>NC_058080.1:690582075-690910699 GCF_014858855.1 Bufo gargarizans | reverse complement strand
AACTTCCCCCTCATCTATCAAGCCCTTCTGCAACGACCTCTCTCCCCAACTATGTCAAAGCATATTTAAAGTGACACAGCACTAAAAACACATTTAACCTTAGTAAGATGGTTATGATTTCTGCCAATCTTACATACCCCCCAAACCTAGTTTTACAATTGCCATCCTCGACAATCACAATGACCACCTGTTCAAAAGTTAAACATTGTAACAACTATTAACATTATTAAAACAATTTTAACTTGAGTTCCAATGTCTTGAGCAATTTTACTGTCTCTCGGCCACAACACCGCTATTTACACTCATCGGCACAGAAGAGATACCATTTATAGTCATAGAGGATATCTCATCTTCTGGCCGTTAGCCCCTTCCTCCGCCTACAAGCAATTCAGAAACATCTGACCCACAATCTCTAGGCTCCTCTCTGCAAGTTCCTTTGGGCTCCCCTTTAGCTTCCATCTTGGACTCATCTTTAGCTGCTTCCTTCAAGGCCTCAGTAGACATTGCACCAACCCCATCTTGCCTGAGGATGGTGTCAGCTGTGAATCCCCTATCCTCCAAGGATATCTTTGGATCTCTAGGTGAGCTGGCTTTCACAGCCTTGGGCGTCCTCTGCCCTGTACCTTATTCACCACTACCTCTGTCATTTCTTGTCAACTGCTGACACATCACCTGTGTAGTGGGAACAGAGTTCCACCCACTCTACATACAA
This sequence comes from Bufo gargarizans, assembly GCF_014858855.1. Lineage (NCBI taxonomy): Eukaryota > Metazoa > Chordata > Amphibia > Anura > Bufonidae > Bufo > Bufo gargarizans. Next base: position 690,909,987 of record NC_058080.1, on the reverse strand, counting down.
GCCTTAGATATGTGGGTGACACAACATCATAACATCCTCAGGCTGGTCTCTGATACTGGCACATATACTGCTTCTGTCAATCATGGTGGCTGGTGCCAACACTTCCCAAGAACCATATTGCTTAGGAGAATACAATACCCCATAACTGCCCTAACCATACCACTATAGGGCCACCCCACCCTACTAACCGACGATCTACAGAGCCATAAGGTATTGCCAGCATCCAACTACATATTTAAAATGACACAGTGAAAGCAGAGGAGCTAGGGTGAATTTAGTAATGTAAATAGCAATAAAAAGTAGTCCAATGTGGTGCCAGTTGGCGCATCTAGGTTTAGAGAAAGTTTCTTTGTTTAGTCTGAAATAGAGGTGTGGTGTCACTGGAAATGGTCATAAGCAAAGCACCAAAGTTGCCCCACAAAATTGTCTATCCATGCACCACATTTATCATCCTGCGTGAGGCACTGATATTAATCTGGTGCAGGTCTAGACGGCCAGTCTAAGTTTGCACCATCTACAGGTTTAGTAAATCAAGTCCACTGTATATACTGAAAGTGGTGTGACATCGTTAGCAAAATCGTTGAGCAAATCGAAGTCCACAAAGTCCGAATTTCAAGGAAAATTAGATTCACCGCGAAGCAGAATTTCCTTGTGCTTCATGATAGCGAATCGATTTTTCCCTGAAAAGGTGTAAAAAAACATACTTACCTCATCCATTTGCTCACGGTGGGCCGGCCGCCGCCATCTTGAGTGAAGGTCTCGCACGAAATCCCGTGTGCAGTGAAGTATGGCTTCACCATGCAGGCCGACGTGATGACGTCATCCCGGGCCGTGCGAGATTTCACACCAGATCTTCAAATCAAGATGGCGGCGGCTGGCCCATCGCGAGCAAACGGATGAGGTAAATATGATGTAATTTTTTTTTTGTTTTTATTTTACACTGTGTAATTGCTATCAGATGCTGTGATCAGCTATGAATCTGAGGGGTACAATGATGGGGATGGGCGCAATCGCCGCTCCCTGTTATTGCGCCCACTACTTACAAAGAAATGCACTAATGCAGTAATTTGCTTCAAAGTGAATTTTTTTGAACACTTCACTCATCTCTAGCTAGATCCTATAGTGTAACCATGTTATTTAGAACCTATATCTGTAGTGTAGCAATCCTATACTTGTAGTGTAGCAATCATAGCTGCCCCATATATCTGTAGTGTAGCAATCTTATACTTGTAGTGTAGCACATAATTGTCCCCATATCTGTAGTGTAGCACATAATTGTCCCCATATCTGTAGTGTAGCACATAATTGCCCCCTATATCTGTAGTGTAGCAGTCCTATACTTGTAGTGTAGCAATCCTATACTTGTAGTGTAGCAATCATAATTGTCCCCATATCTGTAGTGTAGCACATAATTGTCCCCATATCTGTAGTGTAGCAATCCTATACTTGTAGTGTAGCAATCCTATACTTGTAGTGTAGCAATCATAATTGTCCCCATATCTGTAGTGTAGCACATAATTGTCCCCATATCTGTAGTGTAGCACATAATTGCCCCATATATCTGTAGTGTAGCACATAATTTCCCCATATATCTGTAGTGGAGCAATCTTGGGGGGGGGGGGGGGGGGGGGGTATATCTGCTGTGTAGCAGTTGTTACTGGAGCCTATACTTGCAGTGCAGTAATTTAGGAGGTAGGATATATCTGTAGTGTAGCAATCTTGGCTGGATGCTATACTTGCATTGTAGCTTGCTGACGGTCACACATAACCACCATGTTAATGCGCATACAATACCGGATGTTTCACGTAAAATGCTTGCAGCACGGCATAAAATAGACTTAGTGCACAAAGAGCATAATGTACAAAGCGGTTACCAGTGGGAAACCTGAGTTGCAGTAATACTATGGTATATATGGATCATTGGCATCAGTTGCCATGGCGATGGAGAAAGCCAGGGAGAACACGATTTCTATTTTTGCATGACCAAAATTGACCTTATGGAAATTGTTCCACCTAGTGTACACTATGCTGGTGATTCACACCCTTTCATAATGGAAAATTGCGTTTGGCTTTACCTTAGTAAAAATAACTATTAAATCAGTTTCTTGCCATTCCAGGGAGTGACTTTCCAGAATAATATGTCATGTGTTTGTGCATGAGGAATAACACTATTTCTGGACAGTGGAGGCTGGCTGCTGTGATGTCTCCTATACACAACATGCAGAGACAAGAGGAGGAGATCCTGCTCCCCTATTCCTTTTTAGCGCACCCTCAGAGGCAGCAGCAGCATGACAACATTACACAGCAGTACTGAGCATTGTAGCCGTGAATCCAGCAGTGGGGTGAGATAGAAAACTTGCCAGAAGCATCTCTGCGTATGTCTCCCTGCCTGTCTCTCACACTGCAGCTGCTTTATTGCTTTCCCCTGACCTCTCAGTAGACTTCTATAATCAGCATGTAACCTGGCCTCTCAGGGAAGCTGATAACCCACCTCATCTCTCATAGATATTAACAGTTAAAGGGGTTATCCGAATTCTAAAAGATCCCGTCCAATGCCCAGGCCCCTCGTATACATTATATTTACCTGCTCCTTGGCATCCGCATCTCTCCGGATCCTTGCATGGCCTGACACTTAATCTCCCTTTTGCGCGAATCAAAACATCTGGCGAGGGGGGGGGGGAGCAGCCAGTAGCAGGCCACGACAGTCACGAGCCCCATTCAGGCAGTGGCGTCCATGCAGGGGTTCGGAGCAACTGCCGGGGAGGGGCTCAGGCATTGGGTGGGATCTTTTAGAATTTGGATAACCCCTTTGATTGAGAGTGAGTGATCATTGCAACAGGTATGGGGAAGAGGGTGAGGTGGCTGATAAATGAAGAAAGAGACTTGCTGCAATTGGATGGGTTTTCCAAAGAGAGACCAACAAACTGAAATTAAATTATTAAAACTGAAAAAGGGAAGGTTCCTTGAAGGAACATGAAACCATGTAATGAGTGATAATACATGAATACATGGAGCTATTCATGGAGCCTGTAGATAAGCTATAAACTAGCAATCATAGAAACGTATTTCTGCCCATGCCTTGTTGACTGCTTTACCTAGCTCCATGCCAGTCATGTACACGGCTGAAATTAGTTTGCCATTTATATTGTAAAAGCAGAAGCCCATTTTTATAGGGAACCCTAAACCATGTTTCAGGGAACCTTAGCTGAGGCACACTGATAATTGGTTAATGCCTCTATGGATTCATCAGGGAATATGACTTCCATGTCCCAGTGAAGGAGAACTTGGATACTGAAATCCCTAATACATTGGCCCTTGTACTGGGACAAGGCAAATTGTGTCCCCCTCCCCCCAAGCCTCATAAGGAATCTGTCACCATATACCTTCCAACAAAACGTTCTCCTTCTGTAGATGTGCCATCTTGATCAGTGGCCCATATTCAGAGAAATAACCTCATTTCACCCAGAGGCTCCTCTCCATTTTCCTGCTGGTCGTGCCCTTAGCACTTTGACTCACAGGGCAATGGAGATGTACTCGCATCTAGCCCTTAAGTTTAGCAGGCAGTCTGCTCGCACACAAGCAGTACTGTCACGACCATGTTTATGGCCGTGACTCCTTGGGAGCCGCATACAGTTGCCCGCGGTTTGGGTTGTTGTGTCAACCGCAGCTGGAGGCATTTTGCTGTTTGCCTCAGGTGCGGTTGCCGCGGACAACAGGTATGTGTGCGGTTGCCTTGGAGTTGTGTGCGTGTATGTATGCACTTTTGTATGTCTGGTGTGCACTCTGTTTTATGTTATTATGTGCACTTCCCCTTTTAGTGGTGTTTTCCCTTCCCTGGTGGTGGAAGGGTTAACTCCCTTTCTGTGTGTGTGAGACACTGGGTGTGTCTGTGTGGGTGTGGCCACTTAGGCCTATAAAGCCTCTATGTTTGGCATGGCTCAGGGGGTTGCTTCAGCCATGCTTAGCTGGAGCAGCCCCTTGTGTTTTTCACCTGCCAGTGGGGGCCACCCTTGTGGTCATAAGATGTATGTCACATTAAGTTTATGTTATGTTTATGTGTGATGTCTATGTGATGTTCAGTTGGGATTTTCCTTGTTGTTTGGTGCAGCTTATGGATCTGGATTCCTTTGTGCACAGGTATCCAGTCAGCAAGGCTGTGGCAGGTAGGTGGAACTAGTTCAGTTCACCTGCCATATCCGTAAGACTGTTAGTGTTCCCCTTTTCCCTGCAGCTTGGCCAGTGAGACTCCTGCTCCTCCGTATCCAGAAGGAACAGGTTGTCTTACCTTGACTCCTAGTCCAGGGACCGGTCGGAGGGTGAGTTAGGGATCCGAGGTTCCTGAGCATCGGTCCTCCTACCTTAAAGGTCGGCCCATGCAGCTAGGAGTTAGGGTCAGGTTAGGGACGCTTTAGGAGGTGACCTGCTCCCTAATTCTGTCGTCCTGGCCGAGCAGGGGTTAACGTCATCTTGCATCGCACGGCTGAGGATTTTCCCCATCCTCAGCCGTGACAAGTACAGGCCTGGAGATCGAGGGGCAGAATTCCATCAAGTTTGACTTGGGGATAAACCCAAGGGTGTTATCCTGTTGGCTTTGTGCTATTCACCCTTTAACCTCTAAATAAGGATTCGCTGCAGGGAACCACCAATAAGTTACCTCCTGGAGTAGTCCAGTTGTAGTTGACAAATGACCTATGGAGGTCCAAGGTCAGGGCTGGAAGCAGAGGGTGACAATGGTAAACAGGCACAGGTCAGTATACGGGCAGACAACAGGAAACAGCATAGTTTTGCAAGGAACTTAGCAAGCTAATAACCAAGTTCATAAGGCAAGGGGAGAAGGGACAGCTCAGCAGGTATAGCAGAACAAGGAAAGGAGTGGTGGTGATTGCAAGAATGGGAGAATGGTAGTTCAGTGAATAATGTTCCTACTAGAATTAACGGAGCAGCAATGGACACTCAGCAGAAGGAAGGCTCTCTGACTGAGATGCTGTGTAGTCTGACCGTATCAGCTAGGAGTATGGCCTAGGCAGCCAACATGTGATGAGCTGAATGGGTCTGTGCAGTGTAAGGCCTATTACACAGGCTCCCCACCCTTACATGCTAAGGCTAAGTAGCAACTCCTGAAAGAAAGAGAATATATATTTACAGACTGTTGAGGACCATACGGGATAGTGTGTAACACCAAAGCTAACACATATCTATGGTTTTGGACTTTTGGAAGGAGTATGTTGATATGGTGTCCACCACGTTTTTACAACAGATTAGCTACTTGTTGGTGATCTACACCCTGTTGTGGAAACTTTGGTCAATTTGGGACATTGCCTAGATTTAATAGAGTGGGACTCAGAGGCAACTTACCTTACACTAGCCTCTTTACACCTAACACATGCACTGCTGCCACCATTGCATTGCCTGGACCACCATAGAGTCTTGTCTTGCACCCATCTACCTAACATCAAAGGCACCGTGCCTTACACTAGGCAGAAACCCCAGAAGGTCCAGTGTTTGCCCTGAGGGAGGAAGTGGTGCACCCTCCATTCACTGCACAGTCCCAGGGAATGTTGGAGTGAGGTTAGCCACTGTGAACCACTACCACTCCTATATGTGCCAACACTACTACACCATTCCTATCTGTGCCACCACCACCACTGCTATCCTCATCACAACACTCCCTCTGCAGGTCGCTGTATATGCAACAATAGGGATTTCCAAGAGTTCAATTTTGATGACCTATGCTCAGGATAAGTCATCAATATCTGATTAGTGGGGTCTGACACCTATAACCCCTGGCGATCAGCTGCTTGAAGAGACTATGACAGTTTGCTAAGTGCTGTGGTCTTTTCACAGCTTACCAAGCCTAGTACTAGTCATTGTATTGCAGCTGTGTTTGGTATTCACTTCAATGGCATTGAGTTGCACATAGGTCATGTGACCAATGTATGTGACATCACTGGCCTAGGCGCTTACCGGAGGGCTGCAGCATCTTTAAAAAGCTGATCGGTAGGGGTGCTGGGAGTTGGACCCACGCAATTAGATATTGATGACTTATGCCACGGATAGGCCATCAATATTAACCCCTTAAGGACCGGGCTCATTTTCACCTTAAAGATCAGGCCATTTTTTTGCAAATCTGACCAGTGTCACTTTATGTGTGAATAACTTTAAAACGCTTTTACTTATCCAGGCCATTCTGAGATTTCTGAGTTTTTTTTGTCACATATTGTACTTCATGACACTGGTAAAATGGAGTTAAAAAAAATAATTGTCCTATGTAGGGGTTAATGTTTTGCGGGATGAGGGGACAGTTAGATTGATACTATTTTGGGGGGCATACGCCCTTTTGATCGCTTAGTGTTGCACTTTTAGTGATGTAAGGTGACAAAAATGGCTTTTGTTTATACTGTTATTATTTTTTTTATGGTGTCTTTCGGATGGGGTGGATCATGTGATATATTTATAGAGCCTGCCGTTACGGACGCGGCAATATCTAATATGTGTGTTTTTTATTTATTTTTTATTATAAAATTTAGGGGAAAGGGGCGTTTTTTTTTTTATAACTTAAATCTTTTTTTTTTTTTATTGAAAACACTTTTTTTTATAATTTTTTTTAAACTTTATTTCTGTCCCACTCTGGGACTTCAACTTTTGGGGGTCTGATCCTCTCTGCGATGCATTGCAATACATCTGTATTGTAATGCATTGCCTGTTAGTGTATGACACTGAGTCATACACTAACAGGTTGCCTAGAAGACCCAGCCTGGGGCTGGATCTCCTCGGCATCCGTAGACGCCAGGTCCCGATACCGTGCAAGGCATTGGGCAGTCTCTGCACCACATCGGACTGTCTTCTCACCCATCGTGTCCCGGCCACAGCAGCGTGGGGACTCAAAGGGCTCCCTCAACAACAAGCAACTTCTATGTCGCGGTCAGTGCAGACCGCGGCATAGAAGGGGTTAAGCTGCAGCAATCGCCAACACGGGGGTCACAGGACCCCCCTCGGCATTGTCACAGGGTGCCTGCTGAATGATTTCAGCAGGCACCCGGTTCCAATCACTGCCCGCCGCGCGGTGGTGAACTGAAATACACAGGGCGTACCTGTACACCCTGTGTCCTTAAGAGGTTAAACTCCCAGAAAACCTCTTTAGAAATAGTCTGTAATCAGGAAATTCACCGTTAAAGCTGCTTCCTCTGCTCTCCTTCTTGGTTGGCAGGGCCAGATTCCTAGCAATCTCACTTCCCCATTTTTCTCTTTAGAAAAACCCTTTTATATTCATTATTTCCTAATTTTTTGTTTACATTTTTGGACTTTGGAACCAATTACTAGTTTTCAAGTCACAATGGTTTCACCTTACAATGATCATCACAGAACTAATTAATATTGTATCTTGTAATATTGTAATTAATATTGTATCTCAGATCACTTGTATACTGCTTGTTGCTCCCATTGCTTTGGTTCCAGACTTACAAACTCCTACACCAAAGTTCAGAATTCAGAAAGACAGTCCAGGAATTTTGGCACTGTCCTACTCTTCTGTACTGAGAAAAGTCATTAATCATAGATCAGTTGTGTCTCTGACCGCATAGATTGGGAAGCAACAGGTAAGATGTAACCTCTGTCAGCAGAATAGACAAGCAGGTCAGGACCATGAAAAGGTCAGAGTGTTGCATTATAGCGACACTGCATCTGACGCACTGGTATGGGTATTGCACTCGCAGTAACTACTCTGCGGACGATTCTGATTATTTTATGTTTACTGCTGTTTTGTGGCACAATTTTATGGATAGACAATTCTGTGTTACGCTACGGTATAAACATTGCAATATCTTCAAGGTGGAACTAGTGTGTAAGTCACATATATCTGTATTGTGGGGACAGTATTCTGTGAACACTACACGTATGCAGGGCATACACATAAGATAACTATTGGCCAACAGCTATCTTTCCAAACACTCCAATACATATGCATCTTCGGCTCAGGGCAGGGGGGTGCATGTGCAGCGACCCCCTAAGGAGCTGGTGTAGAGGATAGGAGTGGTAGTGCCCTTGTTGAAGTTTTGCATCACGGTGTACTCCCTCAGGCTGATGCTCTCTAGGAATCAGTGCAGTGGAATTATTTACTGAAGAAGTAGGCCAGAGTGGAATGTAACAAAGTCTTTTTTACTAAGTGCAACATAGAACTTGCAATACATACAGCTTCAGCAGGCTTCAAGTGCAATTCTTCTCTGGCACCAGCAAGGATGTTGAGGCAGGTTGGTTAGTGGCAATTCAGCACTTACAGTAGGTGATACTGGCCTAGAGGTTGTTTGGTGATGGGTGGCTTGGCTGTAGTCCCTCACCTTACAGCAATGTTTGTAGATGCAGATGTAGCAGGTCACTCAGCAGTCTGGAATCTCAAGGCTTTACTTGAGGACAATTTGGGCATTTCTCCCTGAAGAATCCTATATCAGGAGCAGGAACTCTGCAAATTTCTTCCTCTCCCGTAAGTCTCTAGACAGGAACTCCCCATCTTGTCAGGGAGCAGGTCCAGCCCACTCCTACCAACAGGGAAGGAACAAAGTGGTTAACCCTGTTACTGCCAAACTTTGCCATCCTTTCCTTGCTGCAGTAACGGCCAGGAACAGTCAGTGGTGTATCTTGGTTTTGTGCTGCCCTAGGCGAGACTAAACTTGGGCACCCCCCTAATATAAATTTGACCCACCCCTTTTCCCCCCTCTATCCACTCAACGGGTCCCAACCCCCTTACCCCATAAAACAACTAAGTAATAGATTTTTAGTGAATTACTGTAATTTAAGTACTTACAGTTTTTGAAGACAGCAGGCTCAGGGTTCAGTGCATTGGTGGCCGGGGCCTGGCCTCAGTGTTCACAGTGACCGTGTGCAGGATCCGTTCTGCACTTGGAGGAGATAAGGCTCACCCTAGCGTTGCCAGCCCGTGACTCCACCTCCGTGTGACGTCACGACGACAACGCGCGGACGCAAAAGGCAGGGGAGGTCAGGAGGAGGAGGAGGAAGTAAGTCTTTCAAGTCCTTCACTATGTGGCGCCGGCGATGCCGCTCGCATAGTGAAGGATCGGATCGGACAAGGTGCAAAAAAAATATTTAGCGTATTGTGTAACTATCACTAAGCAAACAAGGCATTTTGCCACCCCATTGGCAAGTGCCGCCCAAGGCAAATGCCTTGTTTGCCTTGTGATAGATACACCCCTGGGAACAGTCAAATACACAAGATAACAAAATATAATTTGCAGTACCCCCAGGTCTGGGGTACTACACATGCAAATGTAGTGGGTGGGGAGAGGATAGAAAGCCACCAGGCAGTTAACAAAAGCATCATGCAATTGAATCCAACTTGACTTATCTGATGTCAGGTGTTGGGGGAGACTTGAGAGGCCACCAAACACATTCGCTGGTGGGGCAAACACACAGAAATCGCCGGGTTGGGACAGTACACCTCTAACGTGCATGGCCAGCTTTAGGAACAATGTAGGGGACGGTCATAGACTTCATACGAAAGTTGAAAGGATGGAGCTAAGGAGTATTACAGGGTAGGTTCCTTTGCATGTCATAAATTATTATGTCTCAGCCTTGAGCTTTGTCACTAAATATTGAATAAACAGAAAAATGACTTTGTCAGACTTCACTTTTGTTAATAATGTCTCTTTTATTTGTGTACAAGCAAGAGGAAGAGCAGACAGGACAGCGTGTTATAAGCAAAAGTCATTTTCTTACGTATTGATTAAAAGTTTTTTTTTCTTGCCAATGTCAAACAGCCACACGGACATTCACTTTCTAAAGCTTGACAATTTCATTTCTCTGCTCTGGAGTTTGATGAATGAGAGAAAAAGAGGAATAGATTTTAATATTAAAAATGTAATTTCTTTTATTTTTTCCTAGACCGCTAATGGTGTCAGCAGGAACCCAAATGTTGTATATGCTTAAAGGGCTTCTGTCACCCCACTAAAAATCTTTATTTTTTGGGGGGCTATTTAAATTCCTTATACTGCGATATATGAAAATATAATGGTGTTACTTACTTTTCTTCAGCAGTTTCTTATAAAAAAAACTTTTATAATATGTAAATTTGGTCTCTACCAGCAAGTAGGGCGTCTACTTGCTGGTAGCCGCCGCAAAAAAACACCCCCTCGTCGTGTTGAGTGACAGGGCCAGCCGCAATCTCCTCCTCTGGCCGACCCTGTCAGCATTTCAAAAATGCCTCCTCAGCACTCTCTCAGTGCGCCTGCGCCGATGACGTCTTCTCTTTCGGTGATGTCATCGGCGCAGGCGCACTGAGGGAGTTCTGAGGAGGCGAGCCTCCTCATCTCAGAGCGCCTGCGCCGAATAAACACAGGCGCGCGATTTTTGAAATGCTGACAGGGCCGGCCGGAGGAGGAGATCGCGGCTGGCCCTGTCAATCAACACGACGAGGAGGTGGTTTTTTGCAGCGGCTACCAGCAAGTAGACGCCCTACTTGCTGGTAGAGACCTAATTTACATATTATAAAAGTTCGTTTTTATAAGAAACTGCTGAAGAAAAGTAAGTAACACCATTATATTTTCATATATCGCAGTATAAGGAATTTAACTAGCCCCAAAAAAAAAAATCTGGGAGGTATGGCAAATTATTGTGACCAATTTCCAGCGGACCTATGTGCCAGAAAGGGACGTCAGCGTAGATGAAAGTTTGATGGCCTACAAGGGACGCCTAAGCTGGATACAGTACATAGCATACAAAAGAGCGTGGTTTGGCATCAAATCCTACATGCTGTGCGAGTCATCCACTGGGTACATCTGGAATTCGGTCATTTACACCGAATTCCAGATGCTGAACCAGGGATATTGTGTGACCACGGACAATTTCTACACGTCTCCGGAACTGTGCCATCTATGTTTGCCAAGAAAAAACTCAAAACCGGAGAATTGGTTGCCTGGCAGAAGGGTAAGATGATGGCAATGCGATGGCGAGACAAGAAGGACGTGTGTCTCATAGAGTACTGTGCACAATACCTCTACTGCCATGGTCCACACAAAAGGTGGGAAAGATGTGTTGAAGCAGCAAGTCGTGATAGACTATAATAATACCATGGGAGGTGTCGACAGAGCCGATCAGGCAATGACATTTTATCCGGCTATGCGCAAACAGCAAAAAAAATATTATAAGAAGATCTTCAGGCATCTTCTGGAACAATGCCTTGGAATGCATATATCCTGCACAGAGCAAAGAGTGACAAGCATCTTGTTCATTCTGACTTTATATGGAAGGTGGTTGAGCGGATTTTTGTCAACCACCAGACGCCATCAGTAGCTGTGAACAGACCTGGATGTCGTGCTGTTGACGTTGTCAACCCAGAACGCCTGACTGGTCGTCACTTTATCGACTTCATCCCACCAACTGCAAAAAAGGCAGCACCTACCAGGATGTGCGTGGTTTGCTGCTCAAAGAGAGATGGCAATAGAAAGAAAGTCCGAAAAGAAACCAGGTTCCATTGTCCTGATTGTGAAGTCGGACTTTGTGCAGTCCCATGTTTCAAAATTTATCACACTCAGGATGTTTATTGAATTTTCTGTGTTTGACAAATTTCATTATTTGTATTACATTATTAAATAAAATTATACTATTTATTAGATTATAATTCATGATTTTGTGTTTGAAACTTTATCACATCTGTGATGTCTACTAAAGTCTTGTTTGGTCAGGTTTAAGTAAGTAATTACTAAGAATTGCAGGCCTACAGTACATAACACCAAATTTCATGCAAAAAATTGTACCACTTTTGGTACAAAATTCCTGACATAATCATACCGCCAGGGAGGTTAGAGGGAATCTGTCACACCGATCTAGGACCATCACCTGCAGTAATACATGAGTAGTACAGTAGATAAGGAGTCCAGGTCACCATATTTTATTTTTTACTGCCGTCCATTTCCCTGCTGTGAGCATTGAAACCTGTGCTGAAATACATTGTCAAAACTGGTGTGTCCTCTCCAGTCTGTTCGCACAGCAGTAAGGACTGTGTATTTCAGCGTAGCTTTGAGTGCTGACATTGGGGGAACGGGGGCGGTGGCAAAATAAAAAATGGTGATCTGGACTTCTTATATGCAGCACAACTCATGTATTACTGCAGATAATAGTCCAGAATTGTGGTGGTAGACTGCCTTTTGGCCTCCTGCACACAACTGTATCCGTTTTGCAGTCCACAAATCACTGATCCATGTGCATCCTGCACAATTTTGCAGGTCCCAAAGCAGAAATGCTTATTCTTGTCCATAAAACAGACGAGAATAGGACATGTTCTATCATTTGCAGCATGGCTGCACAGATGGGGATAGCACACCGATAACATCTGTGTCCTGTGTGCATTTTTTGTGGATAAAAATAAATGGGTCCACATTCGATCCACAAAAAAATGCCTCAACCTGTCATCAAAACAAAGGGGCTTCAACGCTCACTGGAGGCACTCACTAGAGCCCCATAAACATTTTCCAGTTAGATTGAGTCCATCCCACATCCTTATGTAGGACTCTGCCTGGCACTGTAACTCAGCTTGATTGTACTGGCATGCTTCTGTGCCAGGATAAACATTGAAGGGGCCGTAGCCAATGCGTCTTGCGCGTGTTGTAGCCCGTTCATTTTCGATAATGTAGAGGGGTTAATTCATCATTGATGGCCTCTGTTGAGCCACAATACTAGTACATTATCCTCTTAAGAAGAGGCTTAGTCTACAGCCCTAAGGTCCTTTCTAGATCATCAATTCTAGCTATACAGGAGTTCTCCAATCTACAGTCATGTCACTGTGAAACCCTGTGATACAATCAAAGGTAGGTGTCCTTTTTTATCATTCTGCAGTCATAGTACATAAGGCCGAAAAAAGACATCTGTCCATCCAGTTCGGCCTGTCATCCTGCAAGTTGATCCAGAGGAAGGCAAAAAAAAACTGTGAGGTAGAAGCCAATTTTCCCCACTTTAGGGGAATAAAAAATTCCTTCCCGACTCCAATCAGGCAATCAGAATAACTCCCTGGATCAACGACCCCTCTCTAGTAGCTATAGCCTGTAATATTATTACGCTCCAGAAATACATCCAGGCCCCTCTTGAATTCCTTTATTGTACTCACCATCACCACCTCCTCAGGCAGAGAGTTCCATAGTCTCACTGCTCTTACCGTAAAGAATCCTCTTCTGTGTTTGTGTACAAACCTTCTTTCCTCCAGACGCAGAGGATGTCCCCTCGTCACAGTCACAGTCCTGGGGATAAATAGATGATGGGATAGATCTCTGTACTGACCCCTGATATATTTATACATATTAATTAGATCTCCCCTCAGTCTTTTTTCTAAAGTGAATAACCCTAATTTTAATAATCTTTTAGGGTACTGTAGTTGCCCCATTCCAGTTATTACTTTAGATGCCCTCCTCTGGACTCTCTCTAGCTCTGCTATGTCTGCCTTGTTCACAGGAGCCCAGAACTGTACACAGTACTCCATGTGTGGTCTGACTAGTGATTTGTAAAGTGGTAGGACTATGCTCTCATCACGGGCATCTATGCCCCTTCTGATGCAACCCATTATCTTATTGGCCTTGGCAGCAGCTGCCTGACACTGGTTTTTACAGCTTAGTTTGCTGTTTATAAAATTCCTAGATCCTTAATAAACTCTTGACCACAGTAATCAAAGTGATAAATGGCAGGGATTGGATGTTCCTCTGATCCCAGCCATTAGAGCAGGAGCCAGTCTGTCCTTTGACAGCCAAGTGCAGCATGGAACACCCAGGCAGGAATTATTCTACATTGCCATAAAAACATGGCAACATAGAATAGGACCTCCTAATGACAGTCATAAAAATGAATTTTGGTGGTCATTAATGTGTTCATTATTAATGCCAATAAAGAGTAGCTCCACTCCATTGCATAGTGGTATAGGTCAGTGCTCTGACCTACTGTATGGCTCTGTTCCCAGCTGTTACATTGCAGCCACTGACTTTTCGTCTGGACATATGGGGCTACATTTTTGCCTTTTATTCTGACCTCCACCTCTTATCTCCATCTTTACATCAACTTTGCCATTGCCTGATGGTTCCTGTAATAATCAGAGATTATCAAGAACCTGAGAAGCAAAGACCACACAACTTTAAGGAACTTGATAGTGAAGACAAGACCCTCCCTGTGCTCTCTTGCATCAGTTTGATTATGGCACGGACGGTCCTTTATTCATACATTGAAAGTTTCATTCCGTTTCAAAAATTCCTTCTTGGTGAGGTAGTTTTTTTTATTGTCAATGAGTGTATAGAGTTGAGGTCTTTATCCTACCTCTAGGACTTGGAACACATCTGACACTATTTCAGCCACATCCTGTATAGGAAAGATGGCAGAACAGCGATGTCTACAGGAGTTATGGAGACAGCCTAGCTAGAGATTCCCTTAGTCCCCAAAAAGAAAAGCAGGCTGCATGCGTCCACCTCTTTTTGGCTGGATAGGATCACCAGAAGGCAATCTGGGAGGGAATATAGTGGAGGCCTCAGGGCCCATGCCATATCATTTGGCCCTGGATATGGTGATTAGTTCATAGAGAAGTGGTATTTTCCATCCCAGATAGTCATGGTAGCGCATGTTTTTCTCCACTTTTAACCTGGAAAGTGAGTATCTTCTACACTGAGTTGTGTGCTGAGTATCTGTATATAGTATCATTATTACTTTATTTATATAGCACCACCATATTTTCTAGCAATGTACAGAGAATGTCATCACTCACATTGGCTCCTGTCCTCGATGGGACACACAATCTAAATTCCAAATTTAACAGAATATTTTTGGAGTAGGGGGGAACCAGAAAATCAGGAAATATCCCAAGCAAACACAAAACTTCAAGAAGATGTTTCCTTTGGTTATCCATATTTTTCTGATCAATTACATATTGGGAAGTGCAGTCTGCACACCAGGTTCTGGATGTTGACTGTTTCCAGTAGCGGCCTAAAGTATTGAGAATCCAGCTCTGGACTGTACTTCAGGAAACAATGCAAGATTACTGTAATAGGTTCATAAAGCATTTCCTATTAGACCCACAGTGAGCGCCTTTCTATGCACTTGAGAAGTCACTTACATTTCTTCGTCATGTGGCTTCTTCCACACTGCTGTTGAGGTTTCCTGTGTACTTTTGCAGTTTAGGGTAAAACTAAATATGTAGTACACACAAAGGCATTAACAAGGTTTTCTTCTCAAATTATAGATATAGATGAAAAATTGAGCAACTATTTTTTTTAAAGGGCCTCCCTTTCCATGTTCTAGGGGGTGTTAGGAAAATCTTCTAAAGCTGAGCTCGATGGTAGCATGGGATGAAACAATCGAATGTATCACATAGCAATATCATATCTTGTGTATCTTCGAAGGTCCACATTAGAAAATTGGTCCCAGTTTATAAAGGGATCCAATACAATGTGGATGAGGAAACCGGTAGATCTCCCCCAAAGGTGTACCTTTGCCATTACTTAATATGTCCAAAGAGCTTTTCGGTGGAAATCCGAAAGTGGTTTATATACTGTATTCCTCAAGTCTTAGCACAGACGTTGGAGCACTGCACTTTACACATGCGATCTTCTCACTATTAAGCAGGGAGTCGGAAGTAAAGAGCAAGGTATGTGAGGTATCGTGAGGTGGAATCTAGGTGGGACAGTGAGAAGATTGCACCTGGAAAGGTTACCCAAGGTCTGTGCTAAGACTGGGCATAATATTTATGTAGAATAGAAAAGCAATATACCAGCACACCGCCTATTCCAAAGAAGCACACATGCATCTGTAGTAGTCCAGAACAGGGTCACTGCAAAGGGTTAACTGATTAAATGTATTGCAAAGTTAAATATTGTGATTTGTTAAATTTGTGTACCTATTAGCATTGTATGGACAATTAAGGTTTAAAGGCTTGGCTCATCCTGTTAGGTTGCCAGAAGATGGCCCTGGGTCCACCCCCTGGTTAGAGAGTCTGTTCTTACTCATGCTACAGTGAGAACCTACATGTGAAAGCTCATTAGGGCTCAGAGAACCTTCGTCTGAGACTTCTACAGCCAGGGAAGCTGCTTTATCATCAAAATTGCTCCAGAGAGGAGAAAAAAAAAATGGTGACCTTGACTCCTTATATGCAGCATACTCATGTATTCCTGCAGATAATAGTCCGGAATTGTGGTGGTAGACTCACTTTAGGCCTCCTGCACACAACTGTATCCGTAGCAGTATCTTAAATCTGTGCCCTTCCATCCAGGAACTGCAGAGACATGGTGCCTCATGGTAACGAATACATTTTTCTGAATTGGCGGTAAAAAAAAACATACCTCATCCATCACGGAGAGGCGCGTCAATTGGGGTGCGCGCTGATGTGTGATATCCCCATGTCATCATGCTAGGTGGGTGCAGAGACATCAGGTCAGCGCGAGCCCCAATTGCCGTGTTTTATTCAATCAAGATGTCCGCGACGGCCTCTCTGCAATCAAATGGATGAGTTGAGTGTATGTATTATTTTTTTGTTTTAACCCCTGATTATCCTCGATAGGCTGCCTGTGATTTAGATGGCGCGATCAGCATTGAATGCCGCATCTGAGGGGTTAAACGACAGGGGGGCGGCGTGATCACCACTCACCATCATTGCGCCCGCTCCATACAATGGCATGTGATTAGTTACGAAGTAATTCGTAACTAATCAAATTTCTTGACGAAATTTAGCAAAGCAGCCAAATCGAATATTTGAAAACTTCGCTCATCTCTACTGCTGTCCATGAGCTGCTTTTGGGGAAGGCTTGCACTATGTTTTATGCCTTGGAACTGTGCCTGTCAATGTACTACTACTCCTATCCTGCACTTTAATAAAGAGACACTTATTTACTGATACTGAGTGGCCTGGTTAATGACTCCATCATCCACCAGCCATTGTACCTGTTCTGCTGCCTTGCACCCACGAACACCTAACATTAAGGGCACCACAACTACCAGGAACCCCAACACAAGGGTGTGCCCGAGGGAAGCAAAGGTTTGCCCTCCAGTCACTGCACAGCCCTAGGGAGCCCTGCACCACGTCCCGCACGATGACACTGGTGTTCGTGATCACTTGAGACCCGGAACAGGACTCTGCAGTGATATCATCTGTCCACCTGTGTCAGGACGAAGCAAATCAGGCCACAGACTGGAGGAGGACATTGTAATATGTATATACACATCAGCACTGTAAGGGGAGAGGGAACATTATATAGTGGCACTACAGGAGAGGGGGAGTATTATATACTGGTGGTACTACAGGCAAAATCAGTATACAGTATATTGGCACTACAGAGGAGACATTATACACTGCCACTACAGGAGAGGAATTATATACTGCCACTGTAGGGAAGGAAGCATTATATACTGGCACTTCCAGGGGAAGAGAGCATTATATACTGGCACTTCCAGGGGTGAGAGCATTATATACTGGCACTACAGGGGTGAGAGCATTATATACTAGCACTAGAGGGGTGAGAGCATTATATACTGGCACTACAGGGGTGAGAACATTATATACTGGCACTTCCAGGGGTGAGAGCATTATATACTGGCACGTCCAGGGGTGAGAGCATTATATACTGGCACTACAGGGGTGAGAGCATTATATACTGGCACTTCCAGGGGTGAGAGCATTATATACTGGCACAACAGGTGGCATTATAGGGAGCACAGCAGAAATAGTATTAGGGGTAGCAGCAGTATAACAATGTTGGATGTTTGTAGGTTAACTCTCCAAAGATGAGACATGTCTGACATAATTCTTCATGGTGGTATGGTCCGAATTGAGAAGATGACAAAAGAGAACATCTATCAGAGGAGATATCACTGAATGTAAGAGGTATGTGGTGCTGTTTTCTCCTGTATGTTTGTTAGTGCAGAATGTAATGTCCATCTTTAGCACTAGGGTTGGGTAGGTCAGTGGCCATTTCAATTTTCGGCTCAGGCACCAGAGTACCTGGATTAAGCCCTGGTCTTCATCTGATGTCAGCAGGCCACACTTCATAACCTCTGCCTTCTGCTGTAGCATCCATCCTGGAGACTTTACAGCCTTCACTCAGGAGCAGAGGGAAGAGGTTGTGAAGTGTTTATGGCAAAGACCGTCGAGGGCACTTACTGGTATCATTGGTAATATTGCACTGTATAGTACATTTTGTTCAACTAGACCCTTTTTTTTTTAAAACCATATCTACTATGCAACATTGTAACTATTTAATCACTCTATGGTGGTAATATTTGGTCTGTGTATTGTGATAATATTTGTATATATTTATTTTTATTTTTTGGGGCATTGAGGTTTTAGCCCCTAATCTTTTAAGGCTAGCATACCGCCATTTAAACCGACTAAAGTTAGTGAATTACAATATTTCATTGAGGTCCTACTTCAAATTTTACCAAGAGCCACATATTGTCTAAAACGGGCCCTGCTTGCCTCTTCTGACAATTAACGGTATGAGAGGTTTCATAAGGCTACTGCATTCATTTTATTTCCTGTTACAGAGATCCGCACCAGGAACATGTCTCATTCAGTGACTGACAACTTCAGCTGCACAAACTCCTGGCCTTGATAAAGACCTGCCTGAAGACAGTTCACTTTTGTCATCTTTTGTCTCTTTTTTGAACAGTGTCAGAGCTTTGACATCCATTCTGCAGAACACAATATCAGACATTAATCCCTTGATAAAATTATTTTTGGGGTGGTAATTGAACCACCACCAGAACCACCACCAGCACCAGCAAGTCTACCATTGACATGATAATTTTATTCTGCGGGACAGTACGATTATGGAGATACCAATTTATATACTTTTGTTTGTGTTTCACTTTTTTTTTAATTACCTTGAGTTGCCATATTTTGATATTTTTCTATTGGTGGTGCTGCGTGAGGGCTTCTGTTTCGCAGGGTGAGGTTTACAGAAGCTTTTATTGGTACCATTTTGGGGTGAACACAACTTTTTGCTATTTTATTTTTTGAGAGGTGGGGGGAGTTAGGTGACCAAAAATAGTAATTGTGCCTTTAGGAATTTTTAACATAAAAAGGGAAATTGGGTGGATGTGTGGGGGGGTTTAAATTGTTAATATAGTTGTTTTAAAGGGGTTTTCTCACTTCAGCAAATATCATTTATTATGTAGAGAAAGTTACGGTAATACAAGGCACTTACTAATGTACTGTTATTATCCATTTTGCTTCCTTTGATAGCTGTAATAATTTTTCCATCACATTATACATTACTCGTTTCAATGGTTACGACCACCCTGCTATCCAGCAGCGGTGGCCATGGTTTCACACTATAGGAAAAAGCACTAGCCCGTGTGCGTATCGATGGTCCTGGCCACCAAGGAGGCCAACGCCTTTTCCTATAGTGTGCAAACACAACCACCACTGATGTATTGCAGGGTGGTTCTAACCATGGAAACCGGCAGTGTATAATGTGATGGAAAAATGAATCCAGCCAGCAAAGGAGACAATATGGACAATCACAATACATTAGTAAGTGCCTTGTATTAACTTTATCTACATGATAAATGCCACTTGCTGAAGTGAGACAACCCCTTTAATCATATTTTTTAAAAAACTTTATTAAGCTGATCCTTTATGTTTTTTAGTCCCCTTTGGGCACAAGAACCTTCCAGCACTATACAGTGCAATACTTCTATAGTGCAGTGAATGGTGATTTTTACCAAAAACCTGTTAACTCTGTATAGTGTGTAATTAGAGCCTTCACAAGGCCTCTGGCTGCCATGACAACCACTCAGCACCTCAAGATTGTATGGGGGAATGAAAGGACACAAGCCCCCTCCCTCTGTCTAACCACTTAGATGCCACACTCACCATTGGCTGCAGCATATGAGAGGTTAAACTATAACGATCAGAGTTATATCTGATCCTGATCACTGCTGGAAAGCTCTTGCTGTGTATGGCACAGGTCCAGGCCTGGAGCCAGCTCCATAAACCTGTTCTGGCATTATGATGTATAGGTATGTCAAATGTCATGAAGGGGTTAAAGGGGTTATGCAAAATTAGAAAACGATTGCTGCTGTCTTAATAATAATAAAAAAAATAAAACTGTGCCACGACTATCCACAGGTTGTTTGTGGCATTGCATCTCAGAACTATTAATTTCAATGTCCCTGAGATGCAATAACATCACAACCCACATATAATTGTGGCACTGTTTTTTGAGTTTCTAATGTACAACTTCTTTAAAACGAGCAGTCAAAGAGGCAGCAATTGATAAATCAATGACTCCTGTTCCCTAAATCAGACTGCAGAATCTCAATGTATCCTATGCGATACAGCTTTAGCCGGTCTCCCTTGACTCCTACTGATAGCTTTCTCCCTGTCAGCTTTTACAGGAGGCTGGGAAGAGCAGTGTGAAGCTGCAATTTAGAGGATACACTGGACATTCTGCACACAGAACACGCAGATAGTATAGACAGTGTCAGTCACTGGAGTTTTAATAATTTATACCTAATTAGTGTAGAGACTCACCTACTATATCACCCTGCTTCCTACATATGGCAGAAATTATATCTTATATCTCTGATGTGCTCTTTCCTCTTAGGGACAAGTAGGGTGCAGCTTGGAGTAAAGTGGAGTGATCCGGGAGCTGCCAGGGGAGATTTGATAGATGGTTATATGATCCTGTAGTTCACAGGAAGTTAGCCAGATAGAGGGAAACTGACGGTCAGACTGGCGGTCAGACTGGGGATCACATGACCCTTGTGTCATAATGAAAGGGTTCAAAATGTATGGTTGTAATTGAGCTAGAATTAAACATATTACACTACCAGATATTGCTGGTAAGTTAGCATTGCATGTCCCAAAACAGAAGCTCGAATTTTAAGGTTGAACAAAATGTACTGAACGGTGGTGTCAGACGTGGAACAGAGATGAAGTACTGTAATTATCAGGGGTTACACTGAAATCTTTTAACAAAGTCAGTTCTTGTAGCATGAGAGCCTATGGGGGGTCATAGAGGCCCAGTCAATTTTACAAATACTACAACACTTACATACAGCTATGCTTGTACATCACAATGAGTAACGTGGTCTACATAGATATGCAAACAAACTACTGAGTTATCTTACTTCGTAGGGGTATCGGAATGCAACCACTAAGAGTGAAGCGACAACTTCAGATCTGTGCTTGTGTCATCTAGAGGTGGTTTTGAAACCACAGTCTTCGTGCACCAGTGTGACAATGAGAACCAACGAGTATGGGACTTCCTGTCTGTATCCACTTCCTCTGTTACATGTTCTCAAAACATCACAAGACTGGGGGGATCTCTGTCCACCACACGTTTGGCAAACACTAATATTCCAATGATGAGACTGGTCAGCAGAAAGCATTACAGTTCTAAGGCTCCTGGACGGTAGTCAATTGTAGAGAAAAAGACAAGGATTTCATAGCCACAAGCCATGCATGGATCTATTGCTGCTAAAAATAATTTATAAACATGGCTTTTCTACATGTTTTGATTGAAATGCATAATCCCACTTAACGTGTCATGGTGGCCTCTTTTGAGTGAGTCTCTACTCCATATTGGTGCAGCACCACATAGCAACCACCACATCACAGTACCTGCAGGCAGTGAGACCCAGCAGACCACCATCACCCCTACTGCCAGAATAAACAACCTCAGCACTGGGCAACAACAACCAACACTCACAGCTACACAGCAGCAACACCCGCAGCACAAAACCAATGCCCAGCTATTTAAAGGTAAAATCAGGACATCCTCCTAACACAATACTAATATGTGTCGAGAACAGCGGTGTCACTTAGAGGGTCAGAAACTTACTAGTGTGGCCTATGACCTTTACACTGTACCTCACTCGACGATGGTGCAGTGACTCACATGGGCTCGGCAAGGTTTACCTCGAACAGCGGTCCACTCAGAATGAGTAAATGACCCCCGACTACAATGTCTCAGAGGGACACAAACTCTATAGCTATAGAACATGCGGTTTGCAAAATACATCCACAGGCAGGGGCCACTGCCCAGCTGGATCTCAGGAGTCCTGCCTCTTGGTCCTCCTCACTGCCAACTAACTAGAGGTAGGTGGTTATAAGAGGACTAAAAATGCCAGGGAATGTTCCAGGGAAGAAAATGTATCCAAGTAAATGTGTCCTTAGACTGTTTTACTCAGTTGACGTCCCATTGTTATGGTTTACTATTTACCCCGTCAACATGCAATACCACCCATGTTAAACTGTTAAGTGGATGCATACTATGAAAATGCTAATAATTTGATGATTATTTATGTGAAATATATGTTAAGCCTCATACATATGCGATACACTGTATGATACAACATACTGTGACTGATGACATCACAGCTTGCCTGTGTTATGGGGATAAGCCCATGTAAGCTGTGGCGAAAATAACCTCGCCACTGGGTTTTGGAGGGGCCTGGTTGCCAGCCTCTTGCCTCAGGATTATGGCCCATACTAACTTTAAAGGAGAAGACAGACCGGCCGCACAGCTTAAATCTGTCTTTGGAATTGTACCCAGATAGCTAATTTTATTGTATTCGTGTAGTCTAAGTGCCATTCACCTAATAATATGCACTCAGACTTGAGCTATCTGGGGATATGTTAAATGTCTGTGGTTACTGTAAGGGTGTGACATTGTATGTTTAAATGGTGATTTCTGTCCTGTTGTCCCCACATGTGTATTGGCGATTTCCCTTTGTCCTGAGAGATAATTGAATTGCTCCTCGGGTGTCATGATGCATTGTGGGGATGTATTGTGTCTGTGTATCCTGAATTGCTGCATATCTGTCCTGTGTCACAGTCTTCCTTCTGGTCCCCTAGGGGCGTGTCCACCAGATGGGGACCTGCATAAATACGGGCGGGTAGCCCTCAATAAAGAGTTGCTGTTTTTACATTCAACATGGAGCCTCGTCTCATGTGTGTGGGGATTGCTATACGTGTATACTCCCCTGGCTATAACTCCTAGCTCTTGTAAGAGCTGTTCCTGTTCCTGGTTCCTGTGGTGGTATCGGTGTCGAGCGGAGTGCTTGGAGTCTCCGGGAGGCACTGGGAGCATCCATTAACGGAGGTACCCGGTCGGGGTGCTAGGAGATCCGTTACATAAGCCAAATACCATCACATTGGTTGTTGGGCCAAACCGCACATACCAATTTGCTAGCGTCACTCACTCCAACTTGCTAGCTAACTACCACACAGTGCGCTGGTCCTCCCCATTAGTGTTGAGCGTGAATATTCATCATTTTTTTCCATCTGAACACATGATTCCTCTCTGCTTCTTGCTGGTGGGCCAATGAGAAGGAAGCAATGTCAAGTTCACAACAATACTTAGTGCGCCAATCAGTAATCTGTAGTCAGAGCTGCTAAAACGTGAAGTTGCACGTAGTGCGAAAAAATATTCTAATCACTGCCGATTAGCGCAATCGCGAACATATTGGAGCACTTGACCCTATCTGCATATAAAGCTATTGTAATATTCTGCCGTGCCAACCATTTTCCCCAGTCTCAGGAGAAACTCATGAAACTTCTAGCAGCTTGAAAAATGTAGCCAAAGTGACCCACGCCTGTATTTCACGTTACAAATTTGCATTATGCGATTTTTACATTGCCGATTTTTCGCATTCAATAAAATAATCTCGAATTTGCGAATATATTACGAATATTCTAGAAAATGTTAGTGAAATATCGCAAATTCGAATATAGCCCCTGCCGCTCATCACTACTGTCCATACCAGAGGCTGTGGCATTCTCTGTGTGTTTGACCATAAGGTCATCTTGGACACAACTGTTTATCAGATCTAGGAACATGTTACACAGCATGTGGACACACTAGGCATAACCCCTACACTGACCCCTGGCTTACCATCGTGGCCTGCTTGGTAATTAACCCACAAGCTAACATTTCAAAGAGCAGTGTCTCAACACATACAGATTGGTTTACATCAAATATAGTGCGGTTTCACACGTACACATCTGTAGCGCCTATTGACATCCTGTCTAAGAGTATAAGACTCATACAAGCTTTATCCTCATTCCACAGGCTGCTTGTGATGTCACCACTCATTATATACATCTTACTATCCCACAGTGGTGTGGTGCATGCAGCGTAAGGCACAACACATGGCATATATAGTATAGGTGGTGTGTCATATAACAATCCCATTACAGCCATTTTCCATATTAAATTGTTTTGTGGGTGGTATTGGTGGGGTCATCGGTATTCAATAGCAACTGGACAGTAAGTGATTAGAACAGCACAAAGGAGAGGGCATTTTTGACCGACTTACATGCAGCTTGTGGCACGCCTAACGTAGAAACAAGGCACGCAATTGCTATAGGACCTGCAGTTGGAATAGCTGATTGGGGAGAGCTTATTGTATACAGGACCCATGCTAAATTATTCTGTGGGGCTTTTCACATAGACAAATACAGTATACCACCTAAGGATTCCATTGTTCAAGTAAAGGGGTTATCCTATGAAAACAACTCTGTCCATATGCCTTATTAGAACATATGAACATCAGAGAGGTAGGATACAAGGGTAATATTGCTGACGGTATTATTAATAGATAACATTTTACCTGAATGCACTGCCCTGTGTAAGAGCACCATAATACAGGAACAGGTCTGCTCCTCTTTTAACCCCAATTAAAGGGGTTGTCCCGAAAAAACATTCTGCAGTTCAAACCAGCACCTGGATCTGGATACTTTTTTAATTGCATGTAATTAAAGATTTAGCATAGCCAGTGAGTTATTCAATAAAATGTATCTGTATAGCGCCACCTGCTGTTTGTTTTTCTATGACCTGCTCACTGAGATGGCCGCACATGCTCAGTTTCATCCTTCAACTGCCTCCTGAGCTGTGATAGGGAGAGCATGGACACGCCTCCTGAGCTGCAGAACAAAGGACACTCCCCTTGAGCTGCCAGCTTGATATAAATCTAGCAGAGCAATGAATGTGGAGATCTCTGGATCCATGTGAGGTACAGGGCTGGTTCTAGCTTTGTTAGGAAGACATTGTTATGTACCAGATTATGTATGATTTTCATTTTTTACATTAGTCATGGGATAACCCCTTTAACACAAAAAGAAATTGGCCAAAAGAAGCCATCAAAGAATACTATGACTCATAGTTGTTAGTCTTCCATGTCTTGTCTGGGAACCTCCAGAGTGAGCTGGGAGGTGGAGGCCTCTGGGCAACTGCCTTATTTGCCTTCCCTAAGAAGTGTCCTTGCCTTTGCCAGATACTGCCTTGTGGGGATTAATATTTACACATTCAATTATTAGTTTTAGCAGCTTTAATATCTTTATCTACTACAGTTAGTGTCTCACTATCATTCTTTTACATCCCTGAAGACCTTTGCTTTTTTTTGGGCAATGTTCACACAGCATAAACACAAATACGAATATAAACCTACACTCATTGGGTTGTTAAGGATTTTTATTGCAGTAACATGGTTTGGTGCAGTGTCCCAATTAGTAGAGACCAGTGACAAGTCATTACTACAAGGTTTTTCTGGGACATTTAGCCATCCCTCCTGCATTACCTATGTATAGCTTTTTTCCAATTAACGTAATCAATCACGTATGGAAAACACTCTTCATGAATGCAATTAGACTTTACATCTCTTTTCCTTTAACATATTAAATTTAAAGAACCTTGAATTTCCTAATAGCCCCTCGTCAGTGTGGATATTAAAGATTTATCTCCATTACATTTGCCGGAGTCTTCGGTCATTAAAGGACATGAGATCTAAATCTCTTGGGTGATATATTTAGGACAGTGATGATGATAAATTGTGTGATCCCATCTTTTTCATAAAGAATGAGAAGAAAGTCAAAGCCTAAATGAAATGTCCTATGCGTAAAAAGTTCTAATGGTCAACTCAAAATGGTTGAAACCAACCATACCACACAACATGGGGGTCTGATAAGGAAGAGTGTGATTTGTGCCAAGCAGCCTCTTGAAACGGTTTGGGCAGTGGCATAACTAGAAATGACTGGGCCCCACAGCAAATGTTTGAATCCCCCCCCCCCTCCCAGAAACTTCTTCACAACCCCCTGTTCCTGTGCATCAACCACCCTATGTGGCTGCTGGTCAGGATAATGCCCTCAGACCAGGGAATGCAGTCTCTCCATCAGTTTCCTACACGTATATACTTTATGTCATGTCACTGTATATAATATCACTGTATATAATGTATTATTTAATACTGTTGAGGGGGACCTGACAATAAAATCTTTTAGTCCTCCTGGGTGGGCACCTTTTGAGTTCAGGCCCCAGAGCATTCGCTTCCCCTGCTTCCACTATAGCTATGTCACTGGGCAGGGTTGCCAACCAGAATTTTTATTTTTCAATAAAAAACAAAATCACAGACAATTTTTTTTTTCTTGCGGACAAACTAGAAAGTAATCCATGTTTTTAGCTCAATATACTGATATTAAGTCATTACCAGCATTTACTGTGAGCTGTAAAATGATGATAATTACCAACAAAGTAATCTAGACCAGGGATGCCCAACCTGTGGCTCTCCAGCTGTTGCAAAACTACAACACCAGGCATGCCTGGACAGCCTACAGCTATCAGCCTACAGCAGAGCATGGTGGGAGTTGTAGTTTTACAACAGATGGAGGGCCACAGGTTGAGCATCCCTGATTTCTAGACAAATAGCACCAGCCTCAAAAAAACTCATGGACACGTTAATTATTTTTCACAGACACAGGAAAAGTCACAGGAATTTCTGGACAGTTGGAAACCCTCCCACTAGGTTTAGGGATATATACCAATTAGACCACCAGTGTGGTCTAATTGGCCACCAGACTTCTTTATCCCATCTGCTGATTTGCTCTACTTTAGTTCTGCTAGGCCTCACACTTGTGTTTTTTCCATTAGGTTCCTCTGCAAATAAATATTGTTAGCCTTTCTAAATGCATAAACCTATGCCTATACAGGGTTAGGTCGAAGTTCGAGGTCACCCTTTTTCATACCTCCCAACTTTTGGAAAAGTAAGGGAGGGATAATATCAGCCACAGCATCCTTTTTTTTATACTACGTAACACCTTTAACTCACCCCTATCTATGCATGACAAATTCTGCCCAGAGACCCACACAGTAGCCATGCTCCCTTAGTGTCCACATACAGTAGAATACCCTGTTAGAGTACCCACATAGTAGGTATTGTGGTAAGGTGAACAGAAAAGTGTATGGTAAAGTCCTGGAAGGGGTGTATAGCCCACCCAGCTTCCTCAACTGGGTGAGGTAAATAAAATCCAGAAGGTTAAAATGGCCTCAGCAATGTGTAGGTTGCTGAGACAGTTTTGTTAAGTTTATGGGCTGGATTTTATTGGACTGGAGAAGGTAGGATTGGTAGAGGGACCTCCCCAGTCCACCCCATTCCCGGACAGTTTTTCCCCTAGCCTGAGGGATCCCCAGCTGAAGCCAGATGGGATTGTCAAGGGGAAATAAAGCACAGTCCAGGCTGTCAGTCTGAGGAGAGTGATGCCTGGAGAAAGTCTGGGAAGATGGCTGACCTGCTGGCTAGAGAAGCTGAAGTGTCTGTGTGACCTATGTTCAGTAGGTGAGCTAGGATCTTCACTGTATCAGCCAGAGCCCAGACGGGCAGGGGTTTATTTTGGTTTGGTTTATGCTTTTGTGGTACTGGACCTTCCCCTTACTCAGTGAATTATAACTGGGGTCTCTGTATTGGCAAAGTGTTATAAATAAAGCAACATTTGGACTTTAACCCTGTGGTCTGCAAGAGAATCTATCACCGCCGCCCTGCCTGAGAGTGTAACCCATTACAATTGGTGTCGGATGCGGGCAAGCGTCCCTGCTGAAAAAGGGCAACTGGTTGACAGTTGATAATTTAATGTCCTGGGTGAAAGCTGCTGCAGCGTTACAAAGTCCCTCGAAAACAATGGAGGAAGTGATATAGCAGCTGGTGCAGGCTAACCTAAGGCATGAACAGGCCATGACGCAGAAACAAAAGGCCATGGCACAGCAAAAGAAGAGGCATAAAGAGGCCTTATATGCCCAACAGCAGGCTCAGGTGGAGGCCCAGGCTCGGCAACAGGAAACTAATCGTTTGTTGATGGAGCATATTGCTCCAATAAGAGAGACTGCTGTAACTCCAGCCCCACAAGTGGAGGTAAGTTCCCCAGAGACTTTGAATGTGAAGAGGGCTGTGCAGCGGGCCTTGGAAAAAGTGACACTTGATGATATCGAGGCCTACTTGACCGTATTTGAGAGGGTGGCGGAAAGAGAGTGGCTGCCAATAGCAAATAAAAAATGGAGATCCTGGCTCGTTTGGGCGTTACACCGGTGGTTCGTGTCCGGAGGGTCCAAACAAGGAGCTACACCATGAACAAGCCTGCCCGATCTCAGATGTTTGACCTCCTCCATCTTGTACGGAATTGGCTGGAACCTGAGTCTTCTACACTGGACCAGATCGAGGAGAAAGTAGTGGTTGGTCACTACTTCAGAGCCCTCCCGGCGCAGCTACAACGGTGGGTCGGACATGGAAACCTTAAAACTGCAGATCAGCTCGTAAACCTGGTCGAAAGGTTCCTGACGACTGAGGACTTCCTCCGTGATATCCCTAACGCACGAACACCTCCCCGAAGTACCCGACCCATGTCATCTGTGGGTAAGAGAGTTCCGGCTGTTGGGGGTGTGTGGAAGGGTGCAAGAGGGAATAAGGCTTTAGAGGTTGGGTCTCCCGGGCAGTCCGGACCCGGAGAGGTCTTCTCACCTTGGAGACTTGGGGCTCCCCAGTGCTGGAGGTGCCGTGAGTGAGGACACATTGCTGCCTACTGTCCTCTGACCTCAGAGCCCATGGAGTGTGCGGGTATGCGGTGCCAGTGTGTGTGGCCTCACCTGGCCGCACATGTGTTCCCTGGTGATAAATGACTGCTCCGTCAGGGCTCTGTTGGACTCTGGTAGTCTGGTCACCTTAGTGCATGCTAGCTTCGTGGCTGGGAATTATGTGCCGGACAAAAGTGTAAATGTGCTGTGCATCCATGGGGATGCAAAATCATACCCGGTGGCTTGCGTTAAGCTGGAGACTTCGGCTGTCACCACCAGATCTTTGAGAAGTTCTGTTAGACGTTCTTTAGTACCTTCTGCATGATCTTCTTTTGTTTTGCTTTCATTTTGACATCTCTCCTCCCTCTCCCAGCTGTCATCTATTAGCAGTGATTGCCTCCCTATATATCTCCTCCCCATACTGCCTTACATTGCGGTTTATACAACTTCCTGGAGTATGCTGATGCTAGAAGCTGTTACTGCTGCATTCACAAGATAAGTCTGTTTCTTTATTTCTGTTTTCCTGTGGGCTTGATCCCAGGTGACCCTCCGTATTAAGTGTAGGGAGCCGGTGGTCGTGTCCCCTCACTTTTATAGGGTGTTCAGGTGTCATAAAGTCGAGGAACGAGGGTATGCAATTTTCTACCATTGAGATTTTTGAATAGGCTGAGCAGTAAGGGAGAGTGCTAGAGCTGTTACAGGGCTTACCCTTTTGTTCCTTAGTTTTGGATCAAGTCAGTCGGATCTTCATTTGTGTCTTCTAGTTTTCTGTAACACCATCCGTGACATTATAAACCACCAAAACCGTCTTAAGCATGAATCCGGTTTCAACCTTGATTGACCGCATGCAGGGTCTTTCACTGGAGGTAGCAGATCTCCGGAAAACTGTCTCTCAGTTTGAGGTGACCGTTTCAGCTTGCGTTCATGGAATTTGTTCTGAGCCTAAAATCTCGCTTCCGGATACGTTCTCCGGGGGTAGTGAGAGTTTTGTTCATTTTAGAGAGGCTTGCAAACTCAATTTTCACCTACTTCCCCATTACTCTGGTGATGAGGAGCGGAGGGTGGGGATCATCATCTCGTTACTCAGGGATAACGCTCAGTCCTGGGCCTTTTTGCTGCCGGTGGGGGCACGACCCCTCCATTCAGTGGATGAATTCTTTTTAGCCCTGGGTCAGATATATGATGATCCGGATCGTATTGCTCTGGCTGAGTCTAGACTACGTCTTTTATGCCAGGGTAAACAGTCCGCAGAGATATACTGTTCAGAATTTCGGAGATGGGCAGCTGATACTGGTTGGAATGATTCTGCACTCCGAATTTTGCCATGGTCTTTCAGAGGGATTGAAAGATGAATTTGCCTTTCATGAGAGACCTATCTCTTTGGAGTCTGCCATGTCTCGGGCCGTTCGTATTGACAGGCGTCTTAGAGAGAGAGGAGAGATCACTCCTTCCTGTCATACTCAGTCCAAGGACAGTGCGGCGGTCTCATTCAGTGCGCAGGGGCCTCAGTCTCTCTCAATCCCTTCTGAGCAGGAGCCCATGCAGCTGGGTTTGCTTGTCTCTGACAATAGAAGATTCAGCTCTCAGAGGAGGGTTTGTTTCTGTTGTGGAGGTATAAATCATTTGGCAAATGTTTTTCCCTCTAGAAGATTCAGGCAGTTTTTTTTTAGAGTAATAAAGAAACAAAAAGAAAAAAATCCTCTAAAAACGTTCTTCTGTTACTATTGGCAAGGTTGATGCGGAAATTGAAGGTTTTCCGTTTGCTTGTAGTTCCCGTTTTGTCCTACCTGGCACTAGAGAGCAAGAACATTTTTTGTGAGATTTTTGTAGATAGTGGAGCAGCTGTCAATCTCATTGATAATCAATTTGCTATAACACATGGTTTCCAGGTATGCACTTTGGGAAAGGATATACCTGTTTTTGCTATTGAATTCGCTCCACTTTCTCAGAAATCGTTAAAGGGCATAGTTCACATTATCCGTTTGATTGTGAGTGATACTCATGTTGAGGATGTGTCATGTTTCGTCCTAAGCAGGTTGCCTACTCCTCTAGTGTTGGGGCTACCCTGGCTCACTAAACATAACCCCACCATTGATTGGCAAGCGAGGCAAATAAATGGTTGGAGTGACTTTTGCAGAGAGAATTGCCTCACAACATCTGTTTCAGAGGTTTCTACTAAGACTGTACCATCTTTTCTCTCTGAATTTTCGGATGTGTTTTCTGAGAGTGGTGTTCAGGAGCTGCCCCCTCACAAGGTGTACGATTGCCCTATTAATCTCATTCCAGGCAACAAGCTGCCTAAATCTCGTTTATACAATCTTTCCCAACCTGAGCGGATCGCTATGCGTGCTTATATCTCTGAGAGCCTGAGAAAGGGACACATACGACCCTCGAAGTCACCTGTTGCCGCTGTTTTTTTCTTTGTTAAGAAAAAAGATGGTTCTTTAAGACCTTGTCTGTATTTCAGGGAGCTGAACAGTATCACAATTCGTGACCCTTATCCGCTTCCTCTGATCCCGGACCTGTTTAACCAGATTGTTGGGGCTAAAGTTTTTTCCAAGTTGGATTTAAGAGGGGCATACAACCCGGTCAGGGTCAGAGAAGGAGACGAATGGAAGACGGCCTTCAATTCCCCTGAGGGCCATTTTGAGAATTTGGTTATGCCTTTTGGTTTGATGAATGCTCCAGCCGTCTTTCAGCATTTTGTGAACAGCATTCTTTATCATTTATTGGGGAAATGTCACGGACGGTGTACAGGAAACAAGGCAAAGCAACATGTATAAATGACTCGCTGGATCCAAAAGCTAAGGAACCAAGGGAGACCCCTGCAGAAGACCTGGCACTTTCCCTGGTTGCTCAGCCTATGCAAAGATCCTAATGGTGGAGGTTTGCATATCCACGAACCTTGACTATAAAGCCCTGAGCACCCTACAATAGTGAGGGGACACGACCACTGGCTCCCTACACAAGATACGGAGGGAGTCAGGGTCACCTGGGATCCAGCAAACAGTAAATAACAGATAACGGTACAACACTTAGCTTTGTAGCAGACAGGAGAACAAGGTCAGCATGCACACACACTCCAGGAAGAAGTATAAGCCGCCCAGAAAAGCATTCTGGGGAGGAATTTAAAGGGAAGCAATTAGTCCAACACATGACAGCTGAGAGAGGCTAACGAGAGGAGGAACTGAATACCACAACACAGAAACTCAAGGAGGAGGTTCTGAAAGGCCTCTGTCAGAGCTTCTCAGCTGTCTGGTTGTGACAGGAAATTTGTACTAGTGTATCTAGATGACATTTTGATTTTCTCTCCTGATTTCAAAACTCATAAGGACCACCTACGTCAGGTCTTGCTCATCCTGCGGGAGAATAAATTGTACGCTAAACTGGAAAAATGTGCGTTTGCGGTTCCAGAAATTCAATTTCTGGGATTTCTTCTCTCCGCTTCTGGTTTTCACATGGACCCCGAGAAGGTCCGCGCTGTGCTTGAGTGGGAGCTTCCTCAGAATCAGAAGGCGCTGATGCGTTTTTTTGGGTTTTGCCAATTATTACAGGAAGTTTATTTTGAATTATTCCTCTGTTGTTAAACCACTCACTGATATGACTAGAAAGGGGGTAGATTTTTCCACCTGGTCGGTAGAGGCGCGTAAGGCCTTTTCTAGTATCAAGGAGAGTTTTGCTTCCGCTCCCATCTTGGTACAACCCGATAGCTCTCTGCCCTTCATAGTTGAGGTGGACGCTTCTGAGGTGGGTGTGGGTGCGGTCTTGTCTCAGGGTTCCTCTCCTGCCAAATGGCGACCGTGTGCCTTTTTCTCGAAGAAACTCTCCTCCGCAGAGAGAAATTACGATGTGGGAGATAGGGAGTTGTTGGCCATCAAGTTATCTTTTGAGGAATGGCACCATTGGCTAGAGGGAGCCAGACACCCTATTACCGTGTTTACCAACCATAAGAATCTGGCCTACTTGGAGTCAGCCAAGCGTCTGAACCCGAGACAGGCCAGATGGTCTTTGTTCTTTTCAAGGTTTAATTTTGTTGTCACATTCCGCCCTGGGGTTAGGAATGTGAAGGCGGAAGCCCTGTCACGTTGTTTCCTGGGAGGGGGGAACTTTGAAGACCCGGGTCCCATTTTGGCTGAAGGAGTGGTGGTCTCTGCTCTTTATTCTGAATTGGAGGCAGAGGTTCAGGCAGCCCAGGCAGAGGCTCCTGATCTTTGTCCTCCTGGGAGGTTGTTTGTGCCTCTCGCTTTACGACACAAGGTTTTAAGGAGCACCACGATACTGTCCTTGCTGGGCACCCGGGGGGTAGAGCCACAGTGGATCTCATTGCTCGGAGATTCTGGTGGCTGGCGCTTCGTAAGTCGGTTGAGGGTTTTGTGGCAGCCTGCGAGACCTGCGCTCGTGCCAAAGTCCCTCATTCACAGCCATCAGGTCCTCTCCTCCCGTTACCCATTCCTTCCCATCCTTGGACACATCTGTCCATGGACTTCATTACGGACCTGCCTCGTTCCTTGGGGAAAACTGTGATTCTGGTGGTGGTGGACCGTTTTAGCAAAATGGCGCATTTCATTCCTTTTCCTGGGTTGCCCAATGCTAAAACGCTGGCGCAGGCATTTATTGATCACATTGTCAAATTGCATGGTATTCCTTCAGACATAGTCTCTGATAGGGGCACGCAGTTTATTTCCAGATTCTGGAAGGCTTTCTGTTCTCGTTTGGGGGTTCGGTTGTCATTCTCTTCTGCTTTCCACCCGCAGTCGAATGGCCAGACAGAGCGCGTCAATCAGAATCTGGAGACATATCTGCGCTGTTTTGTGGCGGAGAATCAGGAGGATTGGTGTTTTTTTTGTCTCTTGCTGAGTTTGCTTTAAATAACCGTCGTCAGGAGTCCTCTGATAAGTCACTATTTTTTGGTGCATGGTCATGGTCGTGACTCCTGTAACCGCATGTAGTTGCCTGCGGTCTAGGTCTGGTTGTCAATCACAGGTGAGGGCTGTAGTATGTTGCCTCACCTGTGGTTGCCGCTGCCAACATTGTTTATGTGGCAGCATAGCAGCCTGAGCTGTTGCGAGGCAGCTTGCTATGTTGTGCATGCGGTTGCACCTGGCAACCTGTCTATTTAGGTGTGCCTTGTTTCTGTTTCTGTGCACAAGGTTTATTTATGGGTGCACGTCCCCTTTAAGTGTCTTTCTTCCCTTCCCTGGTGTTGGAAGGGTTAACTTCCTTCCTAGTGTGTGTGCACTGGGTGTGTCTGTGTGGGTGTGGCTACATGGGCTATTTAACCTCAGTTGAGACCTGATGTCTGAGGGGTACTCCAGCCTTGTAGTAAGCTGGAGGCACCCTCCTGGTTTCTAATACCATCTGCCAGTGAGGGTCACCCTTGTGGTCATAAAATGTTATACACGGTGCTTAGTTGATGTTGTTTTCCTTTTCATATTTTATGCACCTATAGATCTGGGTTCCTGTGTGTTTGTGTGTGTGCTGTGTCCATTTATATTTGGGTGTGGACACTTGTTTGTTTTGCACAGGATCCAGTCAGTGTGTCTGTGGCAGGTAGGTGTGGAAGTTCTTTTCATCCTCCTGCCATATCCATGGGCTGTTCATGTTCCTATCCCCTTGTAGCTTGGCCAGTGAGACTCCTGTTCCTCTGTATCCAGAAGGAACAGGTCGTCTTACCCTGCTCCTAGTCTAGGTCCACCTTGAGGGCTAGCAGAGACTTCAAGGTTCCAGAGTATGAGCCCTCCTACCATAAGGGTCGGCTCATACAGCTAGGAGTCAGGGTCAGATTAGGGATGCGATTAGGAGGTGACCTGATCTCTAATTCTGTCATCCTGGTCGAGCAGCGACCACCATCTTCTGTCATCGCACGGCTGAGGGTTTTCCCCATCCACAGCCGTGACAATATGGGTTTCATCCGCAGTTTGGGACATTCTCTGGAGAGGGGTCTTCTGGTTTACCTGATGAGGAGAGATTCTCCTCGTCTTTGTCATCTATTTGGCAAAAGATTCAGGATAATCTAAAGAGCATAAGTGAGAGATATAAGCTTGTGGCGGATAAGAGACGTGTGCCTGGTCCGGACCTGAATGTTGGTGATCTGGTGTGGTTGTCTACTAAGAATATCAAATTGAAGGTTCCCTCCTGGAAGTTGGGTCCTAAGTTTATTGGGCTTTACAAAATCTTGTCCGTCATCAATCCCGTTGCCTACCGCCTTGATCTTCCTCAGACTTGGAAGATCCATAATGTTTTTCACAAGTCCCTATTAAAACCTTATGTCCAACTCACTGTACCCTTCTCTTTGCCTCCGCCTCTGATTATGGTTGATGGTAATCTTGAATTTCAGGTCACTAGGATTGTGGACTCTTGTATTATCCACGGTTCTCTTCAGTACCTCGTTCATTGGGAGGGTTATGCTCCTGAGGAGAGGATGTGGGTTCCAGTGGCGGACATTAAGGCCACTGGCGTTCCATAGGTCCCATCCTGAGAAGGTGGGCTCTGAGTGTACGGAGTCCACTCGTAGAGGGAGGGGTACTGTCACCGCCAGATCTCTGAGAAGTTCTGATAGACGTTCTTCAGTACCTCCTGCATGATGTTCTGTTGTTTTGGTTTCACTTTGACATCTCTTCTCCCTCTATCAGCTGTCATCTATTAGCAGTGATTGCCTCCCTTTATATCCCCTCCCATACTGCCTCACTTTGCGGTTTATACAACTTCCTGGATGGTGCTCACTGCTAGATGCTGCAACTGCTGGCTCCTCAGATAAGTCTGTTACTTTATTTGTGTTTTCCTGTTGGCTTGATCCTAGGTGACCCTGACTCCCTCCGTATTAAGTGCAGGGAGCCGGTGGTCATATCCCCTCACTATTATAGAGGTTTCAGCTGTCACTCAGTCTAGGTACGTGGACATGCAACTTTCTATCACAGAGATCTTTGCATGGGCTGAGCAGTCAGGGAGAGCTATAGGGCTTTAATAGGACTCACCCTTTTGTTCCTTAGTTTTGGGACCAAGTCAGTTGGATCTTTATTTGTTACTTCTTGTTTTCTGCAACACCATCCGTGACAAAAATAACAAATATGAGCCTAATAAATTAGAGAGGAAATATAAAGATTAAACTGGTTGTCTTCACTGAAAACCTGTTTAGTATTAGAGCCATTGCTGCCCCCGAGACCCCCTGGAAATGATGTAGCTAGAAGTTTCTGTTGGCTACCTTACATTAAATGAATGACAGTCTGTGCAATAATAAATGGACACACTGGTTCTTCCCCAGTCAGAGTCCATGTTCATTAGCGTCTTTCTAATCTAGCTCATAGAGGCTTCTCTTCTATGACACCCATATACCCTAATAGTGAACATGAAAAGAGGTTGTCAGGATCAAAACCTTCTAAATGAAGAAAAGTTGAAATAAAGTACCTAATTATTAATGATTATATTTTCTTCAAATGATTATTTTTGGGTGAAAATTAAAACAACCCCCTCAACACCAGACTACAACTAATGAAATATTTGCTCACCTCTAGTAATAGCCCAAAAGCAGAGGTACGGGAAGAACTGAACATGGAAAATAAGTTACAGCAACCTATAGGTTAGATATGAGAATAACCATGAGGCTTTCCCGCCAATATACTCAGTCATTTAGCGCTTGCCTCCTATCTGTTCTAGTTTCATGTTCCAGAATATAATAATATTCATCATCCACTAAATTAGTTACTAGTACAGTACATTGTGTTTTACGTGAGCCGAAATTGTGTGAACTTCCTCACAGATGGCCATTATAACGTGGGCTTTGGTACAGCTGCAGGAGGCATTATAAACCTGAAATAACATCTTTACCAACCTCAAGAAACCACAATGCTTTAAATAGTCAATTCTGATAAATCACTGACGCTTCCAGTCAACAGGGCCAAATTTGTAGGCAGAAAGGCCAAATATACCCCATGACGTAATATATACTCTACTGTCAAAGATGCTGTTTGACCCATCACTGATTAGCAGCTTTCTTCCTATGCACAGTATGGAAAGAAAGCTGTTAATTGTAGGGCAGGGGTGCAGAGGATGGGAGTCGTAGTGGCCCTAATGAGATGTGTCATGGTGTACTCCCTCAAACCATCGCTCCCTGGGGTTTGGTGCAGCGTAAAAAATGGGGCAAGGAATCAGAAGTAAAAGAACAAAAGTCTATCTTTACTAAATGCAAGATGAGAACAGCAGTACATCTAGCAGTATTTTGTACACAGGGCAATGGTGGCTGATGATGGTACTCTGAGTATACCAGCCTACAAAAGTGTCTCTCTCCTGATCTTCTTGCTAACAGCAATAAGCAGGCATTTATAGCTATAGGTGTCTACTTGTGAAATGCAGACTTTTGAGTTTGCCTGTCCTGAACTGTGGTGATGGGTGTCTTAATATGTTTCCTCTCACCTGCACTGGAGTCTGTGTAGCTATAGTGCTCATCACTCTCCTGATTGTAAACACTGTAGCTTGCAGAACTTCTGTGGCCTGGGACCCTGCAGTCTCCCTGGAATAGTGGTCCTCACAGATGAGCTGAATCTCTAGTCCCAAAGGTCCTTAGAACGGGAGTAGATGGATGTGTTCCCTTTACTACAGGCTTGCCATGCTAAGCCCCCTTTCTGACAGGAAGTCACATGAGCCCACTGCTATTAAGAGGAGGAGAATGTAGTGGTAAGCAAGCTTCCAAGTGCCACCCATCCATCATCTGCTGGTGTAACAGTGTATAGCATGTCAAAAATGTTACAGTTACATTAAAAAACAATGGGCTAGCCTCCTCTCTCCAGGCACATTAATGAGCTTATGGCACAGTTTACCACTTGTCTTTCTTTGCATCACTCCTAGTACTGTAGGTACCAACCAGGGAACACCAAACAAGACCTGCAACCTTGGAGATTTTCTGATCCTGTCAAGCCAGCCATCACAATTTAACCCTTGTTAAAGTCACTCAGATCCTTATGGTTAAAGAGAGAGAAGCAAATACTCCAGTGCAGCACAAAATACTGCCACCCGCGCCACAGTATGAAACAGTCATTGTCCTGAGGATAGCAATACAGTTGGCTTCGGGGGGGGGGGGGCTCCTGCGGCCACTAGCCAGGTGCATAAATGCCTGATACTCCTACATTAATTAGGGCTCTTTCACACTTGCGTTGGCCGGATCCGTCGTGTAGTCCATTTGCCGGAATTACACGCCGGATCCGGAAAAACGCGTGAGAACGCATCATTTTTTCATTCCGGATGCGTCTTTCCGGCTTTTTTCCGGAGATACGGATCCGGAAATCCTGAAGGCAACGCTTGCGTTTTTTGTCCGGATCCGCCGTACGGATCCGGTATGTAGACGGATCCGTCGTATGGATCCGTTGAAACAGCGGATCAGTCGTGTATTTTAGAGCGGATCCGGTATGCAAAATAATTTCTTATCAGAAACTAATCCTATCACTAAAAATTAATCAGAAACTAATCTTATCACTGTTGTACAACTAATAAAATATGCAAATATTTTGGTCTATAAAAAGTAAACCTTTAACCCCTTAAGGACCGAGGACGTACCGGTACGCCCTATTTCCCGAGTCCTTAAGGACCGAGGACGTACCGGTACGTCCTGACTTAAAATCTGCATTCCGGCGCCGCAGGGGTTAATCGGAACGGGACGCCGGCTGAAATCATTCAGCCGGCATCCCGTAACAACGCAGGGGGGGGTCATTGGACCCCCCCGTATCGGCGATCGCAGAAAACCGCAGGTCAATTCAGACCTGCGGTTTTCTGCGTTTCCGGTCCATTCGGGTGTCCTGTGACCCGATGAACCGGAAAAAGACTGCGATCGGTGGCGTAATTTTACACCACCAATCGCAGTCCGAGGATTTGCAGAGGCGGAGCTGGCCCTGGTGCTGAACGCCGCTGTCCAGGGTGCTGATTGGTGCAGGGGAGAGAGGCGCGAGATTCAAACTTCCTGCGCTCCTCTCTCCCCTCCTCTTCCTGTCCAGCACCCTGACCGTGCAGCATCGTCCAGCACCAGCTCCTGTGTCCCCCTAAATCGGCATCCATCACCCTCCTGCACCCATCGCCACCCAGGTAGGTTAGGGTCAGTGAGGGAGAGGCACCGTTAGGCAGGGAAAGAAGGGAAAAGTTAGAAAAAAAAAAAAAAAAAAAACACATTTATTCCAAACTTTTTTTTTTTACAACTTTCAGACCCCAGACCCCACGCCACTTGCCCCCCCCGCATCCCCCCCACCACCAGCCCCCCCCCCCACCACCAGCCCCCCCCCCACCCACCAACCCCCTCCCCCCACCACCAGACCCTTCCCCCACCACCACATTATTTTTTTTCTGCGTGCGCTGACTGGCCGGCACTTTTTAGCGTCCGTCCACTGTTAGCGCATCGC
The DNA here is from genome assembly GCF_014858855.1 of Bufo gargarizans. NCBI lineage: Eukaryota > Metazoa > Chordata > Amphibia > Anura > Bufonidae > Bufo > Bufo gargarizans. Next base: position 690,870,800 of record NC_058080.1, on the reverse strand, counting down.
CCGCCCCACCACCCCACCGACCGCTGATCAGCGTTGAACCGCAGATCAGCAAGTTTGAACTTTTTTTTTTTTTTTTTTTCCTAACACATTTTTTTTGCCTGGACTTTTTAGTACGTGAACACCCGTGCCCCCACACACACGCACATAGAATAAAGGTTTACACGCACGCACATACACACGCACACACACACACCCATGGCCCGCCGGGTGTTCTCAGCCGAGGAGGCATATGCCCAGATTGCCTCCGACTCTGAGAGCCCCAGTGAGGATGAGGATGACCCCACGTTCCTTTTGTCATCCGCATCCTCCTCATCATCATCGGATGACGATGAGCCACCAAGGCAGCGGAGACGCCGCCAGGCGGAGCCAGGGGCCACACATGCTAGGGATCCTGTGGCCCACCCTAGTACGAGCCGCCCTGGGGTTCGTACTGGTTTCCCGGCCCACCAAATAAGTTCACCGGAGCCCCCTGCCGATGAACTTAGCTGGTGTCCCCCAGTGGACTTTGAGCCTGAGATTCCGGATTTCGCTGGCAATCCTGGAATCCAGATTCCCACAGTGGGGTTTACTGAAATAGACTTTTTTAGTTTTTTTTTCAGTAACCCACTGGTGAATTTGATGGTGGAGCAGACGAATCTGTACGCCCAACAGTTCGTCGCTCAAAACCCAGGCTCAGTTTTGGCTAGACCCGGTGGCTGGACGCCGGTCAGTGCAGCCGAGATGAGGACATTTTGGGGCCTCGTGCTGCATATGGGTCTAGTCCAAAAACCCAGTGTCAGGCAATACTGGAGTGGGGACGTCCTATACCAGACCCCACTGTACAGTATGGTCATGACACGTCACCGGTTTGAGGCCATCCGGAAATGTCTGCATTATTCCGATAATGCAGCATGTCCCCCCCGAGGTGATCCTGCCTATGACCGGCTGTACAAGATACGGCCGGTCATCGATCACTTTGGGGCCACATTTCAGCAGGCCTACGTACCTGGAAGGGAGGTCGCGGTTGATGAGTCTCTCGTTGCGTTCAAGGGGAGACTCAGTTTCCGCCAATACATTCCCACAAAGCGGGCGAGGTATGGCGTGAAGCTATACAAAATTTGTGAGAGTACCTCAGGGTACACTTACAAATTTCGTGTGTACGAGGGGCGAGATTCCCGGATTCAACCACCAGAATGTCCCCCCACTCTGGGTGTTACCGGGAAACTCGTGTGGGACCTTATGTACCCACTGCTGGATAAGGGTTACCACTTGTACGTGGACAACTTTTATACCAGCATTCCCTTGTTCAGGTCCCTTGCCGCCAGATCCACGTTCGCTTGTGGGACCGTGCGGAAAAATCAACGCGGCCTCCCTGCCTACCCCCTCCAGGTACCTATCCCCAGGGGTGAGACCCGTGCACTTACCAGTGGAAACCTGTTGCTGGTCAGGTATAAGGACAAGAGGGATGTCCTTATGCTGTCCACAATCCACGGTAACAGCACCACCCCAGTCCCTGTGCGAGGTACCGCGGCAACGGTCCTCAAGCCCGATTGTATCGTCGACTACAATCGGTATATGGGAGGAGTTGATCTCTCTGATCAAGTCCTCACGCCATATAACGCCATGCGCAAAACCCGGGCATGGTACAAAAAAGTTGCGGTCTACATGGTGCAGGTTGCCATGTACAACTCTTTTGTACTATGCCGAAGCGCTGGCAGCACAGGGACATTCCTCCAATTCTATGAGGCAGTCCTCAAAGACCTGATCTTTTCGGACCGGGAAAGAGCAGGCCGGAGTACCTCGGGAACTGGAGGCGCCCGGATCGTCCCTGGCCAACACTTTCCAGGTGTGGTCCCCCATACTGGAAAGAAGGGACGAACCCAAAAAAAGTGCAGAGTGTGTCACAAGAGGGGGATACGGAAGGACACCACAACTCAATGTGACACGTGCCCCGATCATCCGGGCCTCTGCATTATCGATTGCTTCAGGGAGTATCACACTTCCATGGAGTACTAAATTTTTATAATCCCCAACAGTTCACTAGAGAACATAAAACACTATGGCTCTCAGACTTTGGAGACACGAAAACAATTTTTCTTTCCCCAAAAAATATTAGTTTTAGTGCAGGCATCCTCAAACTGCGGCCCTCCAGATGTTGTAAAACTATAACTCCCAGCATGCCCAGACAACCTACAGCCATCATCAGGGCATGGTGGGAATTGTAGTTTTACAACATCTGGAGGGCCGCAGTTTTAGGATGCCTGCTTAGTGTCTCCAAAGTCTGAGAGCCATACATATTGGGCATCGTCGCGTGCGTAAAAGTCGTCGCTATAAAAATAACTTTTTACCAAACGCCTCGGATGAACGGTGTTAAAAATATAAAATAAAAACGGTGCCAAAACACCTATTTTTGGGCAAAATTTAAATTTAAATCCATTTTGCCGGTAATAAAGCAAGGGTTAACAGCCAAACAAAACTAAACATTTATTGCCCCAATTCTGTAGTTTGCAGAAACACCCCATATGTGGTCGTAAATGGCTATATAGCCGCACGGCAGGGCATAGAACGAAGGGAACTCCATACGGTTTCTGGAAGGCAGATTTTGATGGACAGTTTTTTTTTTTTACACCATGTCCCATTAGAAGCCCCCCCTGATGTAGCCTAGACTAGAAACTCCAAAAAAGTGACCCCATCTAAGAAACTACACCCCTCAAGGTATTCAAAAATTACTTTACAAACTATGTTAACCCTTTAGGTGTTCCACAAAACTAAATAGCGAATGTAGAAACAATTTTAGTATTACATTTTTTTGTTACATTGCCTCAAAAAAGAGTAATATAGAGCAACCAAAAATCTAATTTACCCCAAAAATTGTCCCAAAACAACAACCACCTTATCCCGTAGTTTCCTAGATGGGGTCACTTTTATGGAGTTTCTACTCTAGGGGTGCATCAGGGGGCTTGAAAGGGTACATGGTGTAAATAAACCAGTCCAGCAAAATCTGCCTTCCAAAAACCGTATGGCGTTCCCCTTCTTCTATGTCCTGCCGTTTAGCCAAACAGTAGTTTACGACCACATATGGGGTGTTTTTGCAAACTACAGAATCAGGGCAACCCATTTTGAGTGTTGTTTGGCAGTTAACCCTTGTTTTACTCCTGGAAAAAATTGATTATATTGGAAAATTTTCCAAAAAATAGAAATTTCTAAATTGTTTCTCCATCTGCCATTAACTCTTGTGGAACACCTAAAGGGTTAACAAAGTTTGTAAACCCAGTTTTGAATACCTTGAGGGGTGTACTTTCTTAGATGGAGTCACTTTTTTGAAATTTCTATTCTAGGGGTGCAACAGGGGGCTTCAAATGGGACATGGTATAAACAAAACCAGTCCTGCAAAATCTGCCTTCCAAAACCCATATGGTGTTCCCCTCCTTCTATGTGCTACCGTTCGGCCAAACAGTAGTTTACGACCACATATGGGGTGTTTTTGCAAACTACAGAATCAGGGCAACCCATTTTGAGTGTTGTTTGGCAGTTAACCCTTGTTTTACTCCTGGAAAAAATTGATTATATTGGAAAATTTTCCAAAAAATAGAAATTTCAAAATTGTTTCTCCATCTGCCATTAACTCTTGTGGAACACCTAAAGGGTTAACAAAGTTTGTAAACCCAGTTTTGAATACCTTGAGGGGTGTACTTTCTTAGATGGAGTCACTTTTTTGAAATTTCTATTCTAGGGGTGCAACAGGGGGCTTCAAATGGGACATGGTATAAACAAAACCAGTCCTGCAAAATCTGCCTTCCAAAACCCATATGGTGTTCCCCTCCTTCTATGTGCTACCGTTCGGCCAAACAGTAGTTTACGACCACATATGGGGTGTTTCTGCAAACTACAGATTCAGGGCAACCCATTTTGAGTGTTGTTTGGCAGTTAACCCTTGTTTTACTCCTGGAAAAAATTGATTATATTGGAAAATTTTCCAAAAAATAGAAATTTCTAAATTGTTTCTCCATCTGCCATTAACTCTTGTGGAACACCTAAAGGGTTAACAAAGTTTGTAAACCCAGTTTTGAATACCTTGAGGGGTGTACTTTCTTAGATGGAGTCACTTTTTTGAAATTTCTATTCTAGGGGTGCAACAGGGGGCTTCAAATGGGACATGGTATAAACAAAACCAGTCCTGCAAAATCTGCCTTCCAAAACCCATATGGTGTTCCCCTCCTTCTATGTGCTACCGTTCGGCCAAACAGTAGTTTACGACCACATATGGGGTGTTTCTGCAAACTACAGAATCAGGGCAACCCATTTTGAGTGTTGTTTGGCAGTTAACCCTTGTTTTACTCCTGGAAAAAATTGATTATATTGGAAAATTTTCCAAAAAATAGAAATTTCAAAATTGTTTCTCCATCTGCCATTAACTCTTGTGGAACACCTAAAGGGTTAACAAAGTTTGTAAACCCAGTTTTGAATACCTTGAGGGGTGTACTTTCTTAGATGGAGTCACTTTTTTGAAATTTCTATTCTAGGGGTGCAACAGGGGGCTTCAAATGGGACATGGTATAAACAAAACCAGTCCTGCAAAATCTGCCTTCCAAAACCCATATGGTGTTCCCCTCCTTCTATGTGCTACCGTTCGGCCAAACAGTAGTTTACGACCACATATGGGGTGTTTCTGCAAACTACAGAATCAGGGCAACCCATTTTGAGTGTTGTTTGGCAGTTAACCCTTGTTTTACTCCTGGAAAAAATTGATTATATAGGAAAATTTTCCAAAAAATAGAAATTTCAAAATTGTTTCTCCATCTGCCATCAACTCTTGTGGAAGACCTAAAGGGTTAATAAAGTTTGAAAAAACAGTTTTGAATACCTTGAGGGGTGTAGTTTCTAGAATGGGGTCATTTTTGGGAGGTTTCTATTATCTAAGCCTCACAATATGACTGCAAACCTGAACTGGTCCATAAAAAGTGGGATTTTGAAGATTTCTCAAAAATTTCAAATTTTGCTTCTAAACTTCTAAGCATTGTAACATCCCCAAAAAATAAAATATCATTCCCAAAACAATTCAAACATGAAGTAGACATATGGGGAATGTAAAGTCATCACAATTTTTGGGGGTATTACTATGTATTACAGAAGTAGAGAAACTGAAACTTTGAAATTTGCTAATTTTTCAAAATTTTTGGTAAAAAATGTATTTTTTTATGCAAAAAAATTAACTTTTTTGACCCAATTTTAGCAGTGTCATGAAGTACAATATGTGACGAAAAAACAATCTCAGAACGGCCTGGGTAAGTCGAAGCGTTTTAAAGTTATGAGCACTTAAAGTGACACTGGTCAGATTTGCAAAAAATGGCCTGGTCCTTAAGGTGAAAATGAGCCTGGTCCTTAAGGGGTTAAGGGACTAGCTCAGATTCTGCTTAGGATTGTCGCCAGGATGATGCCTGAACAAGAGTTTGCTTTCAAAGCGCTGATCTTGGTTTCAAGGTGGAGGAAACAACAGCGAGATAGACGTCGGCGTTGTCTTCGTCGTTATTGGGTTCATCCAATTTCGTCTGCACGGATTACCGAAGGAGCATTTGAAGTCCTGTACCCGGAATTGCGTCATTATCCCGAAAAATTTAATAATTTTTTTTCGCATGAACATGGCTAGCTTTGATGAGCTCCTAGACCGAGTATCACCAAGACTGGCCAGGATGGATACGTATTTCCGCAGGAGTGTGTCACCTACAGAACGACTCATGTTGACCATCCGGTAAGATAATGACATATATATATATATACAGGTCCTTCTCAAAAAATTAGCATATTGTGATAAAGTTCATTATTTTCTGTAATGTACTGATAAACATTAGACTTTCATATATTTTAGATTCATTACACACCAACTGAAGTAGTTCAAGCCTTTTATTGTTTTAATATTGATGATTTTGGCATACAGCTCATGAAATCCCAAATTTCCTATCTCAAAAAATTAGCATATTTCATCCGACCAATAAAAGAAAAGTGTTTTTAATACAAAAAAAAGTCAACCTTCAAATAATTATGTTCAGTTATGCACTCAATACTTGGTCGGGAATCCTTTTGCAGAAATGACTGCTTCAATGCGGCGTGGCATGGAGGCAATCAGCCTGTGGCACTGCTGAGGTGTTATGGAGGCCCAGGAGGCTTCGATAGCGGCCTTAAGCTCATCCAGAGTGTTGGGTCTTGCGTCTCTCAACTTTCTCTTCCCAATATCCCACAGATTCTCTATGGGGTTCAGGTCAGGAGAGTTGGCAGGCCAATTGAGCACAGTAATACCATGGTCAGTAAACCATTTACCAGTGGTGTTGGCACTGTGAGCAGGTGCCAGGTCGTGCTGAAAAATGAAATCTTCATCTCCATAAAGCTTTTCAGCAGATGGAAGCATGAAGTCCTCCAAAATCTCCTGATAGCTAGCCGCATTGAACCTGCCCTTGATAAAACACAGTGGACCAACACCTGCAGCTGACATGGCACCCCAGACCATCACTTCAGGCATTTTGGCATTTCCCTCTCTCCAGTCTTCCTCCAGACTCTGGCACCTTGATTTCCGAATGACATGCAAAATTTGTTTTCATCCGAAAAAAGTACTTTGGACCACTGAGCAACAGTCCAGTGCTGCTTCTCTGGAGCCCAGGTCAGGCGCTTCTGCCGCTGTTTCTGGTTCAAAAGTGGCTTGACCTGGGGAATGCGGCACCTGTAGCCCATTTCCTGCACGCGCCTGTACACGGTGGCTCTGGATGTTTCTACTCCAGACTCAGTCCACTGCTTCCGCAGGTCCCCCAAGGTCTGGAATCGGTCCTTCTCCACAATCTTCCTCAGGGTCCGGTCACCTCTTCTCGTTGTGCAGCGTTTTCTGCCACACTTTTTCCTTCCCACAGACTTCCCACTGAGGTGCCTTGATACAGCACTCTGGGAACAGCCTATTCATTCAGAAATTTCTTTCTGTGTCTTACCCTCTTGCTTGAGGGTGTCAATGATGGCCTTCTGGACAGCAGTCAGGTCGGCAGTCTTACCGATGATTGCGGTTTTGAGTAATGAACCAGGCTGGGAGTTTTTAAAAGCCTCAGGAATCTTTTGCAGGTGTTTAGAGTTAATTAGTTGATTCAGATGATTAGGTTAATAGCTCGTTTAGAGAACCTTTTCATGATATGCTAATTTTTTGAGATAGGAATTTTGGGTTTTCATAAGCTGTATGCCAAAATCATCAATATTAAAACAATAAAAGGCTTGAACTACTTCAGTTGGTGTGTAATGAATCTAAAATATATGAAAGTCTAATGTTTATCAGTACATTACAGAAAATAATGAACTTTATCACAATATGCTAATTTTTTTAGAAGGACCTGTATATATTAATTTTTATTATTTATATGTGTTGTCTAGTATTTATATTTCATTAACAATTTTTTTTGAAGATTTTCATAGCAGCTATACTAATCTGTATGTATTTAATATAAATATTACAGGCAGTAAATATATATTGATGCTTTCAAGTATAGTAAAATTTTACTCATATTTATGATAATTATTGTGATTCAGGCCATATCAAATTAGACAAATCCATAATCTAAAATGTTTAAGTATTTCAAATTACTAATCTATTATTTTCTTTATTTTTTTGTTCAGCTTTCTGGCTACAGGTGACAGTTTTACGTCGCTACACTACCATTTCCGGCTTGGGATTTCAACGATTTCAACTATTGTAAAAGAAATGTGCCAAGTTTTATGGGAGGAACTGCATGAGGAGTTCATACCTACTCCCAATCAGCAGAGATGGCTTCAAATTGAAAAAAAATTTTATGAGGTGTGTCAATTTCCGCATTGTGTCGGCGCAGTGGACAGAAAACATATCCGTATTATAAAGCCACCAGGTACCGGATCAGAATTTTTTAATTATAAAAAGTATTTTTCAATTGTTTTAATGGCCATCGCTGATGCTGAGTACCGGTTTGTGGCAGTTGATATTGGTGCATATGGCCGCACCAATGATTCAATGATTTTCAAAAACTCTTTCATGGGACGGAGCGTGTACAATCGGCGCTTTGACTTTCCACCTCCTGAACCTATGCCTGGAACCGACAGTCCACCACTGCCATACGTCTTGGTGGGGGATGAAGCTTTCCAAATGTCTGGAAACCTGATTAAACCCTACTCCAGCCGTGGATTGGATGCCACAAAACGGATTTTCAATTATCGCTTAACAAGGGCACGAAGAATGGTCGAGTGCACCTTTGGGATCCTTGTCTCTAAATGGAGAGTTTTTGCTAAACCGATTCAATTGAAGATTGAAACAGTAGACGAAGTAGTAAAGTGTGGGGTAGTTCTTCACAATTTCATACGGACTAAAGAACCCGCGATTGAGCGAATAATCGAGGAAAGCGAAATGTGTAGTATTGAAACTTTTGGACCACGTGGTACTGTGGCCGTGTCCGCCATGCGAGATTCATTTGCTGCCTACTTCAGCTCAGATGCTGGACGTTTACAGTGGCAGGACCAGAATGTTTAAAATTCAAATTTTGTACTGTTTTTTTCCCAAAAAAATATTCAATAATAAAGTTGAATAACTTTTTCAAATATAGTAGTATGGTGTTTCTTTTTAAATAAAATTTATATTAATTTTACTAAAAATCTTATTACCGCATTAGTAGCCACTATCATTGGCTGGCTCCCCAAGCGGTGTGAAAGCATGTCAGGCCTTTATACACCACACCCTCTCCCTCCGCCTGTAGAGCGACAGTTCCAGTGTCGCTCCACAAGCGGTGTGAGAGCGTGTCAGGCCTTTATCCACCACACCCTCTCCCACCGCCTGTAGAGCGACAGTTCCTGTGTCGCTCCACAAGCGGTGTGAGAGCGTGTCAGGCCTTTATCCACCACACCCTCTCCCACCGCCTGTAGAGCAACAGTTCCTGTGTCGCTCCACAGGCGGTGTGAGCGTGTCAGGCCTTTATCCACCACACCCTCTCCCACCGCCTGTAGAGCGACAGTTCCTGTGTCGCTCCACAAGCGGTGGAAGAGCATGTCGGGCCTTTATTTTTAGATAAGTAAAAAAAACACAAGGACACATAAAAACTTTGAACTGAATTTTACTGAATTTTATAAAATAAAAATATATATAAATAAAACAATATTAATATAAAATTTGAAATAACAAAAATTACAAATCCTGGTATTGAGGAATTGTAGGAGGAGGTTGGGGGGTGGAAGGCAGTGCACGGATTGATCCCTCTCCACCTTCGTATGTTCTGGTGGAGACTGAAATGTGTGATGTGGGAGGAGAGACAGAGGGAGTATGCAAAAAGGGATGGGGGATTGGGTGAAGGAGTTGTCCGAGCCAGCGAAGAAGGAGTGGTGAAAGTTGCTTGTTGGAAGTAGTTTTGAGGAGAGAAAGAAGAGTGGTGAAAAGGCTCGGGGGTTGTAGAATGGGGAGGTGGTTGAGGTGGACGGGTTGGAGTTTGTGGAGGTTGGAAGGGGTGAGGAGGTTGGAAGGGGTGAGGAGGTTGTGGTGGGGGATAGGAATGGGAGGGGGGATAGGAATGGGAGGGGGGATAGGTTGGTGGTTGGGGAACAGGAGTTGTGCAGTGTCTCAAATCCCACACCGCATCCTCCACCCTACGTCTGAACTCCAACACCTGGTCGGGCGTGAAGTCCGCCACCAGCTGAATAATTGACGGCCAATAGGTTTGTAGCGGGCCCGGCTGAGAAAACTGCGCCACACACTCCCGCAGACTTCTCAGCTCGGCCTCGATGGCTACAATCCTATTGCTGTAACCACACAAGGTCTCATACAAGAGCCTTGTGAGGTCTTCATAATCAGCTTGGCGGCTTCTACCGGCCCTCTGGCGACGCATCAACGCATCAAAAAGTGGCGCCATAACGGCCATTGTTGCGTCACCAGAGGGCACCAGTAGAGGACGATTTGGGTCCTGACCAGGTGCTGGACGAGGTGGAGAGGGATCCGCGGGTGGCAGCTCAGCAGGGACCGCCTCTTGTTGACTTTCACAAGGAGGTTCTGGCGCCCGAGTACTGCTGGTTGTTCTGTAAAAAAAACAAAAAAAGAAAAATTTGCATTTTTTGAAAATAGTTTTCACCATTTGACCAATTTTTTTAGGGATTTTTGTACTTACCTTCGCAGCTCTAGGGTTCTACGTAGGAACCCTAGGGCAGCCGCATAGCGGTACGGCTGCCGGCGGGTTCCGCCAGACCCACTCGGGCGATTGACCTCCTCATTATAGTCTTTCTTATAGCGGTCCCTTATTGAGCGCCATCGCACCATAACTGCCGTCTCTGAAAAATATGAAAATAAACATTACTCTCAAATTACTGGCATTACCAAACTGCAGCCCTACAGCTGTTGCAAAACTACTACTCCCAACATGCCTGGATAGGGCATGCTGGAAGTTGTAGTTTTGCAACAGCTGGAGGCCGCAGGTTGGACATGACACATCACTAATCAATTAAAAAAAATTAAGGATACTTACTGCAATCTTCCTGTTTGCCTTCACTGAGGTCGTCCCAATCCGTCAGCATTTTGCCGCAAATCTCCATCCACAGACTCCGGGTCAGGTGATGGTCTGCATGGCGGCGGTCGGTATGGTCCCAGAGTGGGACGCGTTCCTCCACCAGATGGATGAGGAGTTCGTTGTCGATATAGAAACCAGATAATTCCTCCTCATCCGTTCTGGCAGAGGCCCTTGAACCCTAAAAAAAATGAGAAAATAATTTATTAATTTAAAAAAAATAATGTAATAATTTACACATATGAGATAACAAGAATCAATACTGAGATATACTCACACGTCCCCGACCGCCGCGTGCTCCCCGGGGCCTTGTGGATGGTTGCTGACGACCTCTTGATGCAACAGTAGGATTAGACTAAAATAAAAGAATATCAAACTTAATAACCTTAAATTTGAATAATTTTAGAAAAAACACACTGCATTTTTTTTTTTTTTTTTATTACCGATTCATGGTGTCCACCCCCGACTTCCTCCTCTCCCGCTGTAGGAACAGGGCCGGAATACCTCTCCTCCGTTGACGAATTCTGTAAAAGAAATATAAAATTAATATTTTGGACATGAATGGGATAATAAAATAAAAAGTTAAAACATGACATACCGTGTCCAAGCGAACTCGTCGCCTTGGAGGAGAGTTGCCGGACTCACTTGAATAGCCTATTGAAAAAATTAATAATTAAACAATTGTTTTTCAATCATTGAAAAAAAAAACCTCAAAAATGATACTTACTGGACATTTTTTTTTCAAAGATGAAGATAAGGTCTGTCTCCCAAAAAATATAACCTAAGAAAAATGAGAACAAAAAGATGAAAATTAACACATTAATATTAAACAACAGTACTACCTTAACCAGGGGACTACTACCCCCAACATCAACCATGCAGTCACCCCAGCCAGCTGCAGTCCCAAAGAAAAAGCACTTTGGACTGAAGCTGGGGTGACTGCACGGTGGGTGCGGGGGGCTGCATTCCCCAGGGGACTACTACCCCCAACATCAACCAAGCAGTCACCCCAGCCAGCTGCAGTCCCAAAGAAAAAGCACTTTGGACTGAAGCTGGGGTGACTGCACGGTGGGTGCGGGGGGCTGCATTCCCCAGGGGACTACTACCCCCAACATCAACCATGCAGTCACCCCAGCCAGCTGCAGTCCCAAAGAAAAAGCACTTTGGACTGAAGCTGGGGTGACTGCACGGTGGGTGCGGAGGGCTGCATTCCCCAGGGGACTACTACCCCCAACATCAACCATGCAGTCACCCCAGCCAGCTGCAGTCCCAAAGAAAAAGCACTTTGGACTGAAGCTGGGGTGACTGCACGGTGGGTGCGGGGGGCTGCATTCCCCAGGGGACTACTACCCCCAGCATTCATTTGCTGCCTCCTACATGCATCTACTATGTCTAGGACATAGTAGATGCATGTAGTTAATGTATATTTCCAGACAAAACACACACTGAAAACTCACCTCCAGGAGCTGAAGACACGACCTGTCCTCTCCCGCGCGGGTTGTCTGCCGAAGTTGGCGCCAGCCAAGCCCTTCCTACTTCCTGGCGCAGGCGCAGACGCAACTTCCGGATCCGTCGTTGCGTCGTAAGAACTGAAGATGTTAGGACGGATCCGGAATAATACATTCCAATGGGCTATTATTCCGGATCCGTCGTTGCGGCAAGTGTTCCGGATTTTTGGCCGGAGCAAAAAGCGCAGCATGCTGCGCTATTTGCTGCGGCCAAAAAACGTTCCGTTCCGGAACGGAAGACATCCTGATGCATCCTGAAGGACGGACTGTCCATTCAGAATGCATGGGGATAATCCTGATCAGTATTCTTCCGGCATAGAGCCCCGACGACGGAACTCTATGCCGGAAGACTATAACGCAAGTGTGAAAGGGCCCTTATGCTGATACCATCAGATCTATATGTATGTGTCTAGTGGTCAAGAGGAAGGCTTGGGTGGCCCCCTGGGCATTGGATCATCAGGGAATCTATGGCCAGTCCACCCATGATGATATGTTGCAGGGATAGTATTATACACACTGTTGTCTACCTTTAAACCAAATATTGATTGGCTTACTTTAACCCTTAGAGGACCCTGAGATTTTCTATTTTTGCTTTTCATTTTTCACTCCTTGCCTTCCCATAGTCCTAACGTTTTTATTTTTTCGTTCACATAGTCTTATGAGGACTTATTTTTTGCGGGACAAGTTGTACTTTCTAATGGCGCCATTTATGGTTGCATACCATGTAGTGGGAAGGTTTTTTATTAATTTTTTTACACCTCACACTATGCGGTAAAATTGACCTGTTATCTTCATTCTCCAGGTCATTACGGTTACAATACTACACTTGTATAATTTTTCTTGCGTTTTAATACTGAAAAAATAAATACATTTTTATCACCATATGCTGACCCCTATAACTTTTTTGTAGTTATGTGTATGGGGCTGTGCGATTGTGGGGCAATCAGTACTTTTCAGTGATACCAATTTAATTTGCGTGACTTTTTGATCATTTTTTATTTAAAAAATTATTGGGGAGTTGAAGTCACAAAAAATAGCAAATTTGCTGTTTTTATTTTTTCCCTTTATGCCATATGCCATTAACACTGTTATGTTTTAATTGTATGGGCATTTTCGCACGCGGCGATGCCCACGATGTTTATTTTTTTTTATTGGTTAAGTATTTTTATTTTTAGGAAAGGGGGTGATTTGAACTTTTTTTTTTAACTCACCCTGGGTGACTATAACTGGCAATCATTAAATTGCCCATTGTGTTCATTGATGACTATATAGCCGTCATTGAACACTTAATTTTCAATATAACAATACAGTGCTGCCACCTACTGGCCTGTATTGGTATATTCCTCTTATAGCCGCCGAAGCCTGCTTGAGGTTCAGTCTATTAGATCAGTGTACTAGGTTCCCAGATCTCACCCGGGGAACGCTGTTACGAAGCGGAAGCGCGCGGCTTCCGCTTCTGGACTGCTCTGATGCCATGGTCACATTTGACCACGGCATCTGAAAGGGAAAATGTATGCTGGCTGATCGTATACATGTGCCACAGGTCTCTGCTATTTTAAATAGCAGAAACTCGGCGGTTATGACTCCCGCTGCACGTGCGAGTGGGCACCATGTTTAGAGACCGGACTTCCGCCGTACATGTACAACGGAGGTCCTCAAGGGGTTAAGTCAGAATTTTTGAATTGTAGAGCAATTTTGCCACATTAATCACATCTTGGGTCACTCCACTTGCCATTAGCCCCTCCTCTTTTTAGCAAGCTGCAAAAAAATGGAGAAACCCTAGTTGCACTAAATTGTTCCATTTTTTTCAATCTTGTAAATCTTTATCTCTCATAAATAGGGGACAAAACTAAATCTGTCAGGATCACGACTCAGGATGTGAGCTTGAAGGTTCACCCAGATTTTAATGTCAACTTCCCACTCTTCTACTTGGAGGGTAAGGGTTACACTAAATCTTCCCCCCTCAGCTATCTGACATCCACATGTAAATGATATTAGCTGCCACCACTTTTCTTATTAAGTGGACAAGATGCCTTAAAGGGAACCTGTCACCGGGATTTTGTGTATAGAGCTAAGGACATGGGTTGCTAGATGGCCGCTAGCACATCCACAATACCCAGCCCCCATAGCTCTGCGTGCTTTTATTGTGTAAAAAAATAAAAATAAATTTAATACATATGCAAATTAACCTGAGATGAGTCCTGTCCCTGAGATGAGTCACGGACTGGACTCATCTCAGGTTAATTTGCATATGTATCAAATCCTTTTTTTTTAAACACAATAAAAGCACACAGAGCTATGGGGACTGGGTATTGCGGATGTGCTAGCGGCCATCTAGCAACCCATGTCCTCAGCTTTATACACAAAATCACGATGACAGGTTCTCTTTAAACTAGTTAACTCACAATCACCCACTCAAACCCGCTATGCTCTCCAGCATTCACAGGGTTAACACACAAATATACGGAACACAAGAAGGCTTTTTATTAAAGTGATGTTTTAATATCTACAGGCTGACAGAAATAGGGTGGCGTTAGACAGGCAGGAGGTGCTCAACCCCACATGCTGTTGTGCATATATATATACAGGGGAGCAAATCCTGCACTTATGGTCCGTTACTAATGACTATCCCCAGCAAAAATGCATACAGTGGGGGTTGCCCGCAGCGGACCACAAGTACCACAATAGACATACTACACAAGATAGCAATTATGTGGATGTGATAACAGTATAACAATCTAATAACAAGGACAGGTGCACTCTGCGGTCTTACTAAGCCCTCAAACTGGTGTTAAAATTGAGAGATTAGCCAACATGTCCTGTCTGAGCCCGAGCACTGCGCCAAGGTTTCTCAAGTAGCTGGGGTCCTAACACTCACCTACGCGGTGCTCGGGCCTCTTAGTAGGACATGTTGGTTAATTTCTCAATTTTAACATCAGTTTGAGGGCTTAGTAAGATCGCAGAGTGCACCTGTCCTTGTTATTAGATTAATATCTACAGGACAACGAGTACAAAAATTTGGTTATGAGGATGTAAAACTACAATGACATACTCAAAAAAAGTAATCTAAAAATAAAAAGGATAAAACAAATGGAACTTAAAGGGGTTGTCTCATGAAAAATATTCTACAGTTTTCAAACCAGCACCTGGTTCTGAATACTTTTGTAATTGCATGTAATTAAAAATTTTGCATAGCTAGTGAGTTAGTCAATGAAATGTATCTGTATAGCGCCACCTGCTGTTTGTTTCTTTTCTTATTTCTTTAACCTGCTCACTAAGATGGTGGCACATGCTCAGATTCATCCTTTAACTGCCTCCTGAGCTGTGATAGGGAGAGCATAGACACACCCCCTGAGCTGCAGCAGAAAGGACACTCCCATTGATCTGTCAGCTTGATATAAATCTAGCAGTGCAATGAATGGGAAGATCTCTGGATCCATGTGAGGTGCAGGGCTGGTTCTAGCTTTGTTAGAAAGAGATTGTCAAGTACCAGATTATGTATGATTTAAATTTTTTACATTGTTCATGGAATAACACCTTTAAGTTATGATACGCTAGAAATCCAGCTGCCTGGGGGTAGCATAAAAGTCACCAGATCATCAATAAATTACTATTTTCTACAGGGACACACACCTTAAGAAGCTCTGAAGCAGTGATGGTCAGTTCGCAGTGTTAGCAAGCAAACACATGCGGCTGCCATCTTTAGTAAGGTAGACTCAACCGTCCGGCGATGCACAGGTAAGCCCTAACCTGTGCCTGTGCCGGGAGCGGTCTGAAATCAAATGCAGTCACCGGGAGCAGGCAGTTCCGAGAACAGCCCGATGAAGGCCCCCGGCGGCTGTTCTCAGAACTGCCTGCTCCCGGTGACTGCATTTTATTTCAGACCGGCTCTCGGCACAGGCACAGGTAAGGGCTTACCTGTGCATCGCTGGACGGGTGAGACTACCTTAGAGATGGCAGCCCGCATGTGTTCGCTGGCAAACACTGCGAACTGACCATCACTGCTCTTAAGAGTCCACCACTAGCCCCCCTTCCTCTGATGTCATGGAGAGGCTTGTGGGTATGCTGATATCCTTTTACAACACAGTTTTATGAGGTCAGCCTATTTTTTGCGGGACAAGTTGTACTTTCTAATGCCACCCTTTTATATGGCATACAATGTAGTGGGAAGTGAGGAAAAAAATCCAAATGAGGTGGAATTGGAAAAAAAAATGCAATTTCTCCACTGTTTTATGGGTTTTGTCCCTACGGCATTCCCTTTGTGGCTAAACCGTGCCCTTCATTCTTTGGGTCAGTACAATTACGATACCGCATATGTATAGGAGTTTTTTTAATGTCTAAATCATATCAAAATAAATATATATTTTTTTTTTACATCACTATATTGTGACATCCATACATTTTTTAGTTATATCTACTGAGCTGTGGGGAGGCAAATTTTTTGAAGAATGATCTGTAGTTTTTATTGATACCAGTGTGTGCGACTTTTTGATCACATTTTATAACTTTTTTTGTGTAAGAGAAGCAATGAAAAAATGGTGAATTGACCATTTTGACCCTTTTTTCCATTACGCCATATTGGAAAAATATTTTTATATTTTATTGTGCAGGTGTTTTTTTGACATGGTGATGCCCATGATGTTTATATATATTTTTTAATTATTTATGTATTTATTTTATTCTATTGAAAGAGATTTAAATGTTTGTATTTTTAAAAAAATGTTATATAAAGTACAGACCAAAAGTTTGGGCACACCTTCTCATTCAAAGAGTTTTCTTTATTTTCATGACTATGAAAATTGTAGATTCACACTGAAGGCATCAACACTATGAATTAACACATGTGGAATTACAAACCGGATTCCCAAAAAGTTGGGACACTAAACAAATTGTGAATAAAAACTGAATGCAATGATGTGGAGATGGCAAATGTCAATATTTTATTTGTAATAGAACGTAGATGACAGATCAAACGTTTAATCCGAGTAATTGTATAATTTTAAAGGAAAAATACGTTGATTCAAATTTTCACGGTGTCAACAAATCCCCAAAAAGTTGGGACAAGTAGCAATAAGAGGCTGGAAAAAGTAAATATGAGCATAACGAAGAGCTGGAAGACCAATTAACACTAATTAGGTCAATTGGCAACAGGATTGGGTATAAATAGAGCTTCTCAGAGTGGCAGTGTCTCTCAGAAGCCAAGATGGGTAGAGGATCACCAATTCCCACAATGTTGCGCAGAAAGATAGTGGAGCAATATCAGAAAGGTGTTACCCAGCGAAAAATTGCAAAGACTTTGCATCTATCATCATCAACTGTGCATAACATCATCCGAAGATTCAGAGAATCTGGAACAATCTCTGTGCGTAAGGGTCAAGGCCGTAAAACCATACTGGATGCCCGTGATCTCCGGGCCCTTAAACGACACTGCACCACAAACAGGAATGCTACTGTAAAGGAAATCACAGAATAAGCTCAGGAATACTTCCAGAAACCCTTGTCAGTGAACACAATCCACTGTGCCATCCGCCGTTGCCAGCTGAAACTCTACAGTGCAAAGAAGAAGCCATTTCTAAGCAAGATCCACAAGCTCAGGCGTTTTCACTGGGCCAGGGATCATTTAAAATGGAGTGTGGCAAAATGGAAGACTGTTCTGTGGTCAGACGAGTCACGATTCGAAGTTCTTTTTGGAAATCTGGGACGCCATTCATCCGGACCAAAGAGGACAAGGACAACCCAAGTTGTTATCAACGCTCAGTTCAGAAGCCTGCATCTCTGATGGTATGGGGTTGCATGACTGCATGTGGCATGGGCAGCTTGCATGTCTGGAAAGGCACCATCAATGCAGAAAAATATATTCAGGTTCTAAAACAACATATGCTCCCATCCAGACGTCATCTCTTTCAGGGAAGACCCTGCATTTTTCAACAAGATAATGGCAGACCACATTCTGCATCAATCACAACATCATGGCTGCGTAGGAGAAGGATCCGGGTACTGAAATGGCCAGTCTGCAGTCCAGATCTTTCACCTATAGAGAACATTTGGCGCATCATAAAGAGGAAGGTGCAACAAAGAAGGCCCAAGATGATTGAAAAGTTAGAGGCCTGTATTAGACAAGAATGGGAGAGCATTCCTATTTCTAAACTTGAGAAACTGGTCTCCTCGGTCCCCAGACATCTGTTGAGTGTTGTAAGAAGAAGTGGAGATGCCACACAGTGGTGAAAATGGCCTTGTCCCAACTTTTTGGGGATTTGTTGACACCATGAAAATCAGATTCAACATATTTTTCCCTTAAAATGGTACATTTTGTCAGTTTAAACTTTTGTTCCGTGATTTATGTTCTATTCTGAATAAAATATTAGAAGTTGGCACCTCCACATCATTGCATTCAGTTTTTATTCACGATTTATATAGTGTCCCAACTTTTTTGGAATCCGGTTTGTATATACATAACAAAAAAGTGTGAAACAACTGAAAATATGTCATATTCTAGGTTCTTCAAAGTAGCCACCTTTTGCTTTGATTACTGCTTTGCACACTCTTGGCATTCTCTTGATGAGCTTCAAGAGGTAGTCATCTGAAATGGTTTTCACTTCACAGGTGTGCCCTGTCAGGTTTAATAAGTGGGATTTCTTGCCTTATAAATGGGGTTGGGACCATCAGTTGCGTTGTGGAGAAGTCAGGTGGATACACAGCTGATAGTCCTACTGAATAGACTGTTAGAATTTGTATTATGGCAAGAAAAAAGCAGCTAAGTAAAGAAAAACGAGTGGCCATCATTACTTTAAGAAATGAAGGTCAGTCAGTCCGAAAAATTGGAAAAACTTTGAAAGTGTCCCCAAGTGCAGTCACAAAAACCATCAAGCGCTACAAAGAAACTGGCTCACATGCGGACCGCCCCAGGAAAGGAAGACCAAGAGTCACCTCTCCTGCGGAGGATAAGTTCATCCGAGTTACCAGCCTCAGAAATCGCAGGTTAACAGCAGCTCAGATTCGAGACCAGGTCAATGCCACACAGAGTTCTAGCAGCATACACATCTCTAGAACAACTGTTAAGAGGAGACTGTGTGAATCAGGCCTTCATGGTAGAATATCTGCTAGGAAACCACTGCTAAGGACAGGCAACAAGCAGAAGAGACTTGTTTGGGCTAAAGAACACAAGGAATGGACATTAGACCAGTGGAAATCTGTGCTTTGGTCTGATGAGTCCAAATTTGAGATCTTTGGTTCCAATCGCCGTGTCTTTGTGCGACGCAGAAAAGGTGAACGGATGGACTCTACATGCCTTGTTCCCATCGTGAAGCATGGAGGAGGTAGGTGTGATGGTGTGGGGGTGCTTTGCTGGTGACACTGTTGGGGATTTATTTAAAATTGAAGGCATACTGAACCAGCATGGCTACCACAGCATCTTGCAACGGCATGCTATTCCATCCGGTTTGCGTTTAGTTGGACCATCATTTATTTTTCTAACAGGACAATGACCCCAAACACACCTCCAGGCTGTGTAAGGGCTATTTGACCATGAAGGAGCGTGATGGGGTGCTGCGCCAGATGACCTGGCCTCCACAGCCACCGGACCTGAACCCAATCGAGATGGTTTGGGGTGAGCTGTACCGCAGAGTGAAGGCAAAAGGGCCAACAAGTGCTAAGCATCTCTGGGAACTCCTTCAAGACTGTTGGAAGACCATTTCAGGTGACTACCTCTTGAAGCTCATCAAGAGAATGCCAAGAGTGTGCAAAGCAGTAATCAAAGCAAAAGGTGGCTACTTTGAAGAACCTAGAATATGACATATTTTCAGTTGCTTCACACTTTTTTGTTATGTATATAATTCCACATGTGTTAATTCATAGTTTTGATGCCTTCAGTGTGAATCTACAATTTTCATAGTCATGAAAATAAAGAAAACTCTTTGAATGAGAAGGTGTGTCCAAACTTTTGGTCTGTACTGTATATCTTTTTTATTTTTTTATGGTTTTGTAGCTCGTGTTTGAGCTACAAGACTCACATTATTTTTTATTCTGTACCATCATGTTTCTTACAGATCCATAATGGCACTAGAATTGCTCTTTTCTTATGTTGGCCTGCCACCTGCTGGCCAAAATAAGAATTGCAGCTCCGATACCCTGGGTCTTATTAGAGAGATCCAGCGTATTGAATTCAATTACTGGCATCCTCATTAGCCGGAAGCGCGTGTTTCCTGGTTTTTGAGCTTTTAGATGCCATGATCACACTTGATCACTGCATTTAAAGGATTTAATGACCCTGATTGGCATTATTGCCGATCAAGGTCATTTGCCTCAGGTCTCTGCTGTTTGAAACAGTGGAGACCCACTGGCCATGTTTACCCATACCTCTAGTATCGTACATATACAGCGCTGGTAGCGAAAGGGTTTTCTCTCGACAAAGAAATATTTTCTTGTGGGCATCATAGCGACTTCATACTACCTTCATCCAACCCATCATAATGTTCCACACATGTGCATATCAAACATGAAGGCAGTACTTAAAGGCTATGTAGACCTTTGGGGGCAATTTTTTTAGTATTGCATTGAACTCATTCTGAGCTGAAATTAATTTTTTCAATTGGTCTTTATTTACCACTTCCAAACTAGCCATTTTTCCCCCTTTCCTGACCAGGCCTAATTTTACGACTCTGATACGTGTTACTTTGTGTTAATAACTTTGGAACGCTTTTACTTCTGAGAATGTTTTTTTTTTTTTGTGACACATTTTGCGTAATTTTAATTGCAAATTTGAGTCAATATGTTTTATAAAAAAAGTCCCAAATTTATAAAAAAAATTGAAAACTTCACCATTTTCGAAATTTGAATCTCTATGCTTTTCAGACAGATTGTGATACCCCATAAAATACTTATTAATTAATATTAACCATATGTCTACTTTATGTTGGCATCATTTTAGTAATGTTATTTATTTTTTAGGAGGTTTAGAATTTTAGAAGCAATTTTTAAAATTGTCAACAATATTTCCAAATCAACTTTTGCCAAGGGCCCATTCACACGGCTGTATGAAAGGGTTCGCACCCATGCCAATTCTGCGGAACAAATGCCATTTTGATGCCATTTTGATGCCATAAAAAAACATTTTGATATCTATAACCGCACAACATTTATATCCATAAAATATTGTCTGGTCCTCTGAGAATTTGGCGTTGACCAATGAAACACGTCAGAACAAGAGACAATTGTATTAATTTGATTATGGGACAATTGTGTTCAATTGATCCTACTTTTCCGTTTCTGTTTCCTTATTACTTGACGAAACTGGGCAGTCACTGTTGCCTGGTTGAGGGACAATAAGGGATACTGAGAGAGAGATATTTAGCAGTGAGACACAGGGATATATAGGGACAGAGACCCAGTATCTTATTCTGTCCTACACCTATCCCTCTGTACTCTCTGCTACTTGTAGACCATATAATTATTGTGAAACGGTTAGTGGTCACATCCCGTGTACTTTGGTGCGACACCTGTTTGTACTTCTTTTTCAATAACTTTTATATCTGGGCCTACTTATTTTAATGAGTTACTGATTAAATGTTAAGTTTTAATTGCGGTCACTTACTTATGTGAAATTCATAAAATATTGTCACAAAATAAAACCCACCAAGAACATGTATCCCCCATAATCTGACACAACAAAAACCCCTATGTTCAGTATATTCTGTATAAAATGTCTGTTTCATAGGATGAGTCATATTTTTCCTGTCTGCACTATGAAAACTTGAACACTAGATGGCGCTAATTGAATGCTACTTGTGTCTAGGAAAGAAGCTATTATTTCAGCTTTATTCTTATGAGTAAATGCACAATCTGGACATTGTGGTATAAAAGGAGAATCAAGGAAACCTGTCCCCAAGAAACTATTTGTGGTGGGTTTCCCTTCTATCTCCTGACAGAACCAGATCCTGTTTTGTCATGAAATACCAAGCGATTGCACCCAGGGCCAGCCTCTGGTTAGATGTCACCATGTGCAGAATATTCTTTTGACTTCCCTTCCCATCATAAGAAAAACATTCTCACAGATGGGTTATCATTATTAGAAATGAGCAAAGTTCACAAATATTCGATTCGGCTGCTTCGACGAATGACCTTGTCAAGAAGCGCATTTCTTTGTAAATAGTGGGTGCAATGACAAGGAACGGCGATTGGGCCGACCCCAGCTAATCGCAGTATCTGAGATCCATATTAAAGCATTTTAGTGTTTGCTAATTAAAAAATAAAATCATACTTATCTCATTCATTTGAGCGCAAAGAGGCTGCTGCGGCCATCTTGCTTAAAAATCCAGGGTGAAATCTCGCACGACACGTAATCATATCGGCCAGCGTGGTGATACGTCACAGCGCACACAATTTAGCGCGGGATCTTCAAGCAAGATGGCCGAAGCGGCCTCTTCACACTCAAAAGCATGAGGTGATTTTTTTTTTATGTTTACCGCCATTTCACGGAAAATCGATTTGTTTCCATGAAGTATGAGGAAATTCAGCTTTGCAGCAAATCCAATTTTTCCAGAAATTTGATCCACTCAACACTACTCATTATTAGTGTTGATCAAACACCGTACTGCTCGGGGGCTCGGGCTGAACACATCGGGATGTTCGGGTGCTCGACCAAGCACCCGAGTATAATGGAAGTCAATGGGAGAACCCAAGTATTAAACCAGGCACCCCCCCCCCTGCTCTGAAGACGGGACGGTGCCTGGTTCATAGGAAAATGTCAGAAACTTATGGAAACACCACCGAAATGGTTCTGTAACAGCATGGGGAGGATGTCTGGATGCATCTTGGACTCGCAGGTCGCTGCTGGGAACGATGTTGTCCGAATAGTACACCACTTTTACAGACTTACAATAATACGCACGACTAAAGAAAAAAAAACGATTTTAGAGGAAAAATGTATAGGAAACATTCTTTCCTGTATATTTACTTGTATATAAAGTGCAAGTGCTGGCAAAAATTACAAGGAAGAGGCACTCCGATACAACCTGTATATCACATAAAGGAGGGCCTCATTCTCATTGTGGTACAATTCTTCAGGTAGTGGGACTCCTACACAAATAAAGCCTATGCACTAAGTGAAAGGGCTGCTAAAAATTACAAGGAACCGGCACTCCAATACACCTTTTATTACAAATAAAAGAGGGCATCATACACAGCCTTGAAAAATTATGATTGATGGCCTGCTGGTGACCCTCAAAAACATTTGGATCAAGGGCCTGCTGATCTGACCATCTAAAACATTATGGGTGAGGGCCTGCTGCCGCTTTGGTGACTCTAGTTAACCTGGGGCCGATTGCACGTACCTGTGATGGCGACGATCCATTCGGATGTCTGGCCTATCAACTTTCGATGTTATTGTTGGCACAAACAATAGTAACTACGGGTAATGGGAAATCAGTGTTTGATTCAGGAGAGGGAGCCTGAAAGACGGCTAAGACTACCACATGCAAGCAAGGCAGCATGCGCGCAAATTACCTATTAGGTATAATTAGGTGAGGGCAGGCAGGTGAGCTGACGAAGTAAAAGATTTTAGGTGCGGGCCTGCAGGTGAGCTGACCCTGTAAAATATTTGAGGTGCAGGCCTGCTGGTGATCTGTCTATATAAAAAAATTATATGCGAGCGCCTGCTGGTGAGCTGACCCTGTAAAACATTATATGCGAGGGCCTGCAGGCGAGCTGACCCTCTAAAAAATTACATGTGATGGGCTTAACGTGAGCTGACCCTGTAAAATATTTGAGGTGCGGGCCTGCAGGTGAACTGACCCTCTAAAAATTTAATGTGAGGGCCTTCAGAGGAGCTGACCCTGTAAAATATTTGAGTTGCGGGCTTGCTGGTGAACTCACGCTGTAAAAGATTTGAGGTGCCAGCCTGCTGCTGAGCTGACCCTGTAAAAGATTTGAGGTGCGGGCCTGCTGGTGAGCTTACCCAGTAAAAGATTGTAGGTGAAGACCTGCTGGTGAGCTGACCCTCTAAAATATTTCATGCGCGGGCCTTCAGATGAGCTGACCCTTTAAAAGATTTGAGTTGTGGACTGCTGGTGATCTGTTCGTGTAAAAGATTGTAGGCGAGGGCCTGCAGGTGAGCTGACCCTGTAAAAGATTGTAGGTTAGGGCCTTCTGGTGAGCTGACTCAGGAAAAGATTGTAGACTGCTGGTGAGCTGACACTCAAAAAAATTCAATGCAAGGGCCTTCAGGTGAGCTGACCCTGTAAAATATTGTAGATGAAGGCCTGCTGGTGAGCTGACCCTCTAAAATATTTCATGCGCGGGCCTTCAGGTGAGCTGACCCTTTAAAAGATTTGAGTTGTGGGCCTGTTGGTGAGCTGACCCTGTAAAAGATTTGAGATGCGGGCCTGCTGGTGAGCTGACCCTGTAAAAAATTATATGCGAGCGCCTGCTGGTGAGCTGACCCTGTAAAACATTATATGCAAGGGCCTGCAGGTGAGCTGACCCTCTAAAAAATTATATGCAAAGGCCTTAAGGTGAGCTGACCCTGTAAAATATTTGAGGTGCGGGCCTGCAGGTGGGCTGGCCCTCTAAAATATTAAATGCGTGGGCCTGCAGGTGAGCTGACCCTTTAAAAGATTTGAGTTGCGGGCCTGCTGGTGAGCTGACCCTGTAAAAGATTTGAAGTGCGGGCCTGCTGGTGAGCTGTCCCTGTAAAAGATTGTAGGTGAGGGCCTGCAGGTGAGCTGACCCTGTAAAAGATTGTAGGTTAGGGCCTGCTGGTGAGTTGACCCTGTAAAATAATTTATGTGCGGGCCTGCTGGTGAGCTGACCCAGCAAAAGATTGTAGGTGAAGGCCTGCTGGTGAGCTGACCCTCTAAAACATTCAATGCAAGGGCCTTCATTATATGTGACGAATAAGCATGATGATATGATGGAAGAGGAAGATGAGAAAAGGAATTTCAACCACATACCCTTGTTTGTGGTGGAAGGGGTGCATGGGAATACAGTATATCAGTACATTATAAACAACACATTTAAAGTGCCTTTATGTTCAGCCGCTTTCCTCTGGTGGAGTCGAGAAGTCATGGTCAATCCAGGCCTTGTTCATTTTTAAAAGAGTCAACCTATCAGCATTTTCAGTTGACAGGCAGATACGCTTATCTGTTATAATGCCACCAGCAGCACTAAATACCCGCTCAGACAAAACGCTGGCGGCAGGGCAGGCCAGCACCTCCAAGGCATAGCGCGCCAGTTCGTGCGACGTGTCCAGCTTTGACACCTAGTAGTTGTAAGGCACTGTGGGATCATTGAGGACGCTGACACGGTCTGCTATGTACTCCTTCACCATCTTCCAAAATGTTTCCCTCCTTGTGACACTAAGCCGCGCATCAGGGTGAGGGTGCTGGCGGGGTGTCATGAAACTGTCCCAGGCTTTGGAGAGTGTTGCCCTGCCTCTGTTTGAACTGTTGTGTGTTCCCCTTGTCTCCCCTCTTCAGTTGGCCAAGGAACTACGGACTCTGCCGCCAGCGTTGTCAGATGGAAATTTTTGGAGCAATTTTTCAACAAGGATCCTCTGGTATTGCACCGTTTTGCTCATCCTCTCCACCAGAGGAATGAGAGATGAGAAGTTCTCTTTGCTTTGTAGGGGGGTTTGAGAAGGGTGAACAACCAGTAATGTGTGTTATCTAAAATGCGTATAACGCAGCGGTCGTGGGAAAGGCAGCCTTACACGAAGTCAGCCATGTGTGCCAGAGTACCAACAGGCAAGACTTTGCTGTTGTCATCAGGAGGATCACTCTTAATCTCCTCATCCTTTTCCTCCTCTTCTGCCCACCCACGCTGAGCAGAAGGAATTAAACTTCCATGTGTACTACCCTCTGTAGTGGAGGCAACCGTCTCCTGCTCCTCCTCCTCTTCATCGACCAATTCGCGCTGAGAAGACGAACTGAGGGTGGTCTGGCTACAACCCTGTGTAATGTCTTCCCCCATTTCCACCTCTTCCATATGCAAAGTGTCGTTCTTAATTGTGAGCAACGAGCGTTTGAGTAGACACAGAAATGGGATGGTTACGCTAATAATAGTGTTATCGCCGCTACACCATCTGTGTCGATTCCTCATAATTTCTTAAAACCTCACGGAGGTCAGACATCCATGCCCACTCCTCACTTGTGAATAGCGGAAGCTGACTGGAAAGGCGCCGACCATGTTGCAGCTGGTATTCCACTACTGCCCTCTGCTGCTCACAAAACCTGGCTAACATGTGGAAGGTGGCGTTCCAGCGCGTGCTCATGTCGCACAACAGCCGGTCAGCTGGCAATTTCAAGCGCTGCTGCAACATTGACAGACTGGCTGAAGCTGTTGGTGACTTGTGGAAATGTGCACACACGCAGCGCACCATCACCAGTAGCTCAGGCAAATTGGGGTAGGTTTTGAGAAACCTTCTGAACCACAAGGTTGAAGATGTGAGCTAGGCATGGGATGTGTCTAAGCTTGCCGAGCTCCAAAGTTGCCACCAAGTTACGGCCATCATCAGACACAACCATGCCTGGTTCTAGGTTGAGTGGCGAGAGCCACAGCTCAGTCTGGACTCCTATTCCCTGCCACAGCTCTGCGACGGTGTGCTGTTTGTCCTCTAAGCATATCAGGTTCAGCATGGCCTGTTGCTTCCCCACTGCAGTTTTGCACTTTCTTAAAAAAAAGCACCAGACTGCGGAACATCTACTTCTTGGCAAGGGAGATTTTCACAAGGGGATGTCTGTGGAACAGTTGCAAGCCTATTTGTGTGTCGCCCATCTTCTCCCTTTTGCCACCCACTGCCTCTTCCAGCCTGTTGCAGTGCTGAAGATCCCTCACCCTCTGTACTGCTCTCCTCACTCGGCTTGCCACCTTCCCAGGTTGGGTCAGTGAGATCATCTTCCACCACCTCCTCTTCCACTTCCTCACTTAGATCATACTCCTGATTTGTTGACCCTAACTACAACCTCAGGTCATTGCTAACTGTGTCTTATCCTCTTCATCAATCTCTTGAGACAGTAATTGTGGTCGACTCATTGGCAACTGTGTCTCATCATCATCCACCTCATTAAACTCTTATTGCTCAAGAGGTTGGGAATCAGGGCACAAGATCTCATCTCACTCTTCATGCGTGCTTGGCGAGAGGGCCAAATCAAGTAATGGCGCTGAAAAGAGCTCCTCTGAATATCCGAGTGTGGGATCACTTGTTTGGCCACACTGTAAATGGTGGGAGGAAAGAGGATCAGGGTGACGATTGTTTTAATCAGACTGCTGGCTACTGAGACTGGACTTAGTGGAAGACAGGGTGGTGCTAAACCGACTGGAAGCATTATCTGCTGCAATCCAACCGACCACCTGCTCGTACTAGGCTGACTTCAAGATCAAGAGTGGTGTCCTGCGCCACCCTGAAAACTGGGACATGAAGCTAGGTATCGTGGATGATTGTTTTTCTTGTGCTCTGGCACCAGGCACAGTTTCTCAGAGCCCAGGGCCATGGCCTCTGTGTGCACCATCAGCATCACGGCCACTAGCCCGTCCCCTACTGCTCGCCTTCTTCATTTTAAATGTGATATATTCCTTGAAAGTATGTCACACGTACAGTAGCGTAGAATTTGGAAGTGTATGTGCAAAAAAATTACAACAGTATTTGTGATGAGGATATACTGGACAGGTACCAAAGGTAATGTCAAAGTTCGCAGTGTCTACAGAAAAACTCACTGGATGTCACTGATATTTTAGGGATGCACACACTTTAAACAGGAGATGTGACACGGATAATTTAACTGTCCGCAGCGGACATCGTCTACAAAAAAACTGCACTGGATGTCAGTGATATTTTAGGGATGCGCACACTTTAGACAGGAGATGTGGCGCGGATAATTTTACTGTCCGCAGGGGACACAGTCTACTGAAAAACTGCACTGAATGTCACTGATATTTTTGTTATGCACACACTTTAAACAGGAGCTGTGACGCGGATAATTTAACTGTCCGCAGTGGACACCGTCTACGGAAAAACTGCACTGGATGTCACTGATATTTTAGGGATGCGCACACTTTGAAAAGGAGATGTGGCATGGATAATTTAACTATCCGCAGCGGACTGTTACACGGTATTTAGCGTAGGATGCGCTAAAAATATGTATTGCTGCTGTCACACACAATAGTTCTTAAAAGGACTTCTGGGTCTCTGAAAAGTTTTTTGTATAAACATCATCCTATTACACTCCCTACACTGTCTGTCCCTTCCTATGCACAGCTCTCCCTAACATTGAGCAATTTAGCGCAGGTGTCACGGCTGAGGATGGGGAAAGCCCTCAGCCGTGCGATGCCCGATGATGTTGTGGCTGCTCGGCCAGGAGAACAGGATAGGGAGAAGGTCACCTCCTCAAGCATCCCTAACCTGACCCTAACTCCTACCTGCATGGGCCGACCTTTAAGGTAGGAGGACCCA
Organism: Bufo gargarizans; assembly: GCF_014858855.1. NCBI lineage: Eukaryota > Metazoa > Chordata > Amphibia > Anura > Bufonidae > Bufo > Bufo gargarizans. The sequence goes on along the minus strand of NC_058080.1, from coordinate 690,842,337 downwards.
TGCGCAGGAACCTCGGAGCCCTGACTTACCCTCCGCAGATCCCTGAGCTAGGAGCTGGGTAGGACGACCTACTCCTCTAAGATACGGAGCAGGAGTCTCAATGGCCAAGCTGCTGGGAAAAAGCGGAACCAAAACAGACTAATGGAAATGGCAGGTGAACTAAGGAGTTCCACCAACCTGCCACAGCCTTGCTGACTGGATCCCTGAGCACACACAGAATCCAGAACCATTAGCTGCACAAACCAAACGAACAAAGGTTCCAACAGTACATCACATGGACATCACATACAACATGACATAAAACATAAAGTGACATTCTCTTTATGACCACAGGGGTGGCTCTCACTGGCAGGTAATATGCATAGGAGGCTGCTCCAGCCAAGCATGACTGAAGCAACCTACTGAGCCATGCCAAACACCAAGGCTATATAGGCCAAGAAGCCACACCCCACAGTCAGACACACCCAGTGACATCACACACACACTGGGAAGGGAGTTAACCCTTCCAGCACCACAGAAGGGAAACACACATAAAAGGGAAGTGACCAAACTAAGATCACACTGTGGCTGTTGCCGCAGGCAACGACATGGGTGGCAGCCGTCCTGGAAGACAGCCCGAAGGCCGGGACACTGCCACCACATGTACAACATACCAAACGTTGCCACGGGCTGCCACAGTAAAGGGAAAGTGTCAAAGTGCACACCAGACAACACAAAGTGCACACCAGACACACAAACGTGCATACACACACAACTCCCAGGGAACCGCACACATCACTGTTGTCCGCGGCAACCGCACTTGAGGCAAACAACAACATGCCTCAAGCTGCGGTTGAAACAACTACCCAAACCGCGGGCAACTGTATGCGGCTCCCAAGGAGTCACGGCCATAACCGTGGCCGTGACAGCAGGTTGTACTACAAAAATATATTGTTGCTGTCACACACAAAATTCCTTACAAGGACTTTTGAGTCTATGAAACGTTTTTGGACACTTAATATTCGATTACACTCCCTACACTCTCTGTCTCTTCCTATTCTCAATTCTTCCTCTCAGCTATATAGCACCCGATGACTCGTTCCGGCTAGCCAATCACTGTAATGCCAGTAGCCAACATGGCTACTGGCATTACAGTGAGGGCAGTACTTACCTGCATGTTTATTGACTGCTTAGCAGCCGCAAAACGTGCTGGAAGGAGACTCGAGCATTGCGCTCGAGCACATGCGGTACTCGGCCGAGTACCGACATGTGCCGAGCATAGCGATGCTCCAGCCGAACTGGTATTCAGCCGAGCATGCTCGCTTAACACTACTCATTATGATTGTGGCAATATCGAGTATTACATATTTTTAGGTAATATTTTAAAGCAACAAATGTTTTTTTAATTAAAAAAGTGATTTTGATCACTTACATAATGCTTTGTAATTAGAGATGAGCAAAGTATTCAAAAATTCCATTTGGTTGCTTCGCCGAATTTTACTAAAATATTTGCTTTGTGACTAATTACTTTGTCATGAAGCGCAAAGACAGAGCGGAGATTGCAACGATACCTGTCATTGTACCCCTCAGATGCTGCGTTCATACATGATCGCAGCATCTGATAGAAATTATCGGGTATAAATTATTTGCTCGAGACGGGCCAGACGCCGCCATCTTGATTGAAGATCTGGCACGAAATCTCGCTAAGCCCGTGATGACTTTATCACGTCGGCCGGCATGGTAACATCATACGTTTTGTACACTATTTCAGAGAAAATCAATTTGCTACCACGACGCTCGAGAAAATTCGGCTTTGTGGCAAATAGAATTTTCCCTGAAATTCATATTGGCTTGAAGTCCACTTTATGGAATTTGATTCGCTCAACACTATTTGCAATAGATGTTATTTCAAAGCATTATTGCCAGTTGATGTTACAGGCATGACAGACCTGGGGGCTTTAGCTAGACCTCTGGCTGCCATAGTGACTTATAGGCTCCCTCCACATGTGATTGTGTCCTGTTGGAACACGTCACTGCTGAAGCCAGTCCTTCCCCATAACAAAAAATAAATAAACAATAAAAAAATAAACATCATAGGCACCACTGCATCCCAAAACGCCTGTATCTGATGGTGAATACCATATTGGAAAAAAAATTAAAATGGCAAATTTGCTGGTTTTTTTGTCCCTTCACCTCACCACAAAAATTAAATAAAAAGCGATCAAAAAGTCAAACACACCCCAGAATAGTATCACTGAAAACTAAAGATCACCCCACAAAAAATTAGCCCTCGCACAGCTCCATATACAAAAATATAGGAAAAATATGGCATCTTGGACAACCCCTTTAAGACTGTGATTTGTATTCTTAGACAGTGCAAAGTTCTACAGTATTAATCTGACCCTTAGTTCTTAAGCTGTTTGAAGATATATATCTGGATAAAAGCTAGACACGCTGAAGGCAAACGTAATGATATATTAGATTCCTTGTCTCATAGTCAGTGGGAGAAATTCCAACTTCTGGCACCAGATGTGGAGTTGTAGGGGATCCCTTTTCTGTGTCATTTATGGGACTTGTTTTGGGATTGATTTCTGAAAACATTAGAAGATATGTTACCTCATGAACATGGGCGGATTACTCAGATGCATAGAGGGAATGTATTCTGTCACCGATGTATGTGAGAGAAGTCTCTGATGAGTGTGAGTGGCAATCTCTTGTATAAGTAATGAAAGATAGTGAACTTGCTATAATCATTCTCCTAGTGACACCAGTTGCATGTAGAATTCCAGTGAGGGAGATGCATTAGATATGCCATTAGGTAATTTATTGAATTTACCATTAGAAATAATGATAGAGATCGAAGGAAAATCTTCTCTCCAGCTCTGTGAAGCATGTCTGACAAGTAGGAAAAGACTGGAGGAAACAGAATGTGAGCTAACAGAAGAGGGTGAGTTACAAGATGAATGACATAATGAATTACAACCATGGATAACTTACATAAAACCAAATCTAACAATGGCCACAAAATGGTAGCAAAGCACACTAAGTATATTAGATAATAGATCTAACACAAAAAACAATTATGATGGATTCTAAATGAGAGCAATAGCTGGGACAGCACAGAATGGATACGATTATGTAACACAATTGAGGCTGATGATTTGCCTCATGAAGTAGATCTTCTGTTTAGATGCCATTTAATGCAAAAGAGTTTGGCTTGGTCTTCTATTTCCACAACTTTGTCTGGCATTTAATTTTTTCTCAAGTTAAAAGAGGTTTCACAAAATTTAGATATTAATGACCTAGAGATTTAGATATTGAAAACCTATCCTAAGGATAGGTCATCAATATCAGATTGGTGGAGGTCCCCCACCAATCAGCTGTTTGAGAAGGCAGTTCTGGTGAGCACCGCTGCCTCCTTGCTGCTTACCAAGCACAGCTCTGTCCATTAGATAGCGTCTGTGCTTGGTATTGCAGCTCAGCCCTATTCACTTGAATGGGACTGAGCTACACCTAGGCCATGTGACCAGTAAATGTGATGTCACTGGCCTAGGAAGAGGCTGTGACATTCACTGGAACACCACGGCCTCTTCAAAAAGCTAATTAGTGGGCATGCTGGGAGTCGGACCCCCCACCCAGCTGATATTGATGACCTTTCCTGAGGATAGGTCATCAATATCTAGATTTTGAAAAAACCCTTTAAGGGGAGAACGGGCTTTATCTTCTAATTTTGCTGTTAACCAAATGTTGAAAGGATGTTGTAATATTGGACCAGTGTTTCATAGAAGAAGACCTATTTCCATTTCCTTGTTGGTAGCAGGGGGTAAGGCTATGTTCATATTAACATTGTGAATTCTGACAGGTTGGTGAAGGTCCCCCACCAATCTGCTGTTTGAGTGACATCATGAATTACAACCATAGATAACTTACATAAAAACAAATCTAACAATGGCCACAAGATGGTAGCAAAGCACACTAAGTATATTGGATAATAGATCTAACACAAAAAAACTATTATGATTGATTCTAAATGAGAGCAATAGCTGGGACAGTAGAGGATACATGGTGCTTATATATATCATTAATTAGCCACGTGTCTCACCTCCTCTTATGGGCGTTGTCTAAGTGTACCCCTCGATTTTTCACATTACCCTTGATGGTGAGGATAGACTTTCCCGAGGGGAACACCAGGTCACTACCTCTTGAGGAGGGTAGGCACACAAGGCAGCTGGTCCAGGCGGACCAGGAGATACCCGAGTAGGTACCAGAAGTACAAGCGTAGTCAGACAGGCGTGGTCATTACCAGGAGCAACAGTGCAGGACTGAAGGAGGAGGCAGAGGCATAGCCAGACAGGCAAAAGGTCAGGGCAGATGGCACAGGAACAGGTCAGGCAATCCGGATCGGCAACAGGAAAGTCAAGGCAAACAGGCAGGGATCAGACAAGAAGCAGAATCCAGGAACAAAGTCAAGAGCACATGTGAGTATCAGGAACTTAGCAAACACAAGTGTAACGGTCGCGTACACACACACACACGGGGGGAGGGAAGTGACCACTGCGCTCCACCCTTACCCCTGGCCCTGCCTACTTGCCTCGCGAGTCCTAATGACAGGGGACAACTGGACGGCAATCCCTAACTTGAACTAAGTGCAGGGATGACAGACAGACAAACAACAGAACGTGAACGGACCGAGTCAATACCAGGAAAGCTACAAAGTACAAATGGAGCAAGCAGAGAATAGTCAGGAGAAGCCGGGGTTATAAATACCAGGAGAGTCGTGAAGTACCAAAGGAGTAAGCAGGGGATCGTCAGGATGAGGCCGGGGTTCAGAATACCAGGAGAGCAGCAAAGTACACAAGGAGAAGGCAGAGGATCGTCAGGAAACAGCAGGAGGTAAGTACGCCAGGAAATACAACATCACGGGTGGAACCTAAATTAACAGGCAACCTGTGGCCAGCAGGCTGCCTGTATTTATAGTGGGTAGTGAGGGTCATGTGACGTGGCCAGCGTCACATGACCGACAGACCAACCAGTCGAGCACCGAGTGATCAGCTCGGCGCTCAAGGCAGACTTAGGAGCAGGGAACCTCCCAGCTAGCAAAGCCGCCCTTGGAACGAGTTCAAGCACAGATCCTCGCTCCCGAAGCTAAGCAGCAGGTCTGCGGCTAATGGGAGACCGAGTGCACCTTCGGAACCCCGTTACAACAAGGACCTTAACACTGAGGCATCTGGGAAGGGGGCTGAGCCTCTTTAGTACCTGCAGGAAGAGCCTGGGTTGGTCATTGAGGTCACATGACCCAACCCAAGCAGCCTAGGGACCAGAAACCAGCAGCAAGTATGCTGTGGCCAGGACTGAGTGGAACCTATGGAGCAGAATCCTCAGCACCACAGCACTTACATTGACAGAGCCCAGGACTGCAGCGGTGAACGGAAGGATCACTGGTGAGCACGGCACCCAGGTCCACGGTGGAAAGCGGGGGAACAACGGCGTACAGCAGCCGCTGTTACAGTACACCCCCCCTCCCCCTTACGCCCCCTTGATAAAAAGTTTTTTGTCATGTTGTGAATCCACAACATGACAAAAAACTTTTTATCAAGTCCGGCGCATGAATATTCTCCTCTGGCTCCCAAGACCTCTTGTCAGGACCGAAGCCCTTCCAGTCCGGGGGAAATGCGGCGTACAGCAGCCGCTGTTACAAAACCATATATTCAGTTGAGTCATGTGTCTTGTTTGTCTCTACAGCAATAATTGTGGTTTCCTCTATTAAGAAACACTGCATTGCAATGTCATTGTATTTGATTACACAGTGTTGCGCTACGACTCTTTTCGCCATTTTTATGCCGTTTTTCCAGTTTATTAATCTGTATTCATAGTATGTTTTCATCTATTTTTGGTGCATGCGCCGGGAAAGTTCCCAGTGCATAAGCCAAAGTATCCATTGGGTCATTTACCAATCGTATAGCTGAAGAATGCCCTTTTGGCACCTGGATTTATTGTTTTGGGATAGTTTTCCTAAACATTTACAGTATATACCCAGTGCTGATCTGTACCATTGTAATACTGTATGTCTTCTAAGTCTGGTGTCAGACTACCAGCAAGATTGTAGCACCAGCATCCAGATGGACCAGGTGAGCTGCCTGTGTGTTTTTAAATTAGGATGTTTTTGCTAACAGCCCAGCTCCCTTAGCTTGGGGTAGGCAGAGAGAACACACAGAGGACACCACCTACAGTAACAGGAACCCGTGCTGATGTCTGTGTAGTGAACTGGAGCAAGGGTACTTTGGAGTATAGACGATTGCGGACATTTTCCCCAATTGCTACTATGTAAAGCCATCAAATCTCTACTTTACTGCACTCTGAAGGGTTAAGGCTAGTTTCACACTAGCAGCAGGGGAGTCTGGCAGATTGTTCTGCCGGGTGAAAAGCCTGTCGGATCCATCCTGCCGCTAGTTCACGTGTGCCCCCAAGTTGACAGAAGGTGGGGTAACACAAGTAGGCAGCGACAACAGAAGTCGGCGGGGATAGCAATACTGTAGTGCAGCGCAAAACTCCCCTGCAGAATCAGATACCACAGTGCAGCACAAAATACCGCCCCTGCAGAACCAGATACCATAGTGCAGCACAAAATACCGCCCCTGAAGAACCAGATACCATAGTGCAGCACAAAATACCGCCCCTGAAGAACCAGATACCATAGTGCAGCACAAAATACCGCCCCTGCAGAACCAGATACCACAGTGCAGCACAAAATACCGCCCCTGCAAAACCAGATACCACAGTGCAGCACAAAATACCGCCCCTGCAGAACCAGATACCACAGTGCAGCACAAAATACCGCCCCTGCAGAACCAGATACCACAGTGCAGCACAAAATACCGCCCCTGCAGAACCGGATACCACAGTGCAACACAAAATACCGCCCCTGCAGAACCAGATACCACAGTGCAGCACAAAATACCACCCCTGCAGAACCAGATACCACAGTGCAGCACAAAATACCGCCCCTGCAGAACCAGATACCACAGTGCAGCACAAAATACCGCCCCTGCAGAACCAGATACCACAGTGCAGCACAAAATACCGCCCCTGCAGAACCAGATACCACAGTGCAGCACAAAATACCACCCCTGCAGAACCAGATACCACAGTGCAGCACAAAATACCGCCCCTGCAGAACCAGATACCACAGTGCAGCACAAAATACCGCCCCTGCAAAACCAGATACCACAGTGCAGCACAAAAATACCGCCCCTGCAAAACCAGATACCACAGTGTAGCACAAAATACCGCCCCTGCAGAACCATATACCACAGTGCAGCACAAAATACCGCCCCTGCAGAACCAGATACCACAGTGCAGCACAAAATACCGCCCCTGCAGAACCAGATACCACAGTGCAGCACAAAATACCGCCCCTGCAGAACCAGATACCACAGAGCAGCACAAAATACTGCCCCTGCAGAACCAGATACCACAGTGCAGCACAAAATACCTGCCCCTGCAAAACCAGATATCACAGTGCAGCACAAAATACCGCCCCTGCAAAACCAAATATGACAGAGCAGCACAAAACACTGCCACCCTCGCCACAGTATATAACTGTATCACCGTCCCAAGGATAGTGATACAGCTGAATTCAGGAGAGCGACTGCTGGCCAGGTGCATAAGTATCTGTTGCTCCAGGCATTAATTCTCAGTGCATCAGATCATTGTGTACTCAGCCGGCGGCCATGAGAAAGGCTTGGGCGGCCTCCTGGTCAACGTCTCACCGGGTAATTTCCCTGTAGGGTCTGTGGCCAGTCCGCCCCTGAAGCCTCCACTCTCGTGGGTGCTGGGAACCCACTTGCATGAATCCAAACTAAGAAGAAAACCTTCAGATTTGGGAAACCTTTTAGGAAAACCCGCTATATAGGGGCATCAGATCCATAGTCTGCTCAGTTTTGGATTATTTTACCCTCTATAGGAGTTTTTTTTTTTTTACTGCCTGTGACCCAGTGACTAGTGACTCCATAGAGTTTGAATGAAGGTGAGGGCCATAAATAGTTAATGACCATTCAATTATTTATCCCTGACATTATAAATTTATATACGGCACCACGTAGACTCGCTTCTCCCTCTATTTCAGATTTAATGCTAGCGTTGCACCAGGTGTATTTTTCCTATAGTTTTTTTATAGGACTTTTTTTATAGGACTTGAAATGCAAACTGCACGTATAAAGTTTTGCAAAGAAAAGCAGGATCTGCAGGGTCCCGGGCAGAAGAATGTTGGGGCATAGCCTAGCGCAGGGATCAGCAACCTTCGACTACAATTCCCAGCATGCAAACATGCTTGGCTGTTCTTCTAAGGGCCCTTGTACACGACCGTATGCCCTCCGAGATATACAGTCTGTGAGCGGCCATATGTCCGGAGTGGCACTGAGCAGGGGAGCGCACAGCGTCATAGACTACAATGATACTGTGTCCTGCACTTATAAGATCATATGAGTGCGGGACAATAACCCCGTGGGCAGCCTGACGTCATATGAGTGCGGGAAAATAACCCCGCGGGCAGCCTGACATCATATGAGTGCGGGACAATAACCCCGTGGGCAGCCTGACATCATATGAGTGCGGGACAATAACCCCGCGGACTGCCTGACGTCATATGAGTGCGGGACAATTACCTGCGGGCTGCCTGACGTCATATGAGTGCGGGACAATAACTCCGCGGGCTGCCTGACGTCATATGAGTGCAGGACAATAACCCCGCGGGCAGCCTGATGTCATATGAGTGCAGGACAATAACCCCGCGGGCGGCCTGACGTCATATGAGTGCAGGACAATAATCCTGCGGGCAGCCTGACGTCATATGAGTGCGGGACAATTACCCCGCAGGCGGCCTGACGTCATATGAGTGCGGGACAATTACCCCGCGGGCGGCCTGACGTCGTATGAGTGCGGGACAATTACCCCGTGGGCAGCCTGACGTCATATGAGTGCGGGAAAATAACCCCGCGGACAGCCTGACGTCATATGAGTGCGGGACAATTACCTGCGGGCTGCCTGACGTCATATGAGTGCGGGACAATAACTCCGCGGGCTGCCTGACGTCATATGAGTGCGGGACAATTACCCTGCGGGCGGCCTGACGTCATATGAGTGCGGGACAATTACCCTGCGGGCGGCCTGACGTCATATGAGGGCGGGACAATTACCCCGCGGGCGGCCTGACGTCATATGAGTGCAGGACAATAACCCCGCGGGCAGCCTGACGTCATATGAGTGCGGGACAATTACCCCGCAGGCGGCCTGACGTCATATGAGTGCGGGACAATTACCCCGCGGGCGGCCTGACGTCGTATGAGTGCGGGACAATTACCCCGTGGGCTGCCTGACGTCATATGAGTGCGGGACAATTACCCCGCAGGCGGCCTAACGTCATATGAGTGCGGGACAATAACCCCGTGGGCTGCCTGACGTCATATGAGTGCGGGACAATAACCCAGCGGGTGGCCTGACGTCATATGAGTGCAGGACAATAACCCCGCGGGCAGCCTGATGTCATATGAGTGCGGGACAATAACCCCGTGGGCTGCCTGACGTCATATGAGTGCGGCACAATAACCCCGTGGGCTGCCTGACGTCATATGAGTGCGGGACAATAACCCCGCAGGTGGCCTGACGTCATATGAGTGCGGGACAGTAACCCCGCGGGCAGCCTGATGTCATATGAGTGCGGGACAATAACCCCGTGGGCTGCCTGACGTCATATGAGTGCGGGACAATAACCCTGTGGGCTGCCTGACGTCATATGAGTGCGGGACAATAACCCCGCGGGTGGCCTGACGTCATATGAGTGCAGGACAATAACCCCGCGGGCAGCCTGATGTCATATGAGTGCGGGACAATTACCCCGTGGGCTGCCTGACGTCATATGAGTGCGGGACAATAACCCCGTGGGCTGCCTGACGTCATATGAGTGCGGGACAATAACCCCGCGGGTGGCCTGACGTCATATGAGTGCGGGACAGTAACCCCGCGGGCAGCCTGATGTCATATGAGTGCGGGACAATAACCCCGTGGGCTGCCTGACATCATATGAGTGCGGGACAATTACTCCGCGGGCGGCCTGACGTCATATGAGTGCGGGACAATTACCCCGCAGGCGGCCTGACGTCATATGAGTGCGGGACAATAACCCCGCGGGCGGCCTGACGTCATATGAGTGCGGGACAATAACCCTGCGGACTGCCTGACGTCATATGAGTGCGGGACAATTACTCCGCGGGCGGCCTGACGTCATATGAGTGCAGGACAATTACTCCGCGGGCGGCCTGACGTCATATGAGTGCGGGACAATAACCCCGCGGGCGGCCTGACGTCATATGAGTGCAGGACAATAACCCCGCGGGCGGCCTGACGTCATATGAGTGCAGGACAATAACCCCGCGGGCGGCCTGACGTCATATGAGTGCAGGACAATAACCCCGCGGGCGGCCTGACGTCATATGAGTGCAGGACAATAACCCTGCGGGCGGCCTGACGTCATATGAGTGAGGTACAATAACCCCGCGGGCGGCCTGACGTCATATGAGTGCAGGACAATAACCCCGCGGGCGGCCTGACGTCATATGAGTGCAGGACAATAACCCCGCGGGCGGCCTGAAGTCATATGAGTGCAGGACAATAACCCCGCGGGCGGCCTGACGTCATATGAGTGCAAGACAATAACCCCGCGGGCGGCCTGACGTCATATGAGTGCAAGACAATAACCCCGCGGGCGGCCTGACGTCATATGAGTGCAGGACAATAACCCTGCGGGCGGCCTGACGTCATATGAGTGAGGTACAATAACCCCGCGGGCTGCCTGACGACATAAGAGAGCAGGACAATAACCCCGCGGGCGGCCTGACGTCATATGAGTGCAGGACAATAACCCCGCGGGCTGCCTGACGTCATATGAGTGCAGGACAATAACCCCGCGGGCTGCCTGACGTCATATGAGTGCAGGACAATAACCCCGCGGGCGGCCTGAAGTCATATGAGTGCGGGACAATAACCCCGCGGGCTGCCTGACGTCATATGAGTGCGGGACAATAACCCCGCGGGCAGCCTGACGTCATATGAGTGCAGGACAATAACCCCGCGGGCGGCCTGAAGTCATATGAGTGCAGGACAATAACCCCGCGGGCTGCCTGACGTCATATGAGTGCAGGACAATAACCCCGCGGGCGGCCTGACGTCATATGAGTGCAGGACAATAACCCCGTGGGCGGCCTGAAGTCATATGAGTGCAGGACAATAACCCCGCGGGCTGCCTGACGTCACATGAGTGCGGGACAATTACCCGGCGGGCGGCCTGACGTCATATGAGTGCAGGACAGTAACCCCGCGGGCTGCCTGACGTCATATGAGTGCAGGACAATAACCCCGCGGGCGGCCTGACGTCATATGAGTGCAGGACAATAACCCCGCGGGCGGCCTGACGTCCACAGCATCACTGTAATCTATGACGCTGTGCGCTCCCCTGCGCACGATGAATGCCGTCCGGGACATATGGCCGCTCACGGACTGTATATCTCGGAGGGCATACGGAAGTGAATGCAGCATTCTGGGAGTTGTAGTGTCTGAACAGCTGCAGTGCCGGAGGTTGCTGACTGACGCAAGCTCTCCTGACATGTAAATCTGGGTATTTTCCATTGTGCCCTTCCTCTGTTATTCCTCCTGTAAATATAGAAAACAAAACACAATTGGGCGTTACCATTGCCCTTGGGGGGTGACCTTATTGATAGCATTAGTTATATATTTCCAGGATGAATTACAGAGGAATCGCCCAAAGTAGAATTCTCAATCCTTCACTCTAATGACATGGCAGGAGGGCTGATGTCCCCAGTGATGCCACATGTCCTGTCGGCACCCAGCCTTCCCGGCGCCCTGAGCGGCGCCCCCTCCCCCGCCGCAGCGCTGAGGCCGGGGACGGTCAGGAAGGTGTCTCCATCGTGGTCCAGCCCTTTGCTGCCGGGGCTGATGTCACTTCTGCAGAGCACGGCGCCGTCTACACCCGCACACCCGACATGCGGCTCCGCGCCCTGCACCCCGTCCTGGTGCCCGTCTTCTGCGGGATCCTCTCCGTGGCCTCCCCGGGGATCTCCTCCAACACAGCAGGTAAGTGCCCTTGTGGGAAGGTCAGAGCTGAGGAGGAGGAGGACGTCCATGGAGGGCAGAGATAACGCTGCGCCCGGTGACGTCCTGCAGGTGACCGTGTGTACGGGGGCTGACGGGGCTGCGGGATCGCGTCCGTCTTCCTGGAACATCTGTCTATGGATAGTTTTCTTTCTAATATCTATATCTTGTCTGTCCTGTCATCTCTATCAGTCTGTCTTTCTCTAATCATCTATCTCATATCTTTCATTATCTCTATCTATCTATTATCTATCTATCTATCTATCTATCTATCTATCCATCTATCCATCTATCCCTCTATCTATCAATCATCTATCTATCTATCTATCTATCTATCTATCATCTATCTATCTATCTATGTATCTATCTATCTATCTATCTATCTATCTATCTATTATCTATCTATCTATTATCTATCTATCATCTATCTATCAATCATCTATCTATCCCTCTATCTATCCATCCCTCTATCTATCCATCCCTCTATCTATCTATCTATCTATCTATCTATCTATCTATCTATCTATCATCTATCTATCTATCTATCCCTCTATCTATCTATCTATCTATCCCTCTATCTATCTATCCCTCTATCTATCTATCTATCTATCTATCTATCTATCTATCTATCTATCTATCTATCTATCAGAGGTAAAGGCTGATTGCTCGGCTCGGTGAGAGGCAGGGAAGGCCCCATCTCACAGTAAATAATAATAAGGACGCTCAGTGTCACCAGCGCCACCCCCCATACCGTGTCCATATTGCTTTTTGTCACCTTGTAATCTTTTATGTTGTCACTGTGCACTCACTGAATACCAGATTCAAGATAGCACCAATTTAACCCTTTCACGTCCGGATTTTTATTTTTTTTATTTTGTTTTTGCATTTTCATTTTTCTTCCCTATCTTCCTTGAGCCATAAATTTGAGTCAGGGGCTCAATTTTTGCAGGACAATCCGTAGTTTTTATTGATACCATTTTGCAGTGTGCGTGACTTTTTGATCACTTTTATTAAATTTTTTTGTGTAAGAGAAGCAAAAAAAATTGGTCCATTTTGAAACCCTTTTTTCCGTTACACCATTCGCCGTATTGGAATTTTTTAAAACATTTTAATAATATGGGCGTTTTCAGTCACGGTGATACCTATGATGTGTATATTTATTGTTATTTAGATTTTTTTTTTTTTAATTATACAGAAAGTTGGGTGATTTAAACTTTTATATTTTTTTTATTATTCATAATTTTTTTAACATTGTTTTTTATTTTTTGTGATGATTTTGTAGCTCATATATGAGCCTATAAATTATGTTTTTTTTTTTTATTTTTAATTTTGTACTATCAGGGATTTTTAAAATGTGGTTTGGACTGAAAATTGCTAATTTCTTATCCTGGCCTGCCATCTGGTGGCCAAAATAAGAATTGTCAGTGAGGCTCATAGTGTTCAGCGCAACTATCGATGCCCTCATTGGCCCCAGGGGGTGTCGCTAGGAAGCTCGGAAGCACTTGATCACGAGATCTAAAGCCTACATGCACAACTACACTGCTACATGCATGGGGGGCAGAGGCCACTATTAAACGGACGGGCGCTGTGGAGTTCGCTGTTAAAGGGGCGGTCACTTTTAAAGTCAATGTTAAAGGGGCGGTCACTGTCAAAGTCACTGTTAAAGGGGAGGTCACTGTTAAAGGGGCGGTCACTGTAAAAGTCGCTGTTAAAGAGGACCTTTCACTAGTTTAAAAACTAAAAACTAACTATATCAGTGGGCAGAGCGGCGCCCAGGGGTCCCCCTGCACTTACTAGTATGTCTGGGCGCCGCTCCGTTCGCCCGGTATAGGCTCCGGTGTCTTCAGCTCCCTCTGTTGTACTGGGCGGAGTTTTTGTATTAGGGTTGTCCCTTGCTGCAGCGCTGGTCAATCGTAGCGCACAGCTCATAGCGCTGGCCAATCGTAGCGCACAGCTCATAGCCTGGGAGTCCCAGGCTATGAGCTGTGCGCTACGATTGGTCAGTGCTGCAGCAAGGGACAACCCTAATACAAAAACTCCGCCCAGTACAACAGAGGGAGCTGCAGACACCGGAGCCTATACCGGGCGAACGGAGCGGCGCCCAGACATACTAGTAAGTGCAGGGGGACCCCTGGGCGCCGCTCTGCCCACTGATATAGTTAGTTTTTAGTTTTTAAACTAGTGAAAGGTCCTCTTTAAAGGGGCGGTCACTGTTAAAGGGGCGGCCACTGTGAAAGTCACTGTTATTTAATATAAAATTGCAATAAATAAATACTACTAATCGAGCATGAGTCAGGAAATCAGCGGTCTAGGTTAGTGCTAAACAGGAAGCAGAAAAAGAGTTCACCTACAGCAGTACAGGTCACAGCATCAAGTAAGACCGAAAATGTAGTTCTGATGCTCATGTCATTAAAGGGGTTCTCCAGAAATTAAGAAAATGAAAATACTTAAATATTACTTAATTATAAATATATTCCCAAATATCTTTTATTAGTTATAATGGCTCCTCTTGTCTGGAGAGCAATCAGGGGAAATAAAATGGCCGCCATCCTATTAGTACACACAGAACCTGTCCTAATCACACAGGAGGACAAGTTACTTCGCAACACTGAGGTAAAGAGCTGCCTCATCCTCCTCTCTACTCTGCTTGTCAGAGATTATGATTCTGAATACTGCTGATAAGATCTTCAGCGGAATATCTGTAGGAATGGAGTCCATGAGGAGACATGAAGTACAGAGAGGACGGACAGTATGTGGGGCTGTGGTAATGGAGATTGCATACAAGTGCTGCTGCTCATTAGCCACACCCCCACCTCCCCTCTGTACTTCATGTTTCCTCATGAACTCCATTTCTACAGAGATCATCTGTATTCAGGATTATAACCTCTGACAAGCAGAGCAAAGAGGAGGATGAGGAAGATGAGGCGGCTCTTTAGCTCAGTGTTCTGAAGTAACTTGTCCTGCTGTGTGATTAGGACAGGTTTTGGGTATACTAATAGGACGGCTGACATTTTAACTCCCATGATTGCTCCCCAGACAAGACAAGCCATTTTAACTAATGAAAGGTATTTGGGAACATATTTATAATAAAGTAATATTTAAGTATTTTTATTTTCTTAATTCCAGGTCTCGCAATTGGTGTTGATCATGGCATCTGAGGGGTTAAATGATGGGGTTCGGCGGGATCGCTTTTCCCCGTCATTGTAGCCGGGTCCCTGCTGTATGATGCAGCCGGCACCTGCCGCTTATGGAGCTGGCTCACTACAGCAGCCCACTCCATACATTACCTCGACCACCATGACGTACGGGTATGTCATGGTGGTTGAAGGAGTTAAAAAAAATAAACTGTTAATAATAAGTAATAAAATCAAATAATAAAAATACACACAGCACACATATGTAGTATCTCCAGGTTAATCACCACCCATGTAATAAAGATAACATTTTTTTACAGCCTGGTGAACAACATACAAAAAACACAAAAAAGAGCAATAGAATTGTTAATTTCACCATTTCCCCCCCCCCCCAAAAAAAATACTGTAAATGTTAATAAGTCACATGTACCCCAAAATGGTATCAATGAAAACTACATTTCATAACGCAAAAACAAGCAACATACGGCTACGTTAACGGAAAAAAAAAATATATGTTCTGGTTCTTGGAATGTGACAACATAAAAGACATGTCATCACTATTCAAAATCAAAAGTAGTAAAAACAAATAAAAATACATGTATTTGGTATGGCCCTCATTGTAGTGACCTACAGAATAATTGTAATGTGATAGCATGCTGCTGCACAGTGAACATCATAAATTTAAAGGAAATGATGGAATTACTTTTTTGTCCATTACTGCCACAAAAAGAGTTAGTAAAAAAAGACAAGCGGCTATGTCAATGTGAAAAATAAAAAAGTTATGGCTGGCTGAGTGAGACAATGCAAAAATAGTACTTTAGATGTTAAGTTAACCCCTATCCACATGATGAGGATAACTATTTGATCAGTGGGGGTCTGAATGCAGGGACCCCCACTGATCTAGAAAATGGGAGTTCCATTTCCCTAATCATAATGCACACTGCTGCTCTATTCATTCTTTTTGAGAGCAGAAGAAAAAAAAATATTAAGATTAAAATCTTTTAAGGGTCTTTTTAATAAACGTTTATTTTCCCCTTTGCCCCAGAACAGTGGAGAGCAGCATACTTACCTGCTCCCTGCTGCTAGGTTCTACCTCCTTCACTCCATCGCTGTGTTTGCCACCCAGTGTTCCATAGGTGTACAAGCAAACAGGGCCACATCTGCCTCAGGAGGCAGCTAACCTGCGTTTCAGGGAGTGCCAGTTTGCAGCGGAGCAGGGGAGCCTATGACTCCTGTCCCCGCAATTCAGCCTTATAGGCTGCAGGCCACTAGGACTGAAGCCTATGAGGCAGTAGAACGACACAAGAGGTTGCAATGACATCACAAATGCCAGAACTGGAACCTGGTAACTACCTGCAGATCAGACAGTGAAAGAGAAAAAGAGTCAGGTTGTTTGTTTATTTTTATATATACACATGGTAAAACTGGGGGAACTATGGGGGGTAGCACTACAGCACTAAAGGGGGCAGTATAGTACAGGTGGCACTACAGGGGCAGTATAGTACAGGTGGCACTACAGGGGCAGTATAATACAGGGGGCGTTATAATACAGGCAGCACTACAGGGGGGAATAATAATAAGGGACCACTAGAGGGGGCACTATGGGGGGCACTACATGGGGAACTATAATACAGGCCAGTGAACTACAGGGGGCATTATAATAATACAGGGGCACAGGGGAGCCATTATTATACAGGATGGAGGACTTCAGGGGTATTATAATAATGGTGGCACTTCAGAGAGGGCATTATAATACAGTGTGGGCCACTACGGGGGGCATTATAATACAGGGAGCACTACAGGGGGTGTTATAATACAGGTGGCACTACAGAGTGGGCATTATAATATCAGCTGGAGCTCTACTGAAGACATTACAAGAGGGCAGTGCAGGCAGGCTTTAAAAAACTGGGGCCACAATAGGGGACATTATAACTACTGAGGACATTATAGGGGCCCTTATTACTACTGCACTCAGCAGGCTCTGTAGGTTTACCTTATAGAGGGGTGTTGTGATTGCTGGGGCACTACAATAGGGCCTTATTTCTACTACTGGTAGCACTGTAGGGCATTATTACTACTGGAGGTACTGTAGGAAC
The DNA here is from genome assembly GCF_014858855.1 of Bufo gargarizans. Taxonomy (NCBI): domain Eukaryota; kingdom Metazoa; phylum Chordata; class Amphibia; order Anura; family Bufonidae; genus Bufo; species Bufo gargarizans. The sequence continues at coordinate 690,824,966 of NC_058080.1, read as the reverse complement.
ATTATCATTGGACACAATATGGAGGGCACTTCTACTAATGGCAGCAGTCTTGGGGAGCATAATCACTATTGGGGGTACTGTAGGGAGCACTGTTACTATTGAGGGCAGTCTAGGAGCATATATCTATATGGCACTGTTATTTCTGCAATATAGTATTTGGGGCCGTTGAGAAGCACATCATGAACAGTACTGGGGTAGCAGCAGAATAACAAAATTAGAGCACCAGGATGTGGTAGGAAGTGAGAACCGAAGATGTCTATGTGGTAAACTCTGCATTGAAAGAAATAGTCATGGATGTCTGTCCAAAAGGAGAAGAACAGAGAACATCACTGGATATAAAACACGTGTGGTACTATATATTCCTGTTTGTGTCGTAGCACTGTTATGCTTTCCAAATACAGTGGCATGCAAGTGTTTGGGCGACCCTGGTCAAAATGACTGTTACTGTGAACATTTAAGCAAGTTGAAGATAAAATGATCTCCAAAAAGGAATAAAGTTAAATACACATTCCATTTGTATTTTAATCAAACATTTTTATTTTATTTTAAATAACTAAAATAAAAAAATAAAAAGTTTGGGCACCCTGTATGGTTAGTACCTAGTAGCACGCCCTTTGGTAAGTATCACAGGTTTTTGTAGCCAGCCAAAAGTTTATCAGTTCTTGTTTGAGGGATTTTCATCCATTCTTCCTTGCAAAAGTCTTCCAGTTCTGTGAGATTCCTGGTCTTGCAAGCCCTGCTCTTTGGAGGGCTATCCACAGATTTTCAATGGTGTTTAGATCATGGGACTGTGAGAGCCATGGTAAAACCTTCAGCTTGTGCCTTTTGAGGTAGTCTAGTGTGGAATTTGAGTTGCGTTTAGGATCATTATCCATTTGTTGAAGCCATCTTCTTTTCACCTTCATTTTTTTCTACAATTAGTGTTATGTCTGCTTCCAGAATTTGCTAGAATTTTATTGAATCAATTTATTCCTCTACCCATGAAATGTTCCCTGTGCCGCTGGCTGCAACACAACCCCAAAGCATGATTCATCCACCCCTAAGCTTAATGGTTGGAGAGGTGTTCTTTTCATGAAATGTTGTGCCCTCTGTGGCCAAAGAGTTGTATTTTAACTGTACACAGGACTTGTTTCCAAAATGCATCAGGCTTTTTAGTTGTTCTTCTGCAAATATCTGACACTGAATTTTGTTGTGGGGACGCAGGAGAGACTTTCTCTGATGACTCTTCTATGATGGCCATATTTGTGCAGGTGTTGCTAAACAGTAGAGCAATTTACCACAACTCTAGAGTCTTCTAATTCTTCCTGAAGGTCTTTTGCAGTCTGTTCCTGTCAACTCCAATTTCTTAATTACATTTCAAACTGAGGAAATGGCAACCTGGATACGCTTTGTCATCTTCTTATAGCCTTCTACTGTTTTGTGGGTCTTAACCATTTTCATTTTCAGCGTGTTAGGCACTCTTAGAAGAACTCATGGCTTAATTTCCTTGTTAGGATATTCTCTGTCTATATGGCACGTACATTGAACTTTGCTTCTGATGACATGTGTATAGCTGTTATGTTATTCTTGAAAATAATAAAATATATGTTCAGTGCAGTTTCTAGGTAAAATTTCTCTCAGGGCGAGTGTAACCCCCCCCCCCCCCCCCCCCCATCAAAACTGCTCGATTAAATCATATCAGAAGAGTACTTGCAACCGTCTCACCATATATTATTATACATTTTTTTTAATACTTAACACAAGATTTATTGAGAGCAAAAGAAAATCATAAATTACTGCTTAAACTGCTAAAAGTGGCAGGCAGAGTGGTGCAGGAGAACCGCAGTATAAAGGAAGGCAATACCCTTAGAAGAGTAGTCATGAAATACAATCATCAATAATGTGCAAAACCCAAAAACTGTCATGTTAGCATTTAATAACTAACTAAAACCCAATCACTGCAGGTCTCAACTAGCACACGCAAGTAAATGTACAAAAACCAAGTAACATAAAAAAACAGATTCAAAGCATAGATGGCAAGGCGGATTACTGTATACTGTACATCAAATGTATGGAGGTTACACCATGCCGGACAATATAACCTCTGTGCCATGCTGTACAATAAACAGTATAACCCCCTACACAGTGTAGAGGTATACTGTATATTGTGAGGCACAGTGTATGCTATATGTGTATAACATAAACATATTCCACATGAAAACTTACAATTACTTGGCTTGACCCTTGGGGATCTCGGAACCACTTCCACACTTTGGTTGGGGGGCTCGGCGGAGCTGATGTTTTATCCTAATGAGAAATATTTCATAATGTGCAAAACATAACCCCTTGTAATGCCCCCAGTTGAGCTAATGTTCCCATAATGTGCCAATATAAAATACCCCTTCTTAGTGCCCCCATAGATGACCCCATAGTATTCCTCTCCCCCTTCCCCATAGTACCCACCATAATGTGTCCTAGTATAAAATGCCCCTATACAGAGCCCCACATATAAAATACCCCTTCTTTTTAGCCTCCGTAGATGCCCCTATAGTGCCACCCAATAATGTGCCAGTAAGATGTGCCCCCATAGATGCCCCCTAATCATGTGCCAGTAAGATGTGCCCCCATAGATGCCCCTAATCATGTGCCAGTAATAAGAGCCCCCATAGATGCCCCCCAATAATGTGCCAGTAATAAGAGCCCCCCTCACCATCATGTGCCAGTAGCCAGAGTGCCCCCTATCATGTGCCAGTAGCCTCCTATTATGTGCCAGTAGCCTCCTATCATGTGCCAGTAGCCCCCCTTATATGCCAGTAGCCTCCTATCATGTGCCAGTAGCCCCCCTTATGTGCCAGTAGCCCCCCTTATGTGCCAGTAGCCACCCTTATGTGCCAGTAGCCTCCTATCATGTGCCAGTAGCCTCGTATCATGTGCCAGTAGCCCCCCTTATCTGCCAGTAGCCCCCTTATGTACCAGTAGTCCCCCTGATGTACCAGTAGTCCCCCTATCATGTGCCAGTAGCCCCCCTTATGTGCCAGCAGCCCCCCTTATGTGCCAGCAGCCCCCCTTATGTGCCAGTATTGTAATTTGTACATATATATAAAAAACAACAACTTATACTTACCTCCTCCAGGATGCGATGCAGGCCTCTTCGGGCCTGTGTCCCTGGCTGGCTCAGGTGGCGCGCCGCCTGCACCGGCCTCTGATAGGCTGCCAGCATAGTGCTGGCAGCCTATCAGAGGAACAGGGAGGGGACACACCTCTCCCTCCCCTGCCGCAGCACAGACATTTGTATCGCTGTCCTGAGGATGGCTATACAGATGACTATAGAGATGAGTGAGCGCTTCCATAATGGAAGCGCAGCGCTCATCTCCTGCTGTGCCCTGCCGGCGCCCCCCTTCTGACAGCGTCCCGGGCGGCCACCCGGTCCAAGAAACGGCCCTGTATATGTTAAAAAGAGAACCAATGGCTTCTGTTTTCTGGGACAAGGTTAGAGGAGTCTGGGCATTTATAAAGCTTTGAAATTTGCATCACCTGGCCCTTCCTAACGATGATTGTGAACAAGCCTTAGCCCTCACAGGCTATTTAAGGTCTGAGACCTCGGTGGGTTTGGGTTTCCATACTTTTACAAGGTACTCCTTTTCTTTTTTTACTCTAAAATTGTACAAAACCAAAATACACTTATATTGCTTAAAATGTAGAAACGTGTGTTTCATCTTTAACATTATGCCTTTTGGAGATCATTTTATATTCAACTTGCTTAATTGTTTTTAAAATCTAAGGCTCCATTCACACGTCCGCAAATGGGTCCGCATCCGTTCCGCAATTTTGCGGAACGGGTGCGGACCCATTAATTTTCTATGGGGACGGAATGGATGCGGACAGCACACATTATGCTGTCCGCATCCGCATTTGCGGAGCGCTGCCCCGATCTTCGGGTCCGCAGCTCCCCAAAAGATAGAACATGTCCTATTCTTGTCCGCAGCTTGCGGACAAGAATAGGCATTTCTATAGGGGTGCCGGGCGGGTGTGTTGCGGATCCGCAGTACATTTTAAGTTGGAAAAAAAAATAGATTTTCATTTTAAGTAATATCACCCAGCCACAACAGCCAGGGATCACAGCAGCATCAGTAGTAATGCAGTGGAGGAAGATTTAACAGGTGAATATTGTGATTTTTTTTAATTTTTTTTTGGCTTTTTTATTACATATTCTGCAGGCAGATTTTCTCAATCCCTCTAATTATATGTTTGGAAATGTGATTTTTTTTTTCATGTTCTTTGCATCAACCTATTAAAGAAAAAAGCAAAAAAAGACAAGCAACTACATTATCCCATAGAATCAGAAAGAAAATGATTTGGTCCTGTGATGCAGCGAGATGAAATGCAGTATAACAGATTGTACCAGGCTGCTGGAACAGAAGGTCACCACAGCTGGTCAAGGAAGCAAAAACATACTTTGTATCTGCCTGAAATGACTGCCGTTTCTGAATTGTGACACATAACTGTAATCTCGAAGCAAAACAGCAAAGTAAAGCAAAGAAACAAAAAAGTCCATCTAGAAATACATGTCGGGTACATGTAATTACCGCTGCGTAACATGCGATTCACCAGTCAAATTCTCCTTTAGATACCAAAGCGTTCAGAAAGTAACAGTAATGTCTAGCAGCATATTATTTCTATGCATTTCTGCCGGAGTGGCACAGTATCAGTGATCACAACCTCATTATGATTCTTATGACCCCAATATCTAATAGGTGTGGTTCCCCATCATAGAAGTGAATGGAGTGGTAGTGCGCCTGCACGGCCACCCTCCATTCATTTCTATGGGAGTGTTGGCTATTTTCAGAAGTCCCATTCAAATTAATAGGAAGCGCACCACGCAAGCGAGGCCACTGCTCCATTCACCTTTCTGATGGGGCTCACGGAAATAGCCGGCTAATGTTGGCAGTCCCATAGAAAAGAATGGAGGGCGGTCACGCATGCACAGTGTTGTGCTGGCTCCGTTCTGAGGACACTTCTGTGACCTGCATCCATCAGACATTGGGGGCATATTCTAGCGATATGCTTCCAATGTCCAAGATGGGACAACCCCTTCAAATTAGTTTTTGGGAAGCTGTCAATCAGCCAAGTGGACACGTTGTCAGATGCCATCAAATTCTGTGCCCCTTTCACTGTAAACCCAAGCATGTGGGTTTGACCAGTAGCTATTCCTGGTATTGGAGCTGCAGTACCAGGCACAGTCACAAGTCAATGTACAGCACTATATGTGGGCAAACGGTAGAAGGACCTCGCACCCTGGCCTATGTGCCTGAGTCCTGTACCCTGAAGCCAAGGGTCCAAGTTACCCTGTATTACAATTGTCACATGGTAGGTGGACGTTGCTGATGCAGATTATATTATTATTATTGGGGTTCATTCCCTGCTGGGGGTGCACACCAGGTAGGCCCTGCTGTAGCAGCTGCGAGCTTGCTTCTCAGCCAAGGAGCAGGCAAAAGGGGGGTTCCCTGGTTAGGGACAGCGAGATGGTTTCCTCAGCTACAATGATAAGTATGGCTGAAGATGCGAATTAACCAGGGCAGAAATGGTCACTTATACCAGGGACAAACATAACAAGAGGACCCAGTGCAAAACAGCGGAGCAGATCAGCCCCAACAGATATCTAGGCTGCAAACCTGGGGCTAATGATCAGAGGCAGCTGGGGGTGACCACGTGATGAAAGACCTTGTCAGAGTAAATAGTCCCTGAAGAACTATGAATAAGAGGCATGTGAATATGTTATGCTGCCAACGTGAGACTCTTAACCCTTTGTGGCTCAATGATCTGTAAGACTGTGAAGCTGTGAAGTAACCTTCATTTAATAATCATATATGGCTGCTGCTTCAGAACTTTGCCTAAGGCTACATGCACATGACCGTAGTGTTCTGCGGTCCGCCAAAAAAAAAAACCGATTACATCCTTATGCCATCCATTGTTTTTGCGGAATCATTGTAACAATGCCTAAAACGGACAAGAATAGGACATGTTCTATTTTTTTGGCGGGGCTACGGAACGGATATACTGATGCGGACAGCACACGATGTGCTGTCCGCATTTTTTGCGGACCCATTGAAATGAAGGGATCCTCACCCTATCCGCAAAAAAAAACGGAACGGGCGCGGAAACAAACAACGATCGTGTGCATGTAGCCTAAACCTGACTTTATTTAAAGGCAAGCAACCTGCATACCCCGGCCATTACAAATAGTAGCCTAAGGCCTCTTTCACACGGGCGTTGCGGGAAAATCAGCGTTGCGGGAACATGCGCTATTTTTCCCACGCGAGTGCAAAACATTGTAATGCGTTTTGCACGCGCCTGAAAAAGTTCGGGCTTGGTATCGGTGTTCTGTAGATTGTATTATTTTCCCTTATACCATGGTTATAAGGGAAAATAATAGCATTCTGAATACAGACTGCATAGTACAATAGCGCTGGAGGGGTTAAAAATAAATAAAAATCGTGGTCAGAGCTCGCTTGCCTCCTATGAAGACTCCAAAACTAGGCATATAATTAGAACTGCTCCACTTTTTGCACGGAAGGCGAATCCCTGGAGCTGTGCAGAACACAGGTTTCCTTATTTCTACACCTTAGCAATCTGCAGCTTCTATTTTCCACACTTGAAGAAGGAGGGTTAAACCCGAGGAGGACTGTGCACATAAATCAAGCTTTAAGACACCATATTGATTCCTCAGACTAGGGCTGAAGGTCAAACTGTGAACACGATGGCATTAAACCAACATAATGTGCATTGAAGTCAATATTGTTTCTTCTCTCCCAGGTCCAAATATGACACCAGAGGCTGCGGTGCGTACTGAAGACAGCTGGAATAATCACAGCATAGCAGAGCACAGCATAATGATACCAGGTAAGGCCCTCTAGCTGCAGATAGGCCATTCATCTATAGGAAGGAGCGAAATATTGATCCATTGAACCATTGTCGTTCTGATTTGCGCATGCTGCCTGTATATGATTGGCACGTGCTGCCTGTATATGATTGGCACGTGCTGCCTGTATATGGTTGGTGCGTGCTGCCTGTATATGATTGGTGCGTGCTGCCTGTATATGATTGGCGTGTGCTGCCTGTATATGATTGGCGCGTGCTGCCTGTGTATGATTGGTGCATGCTGCCTGTATATGATTGGTGCGTGATGCCTGTATATGATTGGTGCGTGCTGCCTGTATATGATTGGCGCGTGCTGCCTGTATATGATTGGTGCATGCTGCCTGTGTGTGCTGCCTGTATATGATTGGCACGTGCTGCCTGTATATGATTGGTGCGTGCTGCCTGTATATGATTGGTGCATGCTGCCTGTGTGTGCTGCCTGTATATGATTGGTGCATGCTGCCTGTATACCGTATGATTGGCGCATGCTGCCCGTATATGATTAGTGAGTGCTGCCCGTATATGATTAGTGAGTGCTGCCCGTATATGATTGGTGTGTGCTGCATGTATATGACTGGTATATGCTGCCTGTATATGATGGGTGCGTGCTGCCTGTATATGATTGGTGCATGCTGCCTGTATATGATTGGTGCGTGCTGCCTGTATATGATGGGTGCGTGCTGCCTGTATATGATTGGTGCATGCTGCCTGTATATGATTGGCGCATGCTTCCCGTATATGATTAGTGAGTGCTGCCCGTATATGACTGGGACATGCTGCCTGTATATGATTGGTGTATGCTGCCTGTATATGACTGGTACATGCTGCCTGTATATGATTGGTGTATGCTGCCTGTATATGATTGGTGTATGCTGCCTGTATATGATTGGCGTGTGCTGCCTGTATATGATTGGCGCGTGCTGCCTGTATATGATTGGAGCGTGCTGCCTGTATATGATTGGTGCGTGCTGCCTGTATATGATTGGTGCGTGCTGCCTGTATATGATTGGTGCGTGCTGCCTGTATATGATTGGTGCGTGCTGCCTGTATATGATTGGCACGTGCTGCCTGTATATGACTGGTACATGCTGCCTGTATAAGATTGGTGTATGCTGCCTGTATATGACTGGTACATGCTGCCTGTATATGATTGGTGCGTGCTGCCTGTATATGATTGGTGCGTGCTGCCTGTATAAGATTGGTACATGCTGCCTGTAAATGATTGGTGCATGCTGCCCGCATATGATTAGTGCATGCTGCCTGCTTATGACTGGTGCATGTTGCCTGTATATGATTGGTGCGTGCTGCCTGTATATGATTGGTGCGTGCTGCCTGTATATGATTAGTGCATGCTGCCTGCTTATGACTGGTGCATGTTGCCTGTATATGACTGGTACATGCTGCCTGTATATGATTGGTGCGTGCTGCCTGTATAAGATTGGTACATGCTGCCCGCATATGATTAGTGCATGCTGCCTGCTTATGACTGGTGCATGTTGCCTGTATATGATTGGTGCGTGCTGCCTGTATATGATTGGTGCGTGCTGCCTGTATATGATTAGTGCATGCTGCCTGCTTATGACTGGTGCATGTTGCCTGTATATGACTGGTACATGCTGCCTGTATATGATTGGTGCGTGCTGCCTGTATATGATTGGTGCGTGCTGCCTGTATATGATTGGAGCGTGCTGCCTGTATATGATTGGTGCATGCTGCCTGTATATGATTGGTGCGTGCTGCCTGCTTATGACTGGTGCATGTTGCCTGTATATGATTGGTGCGTGCTGCCTGTATATGATTGGTGCGTGCTGCCTGTATATGATTGGCGCGTGCTGCCTGTATATGATTGGCGCATGCTGCCTGTATATGATTGGTGCATGCTTCCTGTATATGATTGGTGCGTGCTGCCTGTATATGATTGGTGCGTGCTGCCTGTATATGATTGGCGCGTGCTGCCTGTATATGATTGGCACGTGCTGCCTGTATATGATTGGCGCCTGCTGCCTGTATATGATTGGTGCATGCTGCCTGTATATGATTGGTGCGTGCTGCCTGTATATGATTGGCGCGTGCTGCCTGTATATGATTGGTGCGTGCTGCCTGTATATGATTGGCACATGCTGCCTGTATATGATTGGAGCGTGCTGCCTGTCTATGATTGGCACGTGCTGCCTGTATATGATTGGTGCGTGCTGCCTGTATATGATTGGTGCGTGCTGCCTGTATATGATTGGTGCGTGCTGCCTGTATATGATTGGTGCATGCTGCCTGTATACCGTATGATTGGCGCATGCTGCCCGTATATGATTAGTGAGTGCTGCCCGTATATGATTAGTGAGTGCTGCCCGTATATGATTGGTGTGTGCTGCATGTATATGACTGGTATATGCTGCCTGTATATGATGGGTGCGTGCTGCCTGTATATGATTGGTGCATGCTGCCTGTATATGATTGGTGCGTGCTGCCTGTATATGATGGGTGCGTGCTGCCTGTATATGATTGGTGCATGCTGCCTGTATATGATTGGTGCGTGCTGCCTGTATATGATTGGCACATGCTGCCTGTATATGATTGGAGCGTGCTGCCTGTCTATGATTGGCACGTGCTGCCTGTATATGATTGGCGCGTGCTGCCTGTATATGATTGGCGCGTGCTGCCTGTATATGATTGGCGCGTGCTGCCTGTATATGATTGGTGCGTGCTGCCTGTATATGATTGGTGCGTGCTGCCTGTATATGATTGGCACGTGCTGCCTGTATATGATTGGTGCATGTTGCCTGTATATGATTGGTGCATGTTGCCTGTATATGATTGGCACGTGCTGCCTGTATATGATTGGCGCATGTTGCCTGTATATGATTGGCGCGTGCTGCCTGTATATGATTGGTGCGTGCTGCCTGTATATGATTGGCGCGTGCTGCCTGTATATGATTGGCGCGTGCTGCCTGTATATGATTGGTGCGTGCTGCCTGTATATGATTGGTGCGTGCTGCCTGTATATGATTGGTGCATGCTGCTTGTATATGACTGGTATATGCTGCCTGTATATGATTGGTGCGTGCTGCCTGTATATGATTGGCGTGTGCTGCCTGTATATGATTGGTGCGTGCTGCCTGTATATGATTGGTGCGTGCTGCCTGTATATGATTGGTGCGTGCTGCCTGTATATGATTGGTGCGTGCTGCCTGTATATGATTGGTGCGTGCTGCCTGTATATGATTGGTGCATGCTGCTTGTATATGACTGGTATATGCTGCCTGTATATGATTGGCACGTGCTGCCTGTATATGATTGGTGCGTGCTGCCTGTATATGATTGGTGCGTGCTGCCTGTATATGATTGGTGCGTGCTGCCTGTAAATGCAGTGCTCTGTCCTTGCATTTTATTTAGCATATTTTTTCTAGACTGTAAAATACAACAGAAACATAGAAACATAGAAACATAGAATGTGTCGGCAGATAAGAACCATTTGGCCCATCTAGTCTGGATAGGTCGTCAGTAACAGATCAGTGGTGGTCATGATCGGTGGAAACCCCCCGTTCAGCTGTTTGAGAAGCTCCACAGCCTTCTCTCAGCTTTCCCTAGCCCAATGAGATCACGTTCATCGGTCACATGACCTAGACACAACCCAGCCCCATTGAAATGAATGAGGCTGAGCTGTGATACTAAGCATAGCTGCTGCACAGTGTACAGTGTTGTGCTTGGTGAGCAGGGAGAAGGCCGTAGCACTCACAGGAGCACCGGTGCCTTCTCAAACAGCTGATTGGCGGGGATCCCAGGTGTCAGACCCCCACGGATCAGATAGGTCAGAGGATAGGTCGACAGTATATACGCCTCCAAAAACCCTTTTAATTATTATGCAAGTCATGTCTCAAGGCCTGTTTAAAAGGTCAATCATTGACTTACAGGATAGCTGCCTTCCATCTGGTGGCATCAGAGGCAGAGCTTGCTAAGAGCTCATTTGTATACCTTCCTCCCGGAATTCCAGAGGAGCATTGCCTGGCCGGTAAGACTCCCTGTCTTCCACGAAACATAACTTTTGGGCATTTCCACTTACATGGCTATGTGGATTGTTTCTACTATATCATGTATTGTAAAAAAAAATAATCTTTGTGGGGTGAAAATGAAAAAAATATGCATATCCCCCATGGGTTTTGTGCGAGTCGGTGCGATTACAGTGACACCAGATTTACATAATTTTTTTCTGAATAAAAGTCTTCGAACACCCATAACGTTTTATGTCCATCTAGAGAGATTTATGTGTTGTTTGTTTTTTTGCAGGACAAAAAAAAAGTTTTTACACCGTAGCTCAGTATATCCAGGAATGTTTTTCAAGAGATGATAAACATTTTCAAAAATAGAAAAAAAACATGATTTTGTGATTTCTTGTTGGTCTCTATCCTGTATATGTTCTTGTGTGGCCACCCAGGGGTTGTCTTGTGAGCTTCGCAGGCATGCTGCAATATTTTATATAACTGGTTTCAGTGGAAGTTGCAGTCCTTACCTAATTTGAGCCAAGGTGAGGGTGGACACCTCTGTATAACACTCTATCTCTTTAAAGGCTTATCCTCCACTGACAACGAGAAGAATGTAGTCATCAACGACACGCACCGTGTGAAGCTTGGATGTAACCTAACTGTTGACGCCAAGGATTTACAAATCAATGTTACATGGAGACATGAAAAGGAAGAAATTAGCAGCAACCTGTATACATATGATAACACAGATAATCAATGGCGCACAACGTATGAGTAAGTGCATTATTTTATAATATATAAGTGTATTAGGCCGAATGCACACGGCCATGGAACACGGACATGAGCGGTCCGTGGTATCCTGGCCTGGCATCCTGCTGAGAGCAGGAGCGCACGGCGTCATTGGTTGATCTATACGAGTATATTACTGTAGTGCAGCGGCGGCATGAAGCGCACAGCGTCATAGCAACCAATGACGCTGTGCGCTTTGGCGGTCAGCAGGATGTCAGGCCGGGATACCACGGACTGCTCACGTCCGTGTTCCATGGCCGTGTGCATTCGGCCTTATACTGATATCACCTCTGACCATGAAAGTTCCTGGGGCTCCAGATAGGTCATCAATATCAGATCAGTAGGTGTCCGACCATCAGGGCTCTCACCGATCATCTGTTTCAGGTAGCCACTGGTTCCGGAAACTATACCGTGGACTGAAGACTTCATCCACTGTGCAGGGTCCGGTGCTGAAGCGCTGCAGCTTCATTCAATTAAATGATGCAGTACCCCAACCTAGCCACTACACAGTGGACCGAGCCTTCTGCTTCAGGCTCCATTCTCTGCCCGAAACAGCTCTGGTTCCTAAATATATTGTCTTTCATTTAAAGGGGTCCTCCGGGATTTAGATATTGATGACCTATCCTCAATAGGCAAAGTGGTTTAAAGAGGACCTGTCACCTCTCCTGACATGGCGGTTTCAGTAACTACATTCATTCCCCACGTAATACCAATTCCAGAGCATCTATTCTTATGACTGTATGTTGTAGGGCTGCAACGAGTACTCGATTAAACCGAGTAATTCGACACAAAAAAATCCTCAATGCAAATTTTTTGCATCGGGGATCCGTTTGTGTCACGTGACCACGGAGCGGGAGTGAAGCGCTTGCTATTACTCCCGCTCCATGGTCTCCCACTAGCCCACAATGCGCTCGGAATACTCATCTTTCCAGCAGGGGGCCTCCGGACACTCCACAGCACGTCTATGGTCCCGCGTTGCACTGACCTCCTGACGTACGCACGGCGTGACCTGATGCGCTGTGTGACGTCAGGCCCAGAGCAGCGTGGAACGATGGAGTGTCGGCGACACCCCTGCTGGAAACGTAATTTGGTGACACCGAGGGGGTGGAGGTGTGACTAAGCAACCAATGACGCTGTGCACTCTGGGTGTCAGTAGAAGGGCAGGCTGGGCTTTCACGGACCGTGCGTCCATGGTTTAACTGAAGTGTGGCCCGGCCTTAGGGGAGAGATGGCATAAGGGGAGCAGAGACTATGACACAAGGGGGAGAGAGACGATGGCACCAGGGGGAGAGATGATGGCACAAGGGGGAAAGATGATGGCACAAGGGGGGAGAGACGATGGCACAAGGGGGAGTGGAGCTGATGGCACTGGGTAGGGGAAGAGCTGATGGCTCTGGGGTGGGGAGAGCTGATGGCACTGGGTGGGGGAGAGCTGAAGGCACTGGGTGGGGGAGAGCTGAAGGCACTGGGTGGGGGAGAGCTGAAGGCACTGGGGTGGGAGAGAGCTCATGGCACTGGGGTGGGAGAGAGCTCATGGCACTGGAGGGGGAAGCTGATGGCACTGGGGGGGAAGCTGATGGCACTGGGGGATAGTAGAGCTGATGGCACTGGGGGATAGTAGAGCTGATGGCACTTGGGGGAATGATGCTGATGGCACGGGGTTGGGGGAGAGCTGAAGGCACTGGGTGGGGAGAGCTGATGGCACTGGGTGGGGGAGAGCTGAAGGCACTGGGTGGGGAGAGCTGATGGCACTGGGTGGGGGAGAGCTGAAGGCACTGGGTGGGGAGAGCTGAAGGCACTGGGTGGGGAGAGCTGAAGGCACTGGGGTGGGAGAGAGCTGAAGGCACTGGGGTGGGGGGGGAGCTGATGGCACTGGGGGATAGTAGAGCTAATGGCACTTGGGGGAATGATGCTGATGGCACTGGGGGAACAAAGGTGTTGGGGACTGATGGCAGGGGGTCTGATGAGTTTTTATAAAGGAAAACAGTCTATTAATTCATTTTTTATTATTAGAGTACTCAATTAATCGTAAAAATAATCTGTAGAATACTCGCAGCTTTACTATGTTGTGTCATTTCTTTATTATTCCTGCTACAAATAAATTGCCAGCAGTCTGCAGTAAAGGTACTGCTGTGTGTTACCAGTATCAGGTATGTCTGTCTCTGCCCAATCAGTGCTGCTGGTGTCAGGCTATGCAGGGACTCCCCCCCCCCCCTTCCCCATGGTAACACCCATCTTTACCTTTACTGCAAGCTGCTGGCATTCATTCATAAACTTCTAGTAGAAATAATAAAAGAATGGCACAACATACAGACATGAGAATAGATGTTATTACATGGGGAATGCAAGTAGTTACTAAGACGTGTCAGGAGAAATGACAGGTCCTCTTTTTAGGCCCCTTTACACTGCTCAATTGAGCAGGCGATTGACGGGAAAGAAGCATTCCTGTCTGGCAAGCACCTGCTCGTCTGTGAAGTATACCAGTGCATTTACACGCAGCGATCTCCTCCACAGTATGGGGAGTAGTGATCGCTAATGCCATCGATCGTCCCCATACAGATACATTGTTTGCTGGCATGGGATGGCCTTGCAAATGATGATTTAGGTGTCCACACCAACGATCCTATTACCTGATGAACGAGTGTTTCGCTTATTCTTCAGGTAATCGGTGGCACCTTTACACCAGCAGATTATGACTAATGAGCGTCCGTACGGATGCTTGTTAGCGATAATCTGCCCAATGTTCGGGCAGTGTAAAGAGGCCTTTATTGACTCCCCTTGCGCCCCCAGGGCATAGCAGAACCCTTCCAGCACCCTCTCCCTATAGCTACACCCGATATTGTAACCTTTTATCTTGATGTTTTTTTTCCCAGATTTGTCGTAACAGACATGAACATGACCGGGAACTATACCTGTAGTTTTAGCTCCATGACAGAAGTAAATGGAACATTTAGTTTACAAGGTGAGACAAAAACATGATCATTTATTCTACGCCATTCTGTCCACTTTGTTTGTGTAAGACCATTTCTTGTGGGTTTTTTGTGCAGATTATATAGCAAAAATTTGCAACAAGGTACAGCATACTAGTGAAAGACCAGTGATGGTAAAGTCAAATTAGACATTACGTAAAGGTGGCTAGATAACATTTGGTTGTTCAGTGTTATTTCGAGGTCACAAGACCACTGTATTATGAGGTGTCAGGGGTAGAGATGAGCAAACTTCTTGAAATTCGTTTTGTTTCATCTTCAGAAAATGTAATTCTTGGCAGAATCGATTCTACATTAATCAAAGGTGCTCTAACTGGCCTGAAAATTGGTATATGACTTTATAACTCTTTTTTTTTTTTTACGAATGTTAGCTCTTCTCACTCAACCGGGTTGAACCCGGATATAAGCTCCCCTTCACTCCTTTACCATGTAGGAGTGGTGCATCAGAACATTTCCTTGTTCCGATGTTCCCCTCCGATGTGAGCCGGTGACGTATCAGGCTTTACATGAGTATGCTAGGCGGAGACGTCACTGGCACAAATAGGTGGTGTATAGCACTGTTCTGGGCGGTTTTAGAGGTGGGTATCACTAGGAAAGCACAGGGAAAGTCTCCGTCTAGCATACTGATGTGAAGCCCGATACGTTACCAGCTCACAACAAACAGACCTTGTGCTGTGCGATGCAGCGCAAGGCAATGGGAGCATCGGAGCAAGGACATGCTCCGATGCTCCTCTCATACATGGTAAAGGAGTGAAGGGGAGCTTATATTCGGGTTCATCCCTGAACCCAGACAACCACTTTAAGCTCTTGAATGCAAAGACAGCAATAGCAAATAATTTCAGAGTGACACTGACATATAAAGCTATGGGTAAAAACGCATACTTGATGGTGTTGGCAAACAGCACACTAAAAAACAAACCACTGCACTTTAGCATTTGTTTTCCTTTTTCATATTAGAAACCTTTCAAAAATTGTCCCTTATTTTAGGGCTGATGCTGATTAAACACATATGGTGTCATTAGAAAGAAAAAACAGTGGCTTGTTGGAACCAATCATCCAAAAATTATGTCTTAACGGAGGGAGATCCTGCCCCTGTTTATACACACACATTAATGAGAAACAGTAACTTGTTTTGCACAATCCTTTAAAAATGTTGCTTTAACAGGGGCAAAAGGCCTGCCCATATTTATACACACAAGTATTAATTGTGAGAAGATATAATAGCTTGTTTTGAACTTGAACAAGCCTGGAATAATTGTTCCGTTTATTTGGGAGCAGCAGCAGTACAGTATGGATGTGGAAAGGGTAAGTTGTATAGGGGCAATAGTGGCAACAGTAATCGAACAGCATGGAACAAACAAGGCAGTAGATGTGTGTGCGGATGTGTTGGGGTAGTAGTAGTGGCAGCAGCTGTGTAAGGGTAATGGTAATGGCAGCAGGGATAATGGAATTAACAGTAGGGGGATCCATGCCTCGTTCATTTCGAAAAAAGTGTTTTATACACTGACGAAGGAAAACTTTGTCCATTTGGGTGTCACCACCCCACCTGCTATGTCAGTAATACCCATCAAGCGTTCAACATTTGTTCCTTGTCAAAGATCCTTGTGTGTGCCCATTTTTCCTGCACCCAACACACCAACTTCAAAACCGGGCAGATCACTTGCTGCCTTATATATTCCTCCCCTTCACAGGTACAATTGTAATGAGATAATCAATGTGAGCCACTTCACCAGTTTTAATGTTATAGCTGATCGGTGTACATAGTGAGGGTCTTCTGATTTTCATATACCCCATTAAGGACACTATACAATTTGCTGAGTATGAAGTATACTTATTTGCTGTTGATTCAGTCAAGTTAAAGTGGTTTTAGTCAGAAGTATCTCTTGTTTCTCTTAGAGGACTTTGCGTAATCTTCATATCCAACGATGAAGAAATCCCATACTTGGCAACTGTTCCGAATTTGGCTGGACTGTCCCTGATTTTCCGTGACAGTCACGGCAAATCTGCGATGTCCCATGCTGAAAATGGGTGGAGCTAACACAAATTCCACCCGTAAGTGTTCGTTCAGGTGTGGGGTTGGGAGTTCCCAGGGGTGGGGCTTAGATGCCCTGTTTTTACAGACTGAAACATTGGTAGGTATGAAATCCATAGAACTCTGGTTAATTTTTTAAGCAAAATCATCCAGGCGTTAGTAAAATTTAACGTTTCAGTCCTAAAGACCTTCCTCACCAATTTCAATTGAGTAGCGAATTGGTGGCATCATCAGGTACTGGAGAATACACTATCCAGAAATTAATTCCAGGTGATCCATGTTGTCAAGCAGTTGACTAATAACTGCAATGGTATGATTTTAGCTTCTTCTGAGTAAAATTTGTGGGTTTATTTTGTTATATTGCTTAAGTATTTTATGTTATCCCATTTTTTTAGTGCCTTCGGTCCATGGTGGGAAAAATGTTTTAGTAAGCTATATTGGAGATTTCTTAGTTCTAAAATGTGATGTCTCAACGAACCAACCCGATAAATGGTTATGGTACAAAGTCACTGAGAACGAGCAGGTAAATGATGATGCATGGCATTCCAGCTGTGATATCTCACCTGGTAGTACACTTCTGAAATACATATCTCAAGTTTCAATCTTCATGATAAAATAATTTAGTTTGAGTTACACAAAGAAGGTAGAACATGTCCTATTCTTGTCCATTTTGCAGACAAGGATAGGATATTTCTCCAAGATTTAAAAAAAAATTGTCGGCCGGGACCCGCGTTTTGCAGATCCGTGATTTGTGGACCACAAAACGGATACGGTTGTGTACATTTGGCCTAAAGGATCTGAATACTTATGTCAATGCAATATTTTCGTTCTTTCCTTTTAATTAATTACCAAACGTTTCGAGCATTCTGTTTTCACATTATTATTAATGGGTACTGAGTGAAAAATGATGTAGTAGACCGTAGTCATAAGTGATTGGCTCCAAATTACAGTTGGACCATTAGGTTCTATTATTGTGGTCAGAGCCCAGGCCCACTGGAGGATCTTCTAAAACTATAATGGGCCAGTATGACCTTGAGAGTAATGCTATCTTCATTAAAAGCAATAGATAGGTTTTTCATGTTTTACGTTTTCATTGTTACTCATCATCCATTTGTTCTTCTGTAGGTGCTACTAAATTTCTCCATGGATCCCAAAAAATATGAAGAACTTAGCGACAAAAGCAATGAAACAAAGCTGAGAATTACAGATCTGTCTGAAAGTGATAACGGCAGCTATGTGTGCAAGGCCTTTTTTAAAAATGTAGAAAGTGAAGGCCTGGTGTATATTAGAGTTCTCAGTTACTGGGTTCCTCTGAAGGTCTTCCTTGTTATTGCCGGTGAAGTTGTAGTCATAGTGACCATAATATTGGTCTATGAGGCAATAAGCAAGAAGAAACGGGTTCAAGAAGGTAAGAAATCTCAATTTTTATGCTCTCCACTATTCTAAAATGTTCATATAAATTAAACATAAGGCGTCAATATCAGATTGGTGGTGGTTCGAAACCTGGCATCCCCACTGATCAGCTGTTTCGGGCTGCCAATGGCTGAAACTATACAGTCTATGGAACTTAATGCAGAGAGGGCCATATGCTGAACATTGTATTGGTTCTTTCAGGGTGCTGCAGCTCATCTCTCATTCATGTAAATGGGAGCTCAGCATCAATACACCAGCACCAGAAACGACAGAGTGTACAGAGTATTTTGCTTCCATGCCATACACAGTAATCTTCCAGCGCCACAGCAGCCTGAAACAGCTGATCAGAAGGGGTGCCCGATGTTGGACCCCCACCTATCTGATATTGACCTGTCCTACGCTGTACAAAATAGAAAAACTCCCTTTCCGGTGCTTCCTGGGTTCCTCCACGGTCTCAACAGTGGTTCAACATTGAAATGTGACCACTCAGCTAGTCACTGATCATGGCAATGATTGGCTGAATGGTCCCATTTCCACGTCAAGAGGCACTGGGAAAAACAGAAATCAGCAGGAAACCCTAGACGCGTTGGTGGACTGATGAGGTATTAATTTTTTTTATTATTTTAAAAGCTATGTACACCTTTTGGGGCATTTTTTTTAATTATTGCATTGTACTCATTTTGAGATTAAAATACTTTTTTTTCCAATGGTCTTTATTAAAATTTTGAGCCTTTTTCTCTGTACATGAAGGTCTGAATTTTCTCTCTTCTGCTCAGGGCTGGGCTCCTTATTGCTGACCTTATAAACACATAGCTCAATCCTTATCTTAATGATAAGAATGTACCTCTTAGTAATTTACAGGTAAGGGTTACAAGATGACGACTACATCGCACTTAATGATGGTATGTGAATATCAGACAGCAAAACAGTCAAACTATGTCCTAAAAATTTTTAGGACATAGTTTGACAGTTTTTCTGTCTGATATTCACATACCATCATTAAGTGCGATGTAGTGGCATGTATTTTTTGTATTCCCTACTTGTATATCATTTTCTTTCTTTTTATCATGATGTATTAAAAAAAAGTGTATTAATTATTAAGGAACTTTGGTGACTCCTATTTATATTGAAGTATACTGCTATTTTGGAGTGTTCCTGTGGAGGTATAAAATAACTTGGTTATAGGATTTATTTGGATGATAAACGACACAAAGTGAAAGTAGCATTTACACAGCTAGAAAAACAATCCTTTGTCAGAGAACGGCTGAATATTTTTAATAAAGATCAATTGAAAAAATTATTTTTAGCCCAAAATGAGTAAAATGCAATCATAAAAAGAAATTGCCCCTGAAGATGTATATAGCCTTTAAAGCATTCTGAGCCCTTTTTTTCTTGTAAATAATGTACTGGCTGAAGTAAGTGGAGTCGTCTCAGGCAGTTAGCTGTGTACAAACCATTTTATTTCAAGTAGCTATTGATATGCACTGATTTTCCATATCTTCCTCCTACAGACGATAAAAAAGACTATGAACCAATGGCACAACTGTAAGAA
Organism: Bufo gargarizans; assembly: GCF_014858855.1. Lineage (NCBI taxonomy): Eukaryota > Metazoa > Chordata > Amphibia > Anura > Bufonidae > Bufo > Bufo gargarizans. Next base: position 690,805,319 of record NC_058080.1, on the reverse strand, counting down.
TTCACTTCCAGTATTTTCTTATATACATGCCGCAGCTCTTCCTGGACTCATTGCATTTTGTCCCTTTGCTTTCCACTTCAGAAAACCTGAGGACGGCAGCACTGACGAAACCAGCACCACCCGGCAGAGGAAGGTCTAATACTCAAGGTGAAGTCATTTAAAGGGGATTTTATATCTTTACAGAGAGTAGTGAAGGCAAAAATGTCCAACCTGTGATTTGTAGAAGTTGTTGGAAAAACGTATTCATCATACCAAATAAGTGTTATCATCAAAATGTGGCCATTATTGTCATACCTCACAATCAAACCAGATCCAGGGGGACAGTCCCTTATATTGGCAGCTGCCCAACAGTCCTTGGAGGGTCGTGGCATGTCCTGATTTCAGCTGAAGGGCGCAGATACAGTCGAATACAATGCTGAGGCTCCCTGCTCCACCGTTCTCTGGCCCGTCTACATTTTTTTTAAGGGAAGAAAATTGCTAATGTTTGGTCGCAGCACCGTCCCACAAACACTACACAATGGCCAGTATTGCAGCAGGGTTGCAGAAGAGACAGTTGGTAGTGCAGCCCCTCGCGAAGCTCCTGAAAACCAGGTCAAGAGCGGGATGACAGAGCCGATGTGTTTGAGGACAGCTCGCCTATCCTTGGCTTGCACAAAATTGCGGCAATCGCCTCTCTCCATACTCCATACTTAAAGCGAGGATAACACACCTGAAATATTTGGAAAAAAATGTATATTGTGGCAACGTCTTCCCCATTGACAGACGCACCCATTAACCAACCACTCCCCAATAGACCATAGAGTCACAACACAATCAGGTGACGTCAGTGCATGTTTAATACCCACTTCAACCTGGTCCATCTGGCAGGATTAGGCTAGATCTACACAACGACATTTGTCGCGCGACAGATAGGGCGCAACAGTTGTCGCGCGACATTTTGTTGCACCAATGTCGCGCGACAATTTTTATAATGGCAGTCTATGGTGTCGCACTGCAACATGCGACATGTTGCGACTGCGACGCGACAGTCGCAGAAAAATCCATCTTGAATGGATTTTCTGCGACTGTCGCGTCGCAATCGCAGCATGTCGCATGTTGCAGTGCGACACCATAGACTGCCATTATAAAAATTGTCGCGCGACATTGGTGCAACAAAATGTTGCGCGACAAATGTCGTCATGTAGACCTAGCCTAAAGGTAAGTGAACCCTACTGAAACCTTCTGACACGTCTTCTGCCGCATTATACAATTTTGCCCGGTGAGTGCATTAGGAAGGAGATATAAGAATTTCCAATGCCAGTCCTGACCTCCTGCGTGTTGGAGCGAGATGTGCCTAGTTTATTAACCCTTTTTACCTGCATTTTCATTCTGCGCTTCCTGCCTTTCCAGAGCCATAACTTTTTTATTTGTCTGTTCACATAGCCATTTGAGGGCTTGTTTTTTGCAGGACAAGTTGTACTTTCCAGTGCCACCATTTAATATTGCATATGATGTAGTGGGAAGCAGGAAAAAAAAATCCAAATGGGGTGAAATTGCAAAAAAAAAGCAATTCGACCACAGTTTTAAGTTTTTTTATTTTTATTTACGGCATTTGATGTGCGATAAAACTGACCAGTTACTTTGATTCTACACGAATCCGGCGATACCATATTTGTATAGTTTTTCTTGCGTTTTCATAGTGTTAAAATAATAAAAAAGTGTGGGAAAAAAAATTTTGTCGCCATATTTTGACCTCTATACGTTTTTTGTAATTATGTGTACAGAGCTGTGTAGGGGCTCATTTTTTGCGGGGTGATCTGAACTTTTCATTAATATCATTCTGGGGTGTGTATGACTTTTTGATCACTTTTTAATTTTTTTGTAGAAACTGTAGCAACCAAAATTGGCGAATCGGCCATTTTGACGCTTTTTTCAGTTTTGCTGGTTGTCGTATGGGGAATATATTTTTATACTATGGGCGTTTTCGCACATGGCGATACCCATTTTTTGGTTGTTTTATTTTATTTGAATTTTTATGTTTTATTTTATTTTTTTTACACTTTTTTATAGTTCCCATAGAGAACTATAACAAGCAATCATAAGGAACTAGTCTCATAGACCCCAATGCATTAGTATTGGAGTCTATGAGAAAATTGCTATTTTCCTATGGAGACCTATTATAGGAAAAGGCTCCATAGGAAATACTATTGACCACGGCATCTGAGGGGTTAAATATCCGTGTTCAGCATTACTGCGGTTGTGGACATTAGCCGCGGGTGTCTGCTATAAGAAACAGCAGGGCACCCTCTCCGCTCAGGAGCAGGTAGGGGAAGGGTTAAAGAGGTGTTTCAGGCTTTTTGTATGTAAATGGAACTGCAGCAGCGGACAGGAAGGGAGATGGGAGACGGCACGTGCACACTCTTACATCTGATTGGCGGGGGTGCTGGGTTTCGGACCACCGCCAATCCACCACTATCCTGAGAATAGGTCATCAATAGAAAAAGCCTAAACAAGCCGTTTAAAAGGCAGATGCTAGTGTCACGGTCCCGCCTGTGACAGGGACTAGAAGATCGAGGAGACTGGCTGCACCTGATTGACAGCCTCTTTGGTTTCACCTTTTTGTGTTGTTGCTGGGGATGACCACACCTCTTGTCTGAGGTGTAGCTTAAATGGTCATTCCTTCTCCTCTATTTAGTCTTGCCCCGCCCATCATTCTATGCGTTTGATAGCTCCATCTTTGTGGAAGTCCTGGTGTTGGTTCTCTCTGAGTTCCTGCTCGTCCGCATACTTCTGGTGATGGACCATGTGATGAGCGCAGTGACGTCATTAAAGGTCCTTTTCCTCCCAGGTCCTCAAAGAAGAAGAAAGAAGAGAAGCCGGGCTGCACGAATAAGTGGATGAGGTGAGTTTAATTTTTTATTTTATTTTTTTAACCCCTCCATCCCTAATTTACTTAGCATTCTGTATTAAGAATGCTATAATTTTCCCTTATAACCATGTTATAAGGGAAAATAATAACGATCGGGTCTCCATCCCGATCGTCTCCTGGCAACCATGCGTGAAAATCGCACCACAACCGCTCTTGCTTGCGATTTTCATGCAGCCCCATTCACTTCTATGGGGCCTGCGTTGCGTGAAAAATGCACAATATAGAGCTTACTGCGATTTTCACGCAACGCACAAGTGATGCGTGAAAATCACCGCTCATGTACACAGCCCCATTGAAGTGAATGGGTCTGGATTCAGTGCAGGGGCAATGGGTTCATTTCACGCATTGCACCCGCGCGGAATTCTCGCCCGTGTGAAAGGGGGCCTATGGCCTATATGAAGATAAATCTGTCTTGGGTCTTGGACACGCCCCTTTCCTGAACTTACCACGCCCCCTGTGGAGGGCGGTGTAAATTCATTTGCGACTTTTGTTTTCAAAAAGTTGCATTTAAAAAGTCAAACACACTGCTTGCGACTTTTTAAAGCCTCTTTTCTGGCACAAAGGAGATGATCAATTTCCCTCAATGTACAGAGTGTAAATGCTATAGACCCTAAAAAGTGTGTAATGTGGATGACATTTGTGTAATGTGGATCGGCGTACCTCCAGTGGGTGGGTGTCACACATCTGATGTGTGCTGATCATACAGGTGTGTCCTATATGTATGGGTCCGATATGTACGGTGACTGAGGTGCGCTCTGATGAAGGTGGTGGCCACCCGTAACAAGAAACAGAGCAGTGACTAAGAAAGATGTGAAACATGGAGACGAGAGATAAGGACAACCCAAGGCTGGAACGGGAGCGGTGGAGTTATAATTAGCAGCAGCATTAATAATGGATTCACCTCTTCCCTCTCCAGCTGCATTTTGATATTTTCATTTCATTGCTTTTATGGAGCGAACCATACTGATAAATTCAGTGTGGTGAGCCATGATGACATGGCACCTAACATTACAGTTAATATGTTGATTATATTATTTACTTACCTATGTGAAGAATGGGTTAACCCAGATGCTGTGGGTGCTTGCGCTGATATCTTCAAATTTGATTGGAGATCACTTTAACTGCCAGTTTGAGAACCTATAAAAGAACAGAAAATAACGATTTTGGCTCATTCACGTAAGTATTTTTCAAGAGACAGACCTGCGTTCATCTGTGTCATGGAAGATCTGTTGAAACAACTTATTTTCAGAGCAGAAAGCAAAGGGGGAGAAGAATGGCTGAGGAAGTGCTTACAGCAAGGACCGGACCAGCAAGAAGAGCTTCTTTTATCTTCTAATCCCGTCTGCTGCGCAGTACCTGGCGCGAGCGCCGAACTGATCGATCCTCCCTGCGATAATTTTTTGCGCATGCGCGAAAAACCTGAGACCCGCTCGCCGATTAAAAAACGTCAGCGGAGAGACAAGAGGGCATATTCCCCTTCACAATATGCGCCTCCTTCTAAGACCAAGAAAACCAACTTATCTTCAAGCCGAGCCAGCAGGAAAATTCAACGGCGTCATTTTCAACAGCATTCAACTGTCACTCAGGAGCCATCACCTGCTTCAACAGTTGATCATCCTCCTACATCATCTGCTTCTGGTGAGCTGAATTATAACTTTTTAAGTGACTGCAAACCGCAGGGCACTATTAATCAAGAGATTAATTCACTTGACATTGATTCTTCTAAATTGAAGATTCAGTTGTTTGATGAATTTTTACTTTACCTATCTAAAAAGGATGAGTCACCAAAAAATGTTTGGTCTGGATTAGCAGATGTCAGTCAAGTTAATACCCTTAATAGTCTGACTGCTGCTAATTCAACCATTCAACCGTTCACTAATGTACCTAAAATGTCCAATATTAACCCTGAAATGGCAGTAATTCCTGAGCTTGAATTTAACTCAGGTATAAAAGAGACATCTGTTAAAGAAGTTCTGGCGTGTCAAATTTCTCCATTAGGGTTTCATTTACCCTTGAGCGTGAAAGAAAAAATTTGGAGAAAAGAATATGTTGAAATTTTTTCTCTTCTTCCTTCATCTAGTGAGAATTTAAAAAGTGAATTATTGAAAGACAAAAAATCAGATTCTGAAGAAAATAGAAAATTACACCAGAAATCCTTTTTTAACTGACTGCAAGCATTTAATATATACGCAGCAGTTTTGGGTGAAAAATTTCCTAGTCTTTGTACTGGTTTAATTTACCATGTAGATACTATTTTGGAGGCATATAGAAATTTTGGCGGAATGGGTTGGTGTCTGTATGACGAATCCTTTCGTCAGAAACTTGCAGTATATCCGAATCTAAATTGGGGTAGTAAAGATGTCGGGCTTTGGTTGAATTTAATGCTCCCTAACAAAAACAATCTTTTTCGTCAACCCAATTTCATTAACGTCAAAAAAGGTATCTGTTTCGCATTTAACGAGTCGCATTGCAGATGGCAACATAATTGCAAATACCGACACGAGTGTTCTTTCTGTGCCGGTTCTCATTCAGCCTCAAAATGTTTTAAAAAACAAGGTATTCACTTCCCAATTTCTAACAAGGAAATTCAATCGTTTAAACAAGGTGACTCCGCTGAATTTGCCAATAATAATTCAGTGGCTAGGTCATTACCCAAACATTCAGATGGCTAATTTATTAATTGACAGTTTTACCAATGGGTTTTTCATACCTGAATTTGTGGGTCCAGGTTGCATTCTAGTTGAAAATGCGTTATCTGTAAAACAAAATATTGACATTGTTAAAGAAAAAATTGAATCTGAAATTTTGGCAGGTAGGATTGCTGGTCCCTTTGATTCTCCCCCCTTCTTGAATTTTCGTATATCTCCTTTAGCTTTAGTTCCTAAAAAAGAACCAAATTCTTTTCGTCTTATTCACAATTTATCTTATCCTAAATTCAGTTCCTTAACGATGAGATGGAAAAAAATAAAGCCAGTGTGAAATACTCCTCATTTGATCAAGCTTTGTCTTTTTTACAAAAAGCAGGCCGCAATTCTCTTCTTGCCAAAGCTGACATTAAATCTGCTTTCAGACTACTACCTATAAACCCCATCGGTTATAATTCTTTGGGTTTTTATTTTCTCGATAAATTCTTTTATGATATGGCCCTTCCCATGGGATTCACCCTATCTTGCTTTTATTTTGAGGCGTTTTCAACTTTTCTACACTGGGTTATGGATATTCACTCAGGTAGTGGATTTTTACTACATTATCTCGATGACTTTTTATTTATAGGTCGTGTAGATTCGGATGATTGTATGAATCTTCTGAATAGATTCATTGGTATAGCTAAATATTTCTGCATTCCATTAGCTGTAGATAAAACTGTCTATCCTACTACGAATCTCAAGTTTTTGGGCATAGATATAAATACAGTAACAATGGAATTTAGCATACCAATGGAAAAAATCCAGAATACTGTTCAACAATTAACTCGCATATCCGGAAAAGAAAAAATTACGCTTAAACAACTTCAGTCTCTTTTAGGTTCTCTTAATTTTATTTCTCGTGTGATTCCCATGGGAAGGGTCTTTTCTAAAAGATTGTATGCTGCCACATCAGGTAAGTCCTCACCTCGATCCCATATTCGCATCACCAAACAACTAAAGGATGACATTTCAGTTTGGTTGCAATTTTATGTGAATTTAACGGTCACACCATTTGGCAGGAAGAGTTTGTTGGCTCAGACACCTTGTCTCTTTATACAGATGCGTCTGGTGCTATTGGATATGGTGCTTATTTTGACAACTTTTGGTCTGCCGAACGTTGGCCTTTAAATTGGATTACTAATAACAAGTACTCAAAAAATTTGGTTTTTCTAGAATTATTTCCAGTTCTAGTTTCTCTAACAATTTGGTCCTCAGTGTTTCAGAATAAGAGAATTCTGCTAAGGTCGGACAATATGGGAGTAGTTTTTTCCATAAACTGTTTAACTTCAAAGTCTCCGTTAGTTTCTTCATTATTGCGTAAGATAGTTTTTCAATGTCTAAAATTTAACATTTGGATAAAAGCTAGATTTATTTCTGGGAAAACTAATTATATTGCTGATTATTTGTCCCGACAGCGCTTCAAGGAATTCTTCTTAATGACACCTCGAGCTTCCCGAATGGGAATTCCTTGTCCAACTCATCTTTGGGAGATATCAGAGGATTAACTAATGAACTTAATTTTGGTTCATTAGCCAAGAATACATGGGCAGCATATTCTGCCGCATGGTTGGATTGGAAGCTTTTCTGCATATCTCAAAAAATTTCTTACATTGATTTTAATTTAGGGAATTTTATCAAATTTATTATATATCTTTACAACAACGGTTTACAAGCCGATTCTATTTCTAAAAAATTATCGGGCATTTCTTTTTTCTTTAAATTAAAAGGCGAAAGCTCTATTCTGAATAATTTTATCATTAAACTAATGATTAAAGGTATCAAAAGAAAGTCAGTCCACAATGTTAAGACCAGCCCTTTATCTATTGAATTGTTACAAAAGGTCATATGTAATTTAGTATTAGTTTGTTCTTCGGAATATGAAACCAATTTATTTTCTGCAGCATTTTCTATAGCTTTCTTTGCTGCTCTAAGATTAAGCGAGATTGCTGCAGACAATAAAATCTCAAATCCCCCATTATTGATATAGGACCTTCAAAAGTTGTATGGATTTTTGGTGATGAACTGATTCAATTGGCTGAGAGAAGATCTGCTTTTAGACATTCTACTGTTAATTTAGGTTATTCAGCAGAATTTTCCATAAACTGGTTTTCCTTTGCTGACCTTAAAATTTCTGATATCTTCAAGAATGTCAGCCTTATATATTCAAAAATGTCGAAACCTGACCTGTTTATTTTACATATTGGCTCGTTTGATTTGGGAAAAATCAAAACGCATTTGTTAATTTATGAATTAAAAGAATTGTTATGTAAAATATGCTACTTACTTGATGGTGTTGTACTCGTATTTTCTGACATCATCCCAAAATTTTCTTGGTTCAATTCTGAGTTATCCTTTCTGGAAACAATTAGGAAAAGAATTAATAAAAAAAATGGAGATTTATTTGAAGGAAATTGGTCATGGCAATTACAGACATGTTGAATTAGAAGGATTCGTTAGAGGACTTTACCAAGAAAAGGATGATCAGCTTTCTGATATTGGATGTGATATATTCATTTCAGATTTGCAGAACATAATTGATAATGGTTTTTATTAAAGGCTTGCAATGTTTATTGGGCCACTTGTTTTTATGTGGCGTTGTGGGGTTAAGTCACTCTCTGAGTGGACTGAGTGTTATATGGTTTATTGGTTTAAATATTTACTTATTTATATTTGAGAATAAATTGGATTAACCAGATTATAATTAATTGGTTAAGTAATAAGCATTGCGGCCTTTAATTACCCAACTAAATAAATAAAGATATTTGCTTAAATTCTATTTTGAGTGATGATTTATTCTATTTTGTGAATTGGAGCGTATGACATCATGGAGCGAACCATACTGATAAATTCAGTGTGGTGAGCCATGATGACATGGCACCTAACATTACAGTTAATATGTTGATTATATTATTTACTTACCTATGTGAAGAATGGGTTAACCCAGATGCTGTGGGTGCTTGCGCTGATATCTTCAAATTTGATTGGAGATCACTTTAACTGCCAGTTTGAGAACCTATAAAAGAACAGAAAATAACGATTTTGGCTCATTCACGTAAGTATTTTTCAAGTTCCCTCCCTCCCTTCCCTATTTATTTTGTCGCTTTGCTTATTGACGGGGGTTAAGTCACTCTCTGAGTGGACTGAGTGTTATATGGTTTATTGGTTTAAATATTTACTTATTTATATTTGAGAATAAATTGGATTAACCAGATTATAATTAATTGGTTAAGTAATAAGCATTGCGGCCTTTAATTACCCAACTAAATAAATAAAGATATTTGCTTAAATTCTATTTTGAGTGATGATTTATTCTATTTTGTGAATTGGAGCGTATGACATCATTCATCTCTTTAATCAATATTTCCTCTCCCGCACATCAGATACAATTTATGTCAAGCTGAAGTCCAGGTTTTCGTTAAGAAAAAGCAGTTATCCTGTGAAAAGATAGATTTTAGTGCAAGGGAATAATAAGCAGGAATGTCAAAAGTTTTATAAATAAGGCTACTTTCACACTAGCGTGTTTAGTGGATCCGGCAGGGCTCAGCAAAAATGCTTCCGTTACTGATAATACAACCGTCTGCATCTGTTATGAACGGATCCGGTTGTATTATCGTTAACATAGCCAAGACAGATCCGTCATGAACTCCATTGAAAGTCAATGGGGGACGGATCAGTTTTTTATTGTATCAGAGAAAACGGATCCGCCCCCATTGACTTGCATTGTGGGTCCTCCGCATCCAAGTATGCTGCGGTTTGCTCTCCGGTATGAGAACTGAATGGAATGCATTTTGGAGCATTCCGTTCTGTTCAGTTACGTTTGGTCCCAATTGTCAATGAATAGGGACAAAACGGAAGCTATGACGGATCTCAATACCGGAAAATATTAACGCTAGTGTGAAAGTAGCCTAAAGTTGTTTTGTCATGAAGTAAATAGACTAAATAGAAAAATGGCGGCATCCTCGGACCGCTATAGATTTTTATTGCAATGATGCTATTTGTTTTTATGTCTTTATTAGAAAAATATATCTGCATACTTAAAGGGGTTGTCTAGTTTATAAAAAAAAATTATCATTTTTTTTCTCAGAAACAGCACCACCCTTTCTCTTGGCAATGCCTGGTATTGCAGCAGATCCCCATGCAAGTTTCATGTATAGATCATATGAATGTATTACTGTACATCGGCGGCGGCACGAAGCGCACAGCATCCTAGCAACAAATGGCCCCACCTCACAACATAAAGAGGTTGTCTCTTTAAACAACGTATCCCCTATCCACTCTGATCGGCTCCAGTCCAGGGCCCCCAGCCATCACAAGAATAAAGTGGTGGACACGCAAGTGCTCTCTCGGTACATACCCTATGGGGATGCTGGAGATAGCTGATTGCTTGTACTTGGCTGTCTCTGACAGTCCTATAGAGCTGAAAGAAGTGTTGTACACGTATGCATGTGCAGTGGGCCCCGGCAGGACAGTAGTGGTGGTAGTAGCTATGATGGTGGTAGTTGTACACACAGTGGCAGTCCTCCTTCTGGGAGGTTGCATCCTGATTCCCTTGGGACACACTGACCCTTTAGGGGCTCCTGCCTAGTGGTGGCTGGCGTGCCTTTGGTGTTAGATGGATGAGTAGTAGGTTGCAAGCCAGGAGGACAAGGAGTAACATTATAAAGACATGCAGCAGGCACAGTGTTTCACAGAGTAGGCTTTTTCCAAAAGGCTGTATATAGAAGGTGGCAATGATGGTAGTAGTACTCACTGAGTCTCTCTATAGAAAAAAACAGCAATCTTGCCTAGTCTGCAGGGTGTAGTCCTAGATCGGATGTCCGTGTCAGAAGTGTGGCAGACGCCATAAGCAATAAACCCAGACCACAGGCAGTAAAGTCCAAAACCATAAGCGTGTGTTGCCTTTACTGACTCAAAGCATGGCCCTTACGATCCTCAACCATCTGTACAATTCAATGCTTCTTTCTTTCAGAGGTAGTTCTTTTCTTTCAGAAAATGCTTCTTTCTGGCAGCTTTTACTCTCAGGAGTGGTGTTCTCCTGGAGAAGAGTTCTCTTTCATGGCCTACTTGGCAGAGCACACCAAAGCAGGTCTTTACTCTAGCTTGGCTTGCTAGAAACTCCCTACAACCAGCCAGGGAAAATGGGACCAGCCCATGACCTGCCTGTTGTAACGAAGGCTGCCAGTTTAACTGTTTTCTACCTATACACAGCCTTTTTGGGTTAAATAGTACATAGAGGATATTCAGTATCACACTGAAAACTTTAACCACTTTAGTGATAAACTGTCTTGGTGCTAAGACACTTTCAGGGGGTTTTGTGGACTCCATGCTTTGACGGGTCAGAGCTGTTTTAGTAGCACGATGAGGGACCTACACAATTTTCGGCATGTTATGGCTGATCAGTGTAATGGGTATTGTCAGTTTACTCTCTCTAATCCATTATATCTTTATCTTGTCTTCCTTATACAGTGAAGCGAATTCTCATGCAACGGTTCAGCTATTCTACATCCAATATCTTGACATCAGATTAGGTCACCATGACCCAACCAACAGATCTTCAGAGGCCTTTCTGCAGCGCTGCTGACCTATGGAGATAACACGAACCATATTCATTATCGTCATTAATGTATCCTCCTACACAGAGGCGTATATTTCCCTCAATGAAGTCTTTAAATGGTCCCCTACCAACCATGTGCCACTTATAGCAAGCACCCTCTATTCAGAAGGCACACTGCTGCATGTGAGTGTCGCACCATGGGGCGTATTGAAATGGGTAGCACGCCATCTGTACAGATGCTGCATTATTTTATTAGTATCTGCTTTTTTTTTTTTTTGCCAGAGGGCTTTTGGAACCCCTTAGATCCAGGGTTTGGGTGTAACCGCTACCTCTGCACCTTCTATGAGGTCTCATGCACACGACCATGGTTTTGTCCACATCCGTATGTCTGTTCCACGGCCCCGCAAAAAAAATAGAACATGTCCTATTCTTGTCCGTTGCAGACAAGGATAGGACAGTACTACAGAGGGCAAGACGTTCCGCTCCGCAAAATGGGAACGCACACGTTGGTATCCGTGTTTTGTGGATCCGTGCATGAGCCATGTGATCCTGTTTCAACAAGATGTGCAATGGTAAAAATAAATGTCAAAGACAAATCCTGACATAGTTTTTTTTTCCTACAAAATACTTGCATTCCCAAAAATGTGCATCTTTTTTAGAACTCTGTTGTGCCATTCCTCTGTTACTCCTTCTTGAAATGTAGGACTATATTACATAGGAGTATATTGACCACTCTCCTTGTCAACGGCGGGTGTCTCTACATCAGGGTTTCTCAACTCCGGTCCTCGGGACCCACCTACCAGTCTGGATTTGAGACTATCCCACAGAATGAATACCTGTGGTAAGTCCTGATGCATTGACACTAATTATATCACCTGCTCAATACTAAGGAAATCCTGAAAACATGACTGGTAGGTGGGTCCCGAGGACCGGAGTTGAGAAACCCTGCTCTACATAGACATGATCCAATAGGTGCTGACTGTGTAGGGGCACACCTTTTTCATAAAGGGAATGGTGACACCCATTTGGCACAACACAGGCTTCTACGAAAAGATGCTCCAGAATGATGAAAGGGTGATACAAGTATTTACTTGTGGCAGAGTGATCCGGCAAGCAGTATGCCAACTGATGGCATTTGTAAGACTGATCAGGATCCTGATCAGTCTTAAAAATGCCTGATCAGTCAGAAAAATGCATTGAAATGCCGGATCCGGCATTTATTTTTTTCACCTTTTTTTTTTGGTCTGCACATGCGCAAACTGGAAGGACGGATCTGGCACTAATACATTCCTATGGAAAGAAATGCTGGATCCGGCATTCAGGCAAGTCTTCCATTTTTTTGGGCCAAAGATAAAACCGTCACATGCTGCGATTTTCTCTTTTGCCTGATCAGTCAACATGACTGAACTGAAGACATCCTGATGCATCCTGAACGGATTATTTTCCATTCAGAATGCATTAGGATAAAACTGATCAGTTCTTTTCCGGCATTGAGCCCTTTTGACGGAACTCAGTGCCGGAAAAGAAAAACGCTGGTGTGAAAGTAGCCTCAGACATGAGGTGTGTCTGTTTTTCTCTCACGCTACAGATAAAGATGCGCACATGTCCATCTGAATCAGACCTTCCTGGTAAAATATTAAAGGGGGTTTTCCATCTGGGATATTGATGGTATATTGTATAACTAGGATATGCCATCAATTTCTTATAGGTGTGGATCTCACCTCTGGGATCTGCTCCTGTCTCCAGAACAGCACCCCCAAAGTGACATAACACTGCCCATTCATGCCAGGCCCTCCATTCACTGCTATGGGACTTCCTAAAGCAACCCTTTAAGTGCACTTTCGATATAAAATGCTCAGTGTGCAGCGTGGACTGCAGAAATACACATCTAATATAACAGAAGGAAGAAACACTCAGTACAATACTCTGTAGGAGACTTCGGCAACGCAAGGCTATACAATACGGTATACGGGGCACACAGCTAGGTATCCTGCATGTGGTGCCCGTCTAATACCCCTGATCGTGGTCTCAGCCTGAGGTACATGCAGCTGCATGGTGTATATCTGTTACTTGAAACAAAATGAACCCAACCTAATAATGACAAAACCGACATCCAACAGTATCAAGGCACAGTTCCAAGCAGATGACGGTGTCATTCTTCCCCAATAGCAATGTATGGATAGCAGCAGTGATGGGAGTTGTGATACTCCTCTCTGCAGAACCATAGGCACGCTGTTGAGGCTTTTGGTAGATGTTCCTGTAATTCCCAGGCTGAGGAGCACAGACTTAAAAGGCTTCTCTATCTTTTCTGTCCTTTGGATAGGTCATCAGTAGGGATGAGCGAATCGACTTCGGATGAAACATCCGAAGTCGATTCATATAATACTTTGTTTGAATGCTGTACGGACAATCGATCCGTACAGTGTTAGAATGGATTGGCTATGAGCCGAAGTTCTTACTTTACAAAGTCTCGCGAGTCTTTGCATAATAACTTCATAAATAACTTTCAACTGTAAAAAACCTTATTACAGTAGAAATTGATTTATGAAGTTATTATGCAAAGTCTCGCGAGACTTTGTAAAGTAAGAACTTCGGCTCATAGCCAATCCATTCTAACACTGTACGGATCGCTTGCTCCGTACAGCATTCAAACAAAGCATTATGCGAATCGACTTTGGATGTTTCATCCGAAGTCGACTCGCTCATCCCTAGTCATCAGCATCTGATCGGTGGGGGTCCGACATCTGTTACCTCTACCAATCAGCTGTTTAAGAAGGCAGCCGGCGCTTGCAGTAGCACTGCGGTCTTCTCTTTGCTTTCCGCAGGCCAGTGACGTCAAGACGATTATCACTGGCCTGGGCACGGCTCAGCTCCATTGAAGTGAATGGGGCTGAGCTGAGCCCAGGCCACGTGACAGTAGCGATGTCACTGGCCTGCGGGAAGCAAAGAGATGGCCGCGGTGCTACTGCGAGCATCGCTGCCTTCTCAAACAGCTGATAAGAGGGGTTCCTGGGTGTCAGACTCCCGCCAATCAGATGTTGATGACCTATCCAAAGGATAGGATAGATCATCAGTAAACGTAGAGAACCCCTTTAAGTTACAGTTGGCCAAACCTTCTCAAAGCATGAAAGGGTGTATTAACAATATTCCCTCTCACTGCAGCAATGTCTCTCTTCCTCTAATGAACACAATACCTCTCAGCATGGGTCTCCAGTGCATGGCCTTTCAGATTCTAGACCTTCTTATATTCCTCTCTCTTTCTGGAGCACTTTTGGATGAAGTAGCCTAAGCTGCAGATGTCTCAGAGATGGAGGTTCTGTGAGCTTAGGCCTAGTGCTGAGGAGTAAACACATATAGGTCTGCCATCTTCCTCTGCTAGGCACACACTCTCTACTGACCAACTAATTAACTAGGGGGCGGACCCAGGTCCATCTCTTAGCAACCAAAAGTTGGTTTTGTCAAGGTGTTAACCCTTACTAATGCACAGTGCTGTTGGGTGCACAAATACAGTGAATCAGAACAATTTTACTCAACAATACAACATTTTAGCAGTTACCTTGTTCTGGGGTACTTCTTATCCACTGGACATGCAATAAATGTCCAATAGGTGAGGGACCCACCTTTGGAACCTTCCCAAAGTTAAGAACAGGGCTCTGTCACCCAGCGCCATGATTGGAGAAGGCCAAGCTTACTCAGCTGTTTTTGGAAGTCCCATAGCAGTGAATGGAGATAGCCAAGACTGTTCTTGAGATAGGTACGGATCCCACCTCAGGGACCTGCTCCTATCAGGAATTTACAGCATATCCTGAGCATGTGCTATGTAGGGATCTGTACTCACAATAGCAATCACAGATTTTCACAGAGACAGCGGTTCAAAGTCCAAACTGTGCTCTATTTGGTCACTTCAGCATAACAGAGTAGCATCCAAGTTATAGCGTCACTTGGTGCGGTGAAGTTATAGCACCAGCAAACATAACAAAAATAAACACCTGCCCATCTGGGCTCTAACTAATACACAGGCAATTCCTGTGTCACCTATAGAGTCCTGTTCATACCAGAGAAGATCAGCCAGTCACCAAACTCTAACCATAAAGGACAGCTCTCCAGACTTTATTCCCCCTAGACTGGCATTCTGGGGTCTGCTTTATTCCTCCAGTGATGGTCCCTACAGGCCTCACCTGGGATCACCTCGGGCTAGGGGAAAAACATGTAATGGAGGGGTGTGGACTGGGAAATCCCACCACCAAATCTATCTCCCAGTCCAAAGATATACAGCCCATATAAACCTAAATAAAGAGCTCCAGAAGACTACGTTCTGCTGAAGCAACTGCATCTTTCTGGATTTCTGCTATCTCACCCAACTGAGGAACCTGGGTGAGATACACACTCCCGCCACTACTTTCCCATACACATTACCACAGCTACTATAAGTGTCCAGATGGGACAACCCCTTTAATTATATAACTCTATATCCCAGACATTACACATAGGGACCCCTATACAGCACGCTCAATGTGACTCTGTTATCTGGATAAGAAGCTCAATGGTAAATAAGACTGTTCATTTTAATGTTAGCTCTGTGTGCAAAATGATGTGCAACTTATGCAAATACAATATAAATATAATATAGAAACTCAGTAATCAGTGGCTTTTTCACAGCAATGATAAATAATAATTTCAATGTCACGTAATATTCTGTATGGTGGTTGTATTATAACTAGTGTTGAGCGAACTTGTGTTTTTAGTTCGGCGTCTAAAGTTCGGGTTCGGGTTATCGAAGTATCCCGCTATGGATTCCGCTACCACGGACCATAACGGAATTTAGAATCCACAACAGGATACTTCGATAACCTGAACTCGAACTTTAGACGCCGAACTTAAAACACAAGTTCGCTCAACACTAATTATAACGGATTATGTTAAAGGAGATTTCCGGGATTATACATTGATGGCCCGGTCCTCTCGGGCTCAGCCGCAGGTCTGGCTTTGCAGGGTGCTTTAAATCAGCAATAATACTAGGACCCCTACTGATCACACATTTATGGCCTCGGTTACAGCATCAATGTTTTTTTTCTGGGAAAACCCCTTTAAAAATAGAAGCAATGCTTTACATTATACTGCTATATATCCATTGTAATATACTGTGTTTTATTACAGGGCTATAGGAGCTTTGCGCAGTATACTCTCACACTGTTTATAGGTGACACCAAGGCTATTGTAAATTAAATAATTGACACAGAATCTTATTATTTATTTTTCTATTCCTTTGACTAGTTTCAATGGTTTTCACTTTCATCTTTTTTTTTATATACTGTATGCTATAGATAGGGTACCAGTTGAGGAAAGTGTATATACGATATAATCAGTGCTGGCAGCAGCAGACCCAACTGGTAAGGCTAGTTTCACACTAGCGGCAGGGGACTCGGGCAGGCTGTCCCGGAGGGTGCCCCTAGTTCACGTGTGCCCCCGAACTGCCGCTCCGTTCCCATTGACTATAGCACGGCAGCGCAGGCTGAGAGGCGGCCGGACTAAAAGTATGCAGCACCCTAACACCCAGATAGACCATTATTGAAGACTGCCTGCAATTTATGTCATAACTCCTAGTAGGAATAATAGAGGAATCGCACAACATAAAGTCATAAGAATAGATGCTCCAGAATTGTTATTATTTGAAAAAAGCAAGTAGTTCCTAAAACAGACCTGTCAGGAGAGGTGACGGCATGAAAAGAGTTTGGTCGGCGCTCGGGGCTAGCAGTGCATGTGGGAAGATGTGTTACCGGTCTTCTGCGATAACAAGTGATCCCGGCCCTCACACCTCTCTGCTTCAATATACTTTTATTTCCACAACATAAACCGTTAGGACACTGTCACGGCCACGGTTATGGTCGTGACTCCTTGGGAGCCGCATACAGTTGCCCGCGGTTTGGGTAGTTGTTTCAACCGCAGCTTGAGACTTGACGTTGTTTGTCTCAAGTGCGGTTGCCGCGGACAACAGCTATGTGTGCGGTTCCCTTGGAGTTGTGTGCGTGTGTGGATGCACGTTTGTATGTCTGGTGTGCACTTTGTGATGTCTGGTGTGCACTTTGACACTTTCCTTTCACTGTGGCTGCCCGTGGCACCGTTTGGTATGTTGTACATGTGGTGGCAGTGTCCCGGCCTTCGGGCTGTCTCCCAGGACGGCTGCCACGCATGTCGTTGCCTGCGGTAACAGCCACAGTGTGATTAGTTTGGACACTTTCCCTTTAAGGTGATGTTTCCCTTCTGTGGTGCTGGAAGGGTTAACTCCCTTCCCAGTGTGTGTGTGATGTCACTGGGTGTGTCCGACTGTGGGGTGTGGCTTCTTGGTCTATATAGCCTGTGTGTTTGGCATGGCTCAGTAGGTTGCTTCAGTCATCCTTGGCTGGAGCAGCCTCCTGTGCATATGACCTGCCAGTGAGAGCCACCCCTGTGGTCATAAAGTATTGTCGTGTTGTTGATGTCTTTATGTGTGTGATGTTGTATGTTGTTCTGTTGGGACCTTCCTATGTTTTGGTGCAGCTTACGGTTCTGGATTCCTGTCTGCTCAGGGATCCAGTCAGCAAGGCTGTGGCAGGTTGGTGGAACTTGGTGTTCGCCTGCCATTCCCGTAAGGCTGTTTATGTCCCCCTTTTCCCAACAGCTTGGCCATTGAGACTCCTGCTCCTCCGTGCCTAGGAGGAGTAGGTCGTCTTACCCAGCTCCTAGCTCAGGGACCTGCGGGGGTAAGTCAGGGCTCCGAGGTTCCTGCGCATGGGTCCTCCTACCATCAAGCTCGGCCCATGCAGGTTAGGAGTTAGGGTCAGGGTAGGGACGCTGTAGGAGGTGACCTGCTCCCTATCCTGTTCTCATGGCCGAGTAGCCACTACATCATCTGGCATCGCACGGCTGAGGATTCTCCCCCATCCTCAGCCGTGACAGACACGTTTTGATTGAAAAAGTCTCAGCACGGGCCGAAATGCGTCCTTATGTAATGGATTATGTTGTGGAGATAAAAGTATATTGAAGTGAAGGAGAGGTGACAGGTCCTTTTTAGAGGGTTGTGTCATCACAGACAACCACACTCCTGGGAATTATGATGATCAGCTGATCACAGAGGGTCAGGCTCTTGACACCCTCAGCAAACTGTTGATTTCTCCATAAGGATTGCCTCCATTGCTGGCTAGCTTCATTTTTCCATCACATTATACACTGCTCGTTTCCATGGTTATGACCACCCTGCAAATCATCAGCAGTGGTCGTGCTTGTACACTATAGAAAAAAGCACCAACCTATGCGTACTCCCATGGCACCAGAGAGTCCAGGACCAAAGAGGAAACAATATGGACAGTCACAATACATTAGTAAGTGACTTGTATAAAATTTATCTACATGATAAATGCCACTTGCTGGAGAGAGACAACTGCTTTAAGGCTAGTTTCACACTAATGCCTTTGGATCCAGCAGGGAACAGCCTGCCTACTTTCTCAGCATTCCGGCATTACCGGACGCTACTGTGTTGCCATCCGGCCCCATTAACTATAAAGGGGACCAGTGGAGATCCGGCCACAACCCAGCAAATATGCAGAGAATCTTACAGACTAAGGCCTCATGCACACGACTGTGCCGTTTTTTGTGGTCTGCAAACCGCGGATCTGCAAAAAACGGAAGCTGCCCGCAAGTTGCGGAACGGGCGGTCCATTGTAGACATGCCTATTCTTGTCTGCAAAACGGACAAGAATAGGACATGCTAATTTTTTTTTGCGAGGCCTCGGAACGGAGCAACGGATGTGGACAGCACACGGAGTGCTGTCCACATCTTTTGCGGCCCCATAGAAGTGAATGGGTCCGCACCTGAGCTGCAAAAAAAAACTGCGGCTCAGATGCAGACCATAACTACGGTCGTGTGCATGAGGCCTAAAACTGGCCATATCTTCGCCTATCCCCATTATAGTTAAGGGAGCCGGCAGGTTTCAGGTAGCGTCCGGCAGTGTCGGTTCCAGACATCTCCATCTAAGGGCTCATGCACACGACCATATGTATTTTGCGGTCTGCAAAAAATACGGATGACATCCGTGTGCATTCCATATTTCACGGAACAACCGGCCCCTAATAGAACAGTCCTATCCTTGTCCGTAATTTTTTTGCGGAACGGACATATGGAAACGGAATGCACACAGAGTAACCTCCGTTTTTTTTTGCAAACCCATTGAAATTAATGGTTTCGCATATGGTCTGCAAAAAAAACGGAACGGACACAAAAAGAAAATACGTTCATGTGCATGAGCCCTAAGGCTGGGTTCACATCACGTTTTATGCCTCTG
This sequence comes from Bufo gargarizans, assembly GCF_014858855.1. Taxonomy (NCBI): domain Eukaryota; kingdom Metazoa; phylum Chordata; class Amphibia; order Anura; family Bufonidae; genus Bufo; species Bufo gargarizans. The sequence goes on along the minus strand of NC_058080.1, from coordinate 690,785,852 downwards.
TTTGACATATATGCTACAAAAAAGGATACAAAAACGTAGCACACCACGTTCTTGTATCCTGCACAGTCCAGTAAAAAAAAGTGTATATTTCTTTTAAGAATGGTAAAAAAATATATGTTTTAGTTTTTTTACAATGGAACTCTATGGTAAACAGATGCCACTGTATGGCATCAGTCTGAGGAATATGTTTAACGTATACGTTTTTGTATACATTGAAAGGATGAGAAAAAACGTCATGTGAACCACTCTTAGGCTGGTGTGAAACTAGCCTATCCTGGGCATCTGAGAACGCATCCGTTTCCAACTCATCGCTCCCCCCCCCCTCCTTTTCCATAACAACACTTACAATAAAAGTATATTATTTATCCCCTACAGTGAACCTCATTTAAAAAAATCCCAAATTACTGTTTGTTTTTTTATTCATTCGCGTTCCCAATAATGCAATAAAGAATAATAAAAATGTTGTACATATACCGCCAAATGGTACCAATGATGACTACAACCTGCCCGGCAAAAAACAAGCTCTGTCAATAAATTTTTTTATGGCTCTTAGAATTTGGCGTTTGAGTGCAAAGAGCCGGCCGCCACCATCTTGATTGAAGATCCAGCACGAAATCCTGTACGCGGTGATGTATGACATCACCACGCAAGCCGATGTCATCACGGGCTGCGCAAGATTTCACACTGGATCTTCAATAAAGATGGCGGCGGCCGACTCGCCGCGATCACATGGATGAGCTAAGTATGATTTTTTTTTACACTGTAATATTAATGTCAGATGCCACAATCAGCGATGAACGTGGAATCTGAGGGGTACAATGACTGGGGCGGCACCATTGCCAATCACTGTCATTGTGCCCGCTACTCACAAAGAAATACAGGAACACATCAGGAACATAAAAAAGGGTTTAGAAACCCACAGCATTTCATTCCATTTCAAAAAAAGAACGTGCAAGCAAGCCCTTTGGACTCAAATTTGTAGGGCTGGAGCTAATGAAGACCAACTGGAGGGGAGAAGACCCTTTGGCCCCTTTCACACAAGCAAGTTCTACGCATTGGGCTCACATCGTGTGACATCGAGAGCATCAGCCCTGACCTCCCAGCACTGACGGGTCGCGTAGTATTATATTTATTTATGTTGCCATGTAACCCTTAGGCCCCTTACAGACGAGCGTTCCTCCCGCAGCAAGTCCGCATCACAGCACCCCGTCTGACCTCCCATCGCTGCCGGGAGTCACATAGCATTATATTGATTTATGATGCTATGTAACCCTTACAGTTCTGGAATGTATTGGATAACACTAGCATAATGGGGACACTGTTGGACGCTTGGGGTGTGCAGGGGTCAGTAGTACCGGGTGTTACGGAATGAACGGGGGGTAGTGTGGCTGTGAGTGCGGGGGCCAACAGGTCGTCGGGGGTGCCGTTACAGGGGTACGGATACGGATGGGGGTCAGGGAAAGTGAGGGTGGTAAGGAAAAGGACGGGGGGGGGGGGGGGGAGCCGCATTTAGATGACGCGGCGAGAGGGGAGGTGTATGTTTGCTTTGAGGGGCCTCTGGGGGCCCACTTAAAGATAGAGGTGAAAGAAAAAATCTGGAACGTGGACTTTTTTTATTGCTCCCGCTGGAACGGTTTAATTTGAATAGGAAGAGGAAGGATGATAAAAAGGAAGACGAGGATAGGCAGCGGTACCGTTTGATTCCGCTGACTTTTTCCAACTGGATGCCGGCATTTGTGATCCTGGCCAGTGTCATTAGGGAGAAGGCGCAGGAGAATTGTTCCGTGCTATTCTGTTATCTGGACGCAATCTGTCAATTTTGCCAAACTGAAAGTACTGCCCATGCTGCCCACCTGCTTCCCTACGGGCTCGTCGGTAGCCAAGTGAATCTTCCCTTGCCCACCTCAGCTGCTGCCATTGGCTGCCTGTGTATTTCAGCCTAGCAGGGCCTGCAGAGGTAGAAAAGAATGCGGCTTGGGGATTTAACATCAGGAAGCATCGTTGTGCGCCCCTCCCCCTGCCACCACGCCTAGAGGAAGAAGGCACGAAGACAGAGCACATCAGAACCGTAGGTACCTTTTCTATCTGCGATGCACCCCTGACCAGCTCCCCCTGAGTTACATGCACCCCTGACCAGCGCCCCCTGCGTTACATGCACCCCTGACCAGCGCCCCCTGCGTTACATGCACCCCTGACCAGCGCTCCCTGAGTTACATGCACCCCTGACCAGCGCCCCCTGCGTTACATGCACCCCTGACCAGCGCCCCCTGCGTTACATGCACCCCTGACCAGCGCCCCCTGCGTTACATGCACCCCTGACCAGCCCCCTGAGTTACACGCACCCCTGACCAGCGCCCCCTGCGTTACATGCACCCCTGACCAGCGCCCCCTTGTGTTACAAGCCCCCCTGACCGCCGCACTCTGCGTTACATGCATCCCTGACCAGTGCCCCCTGCGTTACATGCACCCCTGACTGCCGCACCCTTAGTTACCATAACCCCTGACCAGCGCCCCCTTGCATTAAAAGCACCACTGACTAGCGCACCTTGCGTTACACGCACCCCTGACCGCCGCATTCTGCGTTACAAGCAGAATAACTAGTATTAGTTGCACACACCAACAACACCCACAGGGTTATTTCACAAGAGGGTGAAGAGTTTGGAGAAGTCAGGAGAAGAGAACAATCTAGGACAACATACAGTAGCTGATTAGAAACAAATTCTCCAACTCAGCTCACTTTCCTATTCAGTTATGCTGTCCTAGACCTAGATTGTTCCCTTCTCCAAACTCTTCAGTAAGCCTGTGAGCGTCTGTTCATTGGTCTTCTTTAGTGACATGTTTAACATATGGGATTATTTACACGGCCCTGGTGTTTGCTGAAACTGCTATAAAGAAAAGTTTTGGAGAGTTTCTCTCTTCCTCAGGTCTGAAGCAAAACCGAGGAAGAAAGGAAAACTCTTGAAAGCTTCTCTTTTAAGTATTAGGTCAGTACAATAAAAAGGTATCCCCGCGTACCGCAAAACTCTCGTATATCTTATTTATATACACTTATTTAGTTTTTTTCAGTAGTATAATTAAGTGGTAAAAATTATTAGTGCCCCACCATTTTTGACTGTGGTATCTTATGTGCCCCCCCCCCATATATTGTTCCTAAAGTCGCCACTGCTCAGTGGTAATTAACCCTGTGAGAATTAGAAAGTCATGTACAGCAGCGACCGCACATGTCCTCTGAATTCAACTGCTGTGGCCCACATCTCACCTCCTAGGCCCTCTGCTCCATATCTTAAATAGAATGGCATCTAATGATGGCCACAACAGAAGGACAGCTTTTGGGGCAGTATATGGTGCTGCGCTGTGGTATATGGTTCTGCTGGGACAGTATTTTGCGCTAAGGTATTGCCGGCCCCGTCTATTTGGGTTGCCCCGCCTTCTGTTAATTTGGACACCCCTGCCACAAGGGGCCCACTTTTAGTTTTTTTTCTAGGGCCACTATAAGTTCCCAGTCCGCCCGTGGCACATGAATTACAAACATCTCCTAACAACCATCAGTAAAAAACGCATTTCACCCGGATGTTTTCCGTTTTTCACATAAGCCCCATTCACTTCTATGGGACCAGGGCTGTGTGAAAAACGCAGAATATAGAACATACTGCGATTTTCTTGTAACACAGAACTGATGTGTGAAAAACAACGCTCCTGTGCCCAGACCCATAGGAATGAATGGATCAGGATTCAGTGCGGGTGCGGTGTACACTTCACGCATTGCATCCATACGGAAAACTCGCTCGTCTGAAAGGGACCTTACTCAGCTGTTCTTGTAACTCCCATAGAAGTGAATGGAGGATTCTGGGAGTTGTAGTTTCAGAACTGCTGGAGTGCCCTATTATGCTCCTAGCACTGCCCGACATTCTGTGTTTCTAGTCTGATGCCTTGACTCTTCAGCGTTCCTGCCAGCTAGGGAATGTGAATCTACACAATAATTCCTAATATTACTAATTGTGCGCATTCAGATTCCCTAGGGATCCTTTTCTGTGGTTATTTAATGATGGTCACTCTCATTTGGTTTTGTGTTAATACCGCACCAGACACGGGGTGATTTAACAGTGAACACAATGGTTGTATTCAGGGTTAATTTGACCCAATATTTTATCTTGTAAACTTTTTGTGCCAGGTTTCAAACTAAGAATAAAAGTTAGGTTAATACACCCCTATTTTGGGATTCTGTGCATATTGGCTGTAGGGCTTTCATCACCCTACATCCCCACATAGCATTATAGACTTTTTGGGATATTCATTGTAGGTTTTCATTTGGCAAAAGCAATAAAACGTAAAAAAAAAAAAAAAAAACGAAATTTGGCCCGCTATAACTGTACTGACCTAGATAATTACTAGTTATTTATGGTGCATAGTGAACATCACAAAATTTTGTCAGAATAATTTTTATTGTTTTTTTCATTGGTAAAGAAAACTATTCTTACATACATATACAATAGAACAGTAAAAGCAAGTCAATTTGCGCTGTCGACAAGTCATTTGAATAACAGCTTCTACATGTATCATAGTTGGCTCTGCATACAATAGGTCTCAGTTACATCGTTATAAATCAAGTATGCAAATGGGATTCAAGGAAGATGAAAACTAATACATAAAAGAAGAAATAAAGAAAAGAAGTAAAACATGATGTAAAACTAACATCCCTCAAACATTTCACAGCACTAGGAAGGACAGGGGCGTCACATCCTTCAAGCAGAACAAGATTACGAACTTTGAAGACCTCCAAAAGAGCTTTAATCTAACCAACAGAGATAAACCTACCTATATTACCCTAAAAAATATCTGGGAAAAATATCCTAATATAGAAATGTATTTACCACACAACCTAACAAACCTGTTAGACATATCACCTAGCCGACAAACTACAAAAAATGTCAAAGTGGTCTATGAGTCAGCAAATAATGATATATCACAAGACAAAAATGGGAAACAGACTTGAATAAACCCTTGAGCACATACCAATGGAGTAAAGCTACTACCTGCACCAACCATAGAGAACAATATTTTAAGATAATATCTAGGTGGCACTATACACCAGTTAAGCCGCATACATTTTACAATATATGTGTTGGAGGAATTGCAGCCCATGTGGTGCCCTATTCCATATCTTTAGGACATGTCCAAAGTCAGGAAAGTTAAAGAGGGACATACAGACGTGGACAAAATTGTTGGTACCCTTTGGTCAATGAAAGAAAAAGTCACAATGGTCACAGAAATAACTTTAATCTGACAAAAGTAATAATAAATTAAAATTCTATAAATGTTAACCAATGAAAGTCAGACATTGTTTTTCAACCATGCTTCAACAGAATTATGTAAAAAAATAAACTCATGAAACAGGCATGGACAAAAATGATGGTACCCCTAGAAAACACAGAACATAATGTGACCAAAGGGACATGTTAATTCAAGGTGTGTCCACTAATTAGCATCACAGGTGTCTACAACCTTGTAATCAGCCATTGGGCCTATATATATGGCTCCAGGTAATCACTGTGTTGTTTGGTGATATGGTGTGTACCACACTCGACATGGACCAGAGGAAGCAAAGGAAAGAGCTGTCTCAAGAGATCAGAAAGAAAATTATAGACAAGCATGTTAAAGGTAAAGGCTATAAGACCATCTCCAAGCAACTAGATGTTCCTGTGAGTACAGTTGCACATATTATTCATAAGTTTAAGATCCATGGGACTGTAGCCAACCTCCCTGGACGTGGCCGCAGGAGGAAAATTGATGACAAATCTAAGAGACGGATAATCCGAATGGTAACAAAAGAGCCTAGAAAGACTTCTAAAGAGATTCAAGGTGAACTTCATGCTCAAGGAACATCAGTGTCAGATCGCACCATCCGTCGTTGTTTGAGCCAAAGTGGACTACATGGGAGACGACCAAGGAGGACACCATTGTTGAAAACGAATCATAAAAAAGCAAGACTGGAATATGCCAAACTACATGTTGACAAGCCACAAAGCTTCTGGGAGAATGTCCTGTGGACAGATGAGACAAAAATCGAAGTTTTTGCCAAGGCACATCAGCTGTATGTTCACAGACGAAAAAATGAAGCATATCAAGAAAAGAACACTGTCCCTACTGTGAAACATGGAGGAGGCTCTGTTATGTTCTGGGGCTGCTTTGCTGCGTCTGGCACAGGGTGTCTTGAATCTGTGCAGGGTACAATGAAATCTCAAGACTATCAAGGAATTCTAGAGAGAAATGTACTAGCCAGTGTCAGAAAGCTTGGTCTCAGTCGCAGGTCATGGGTCTTGCAACAGGACAATGACCCAAAACACACCGCTAAAAACACCCAAGAATGGCTAAGAGGAAAAAATTGGACTATTCTAAAGTGGCCTTCTATGAGCCCTGACCTCAATCCTATTGAGCATCTTTGGAAGGAGCTGAAACATGCAGTCTGGAAAAGGCACCCTTCAAACCGGACACAACTGGAGCAGTTTGCTCATGAGGAGTGGGCCAAAATACCTGCTGAGAGGTGCAGATGTCTCATTGACAGTTACAGGAAGCGTTTGATTGCAGTGATTGCCTCAAAAGGTTGCGCAACAAAATATTAAGTTAGGGGTACCATCATTTTTGTCCATGCCTGTTTCATGAGTTTATTTTTTTACATAATTCTGTTGAAGCATGGTTGAAAAACAATGTCTGACTTTCATTGGTTAACATTTATAGAATTTTAATTTATTATTACTTTTGTCAGATTAAAGTTATTTCTGTGACCATTGTGACTTTTTCTTTCATTGACCAAAGGGTACCAACAATTTTGTCCACGTCTGTACATGAACTAATCCACATGATAGCAGGCAAACACATTTTGCTCACTCCGGAAATAGCCTTATTAAATATAGGAATGGAAGCGATAGACCCATTAGTCCAAACACCCATAATGCATATTTTCATTACTTATCGCACATTGTTAGCAAAACATTGGAAAACGAACATAATTTCTAAAGTCAGTGACGTTACAGAATTGGTATCTAAAAACTACATAAACAAACAAATATATGCAACGATTAGGGGCAAAAGAGGCATCATGGGAAAAAAAAATGAACATCACAAAATTTAAAAGGTAAAACGCCAATGGCAAAATTGCTGTTTCTTTACATTTCCACCAATAAAAATTAATCAATGAGTTACGTGTACTCTAAAATTAAAATTATACATTTCCTGCAAAATACAAGCCCTTCTATGGATATACTGACATATTAATAAAAAATAAAATAAAAAATAAAATATATATATATGAAAGATTCCACAGCACTTCCAAAAATAAATAGTGTGTTCATTACACCAGACGCTGGCATCTGGTGTAATAAACAAATTATTTATTTTTGGAAGCGCTGTGGGATTTTTCATTTTTATATTTATCTGGATGTCGGATCACTTCCGCAGCCGCTGGCACTCCGTTTTTCTACCTTGTTTGCAGTGCTGCCCAGCATATCATTTTATATACTGTATATATATATATATATATTATATATTTAAAACGCACTTGGACGCTAAGACCCAAAACAGGCACGTCACTAAGGGGTTAAATTTACTAAAGCAAGTCCAAAGCACGTGAAATGAAACAAAATATATACATTTTCTTAAATAAATAAAAATAGCATTTTCAGAGGAATACCAGCAGATGGCGCAAGAGTCTATGCAATGAACCCCTGTTTGATGCGTCACAATTAGTTCCGTCAGCTGGGATTATTATGTGAGTGCGGCCTGTTCCCCGTGTATGAGGCAGCGGCACGCCATGAAAATAATGATTATGCCGTATAGTCCAGGTTGTGTCATATATATGTGCTAGACGTATACTGTATATGGTGTGCGCTGTCTTTCTACATTAATGACTGACCGTCCCTAATAATTATGTAAATCAGAAGCACGACTCTGGAAACACATGGTGGTTTCATTGGGTTTTGCGCTGAATTAGGGGTGCCATTACTTTGACCCTTTCCTTGTTTGCTGTTAAAGAGAACCTGTCACCTGTCTGTTTTAGGGCTCATGCACACAAACGTATTTTTTTCCCGTTTCTGTGCCGTATGTGGATGCATTCACTTTAACAGGTCCGCATAAAAAACGTAATTCTGTTTCCGTATGTCCACAAGGCCATTCAGCAAAAAACTAGAACATGTCCTATTCTTGTCCACGTTACGGACAAGGATAGGACTTTTCTATTAAGGCCCGGCTGTTTCATTCCGCAAAGTGCAGAATGCAGACGTCCGGCAATTTGCAGACCGCAAATCAGACTATGGACGTGTCCATGAGCTCTTAACTACTTGCATCCCTTATGATTCTATGTTGTGCTGTTCCTTTACTACGCCTACTATAATTTTATGGATGAAGTGCTAGCAGTTGAGGGTGCGTCCCTGCACAGTCTGACACTGGCAGCTCTGATTGGATGGTGTCAGACTGTGCACGGACACCCCCCACAGACATGTCAGGAGAGGGGACAGGTCCTTTCTGAAGTCCCTACTAGGCAAAGGTGTCCTAGACTATACTGCAGGTCGACTTTCCCATTTAGGCTGATATCACATCTGCCTAATGAATCCTGTTCTCCCAATCCGTCATAGAACAGAAAAACAGAATACAAACCGTGATCATATGACGGACACCAATGGACCCCTCCCTCATAATGACATCCATTGGGTTTAAGGCCTCCTGCACACGAACGTGTGCGCCCGTGGCCGTGCTGCTGGCCCCAATGCACAAACACCGACCATTCACTTTAATGGGTCCGCGTAACGCCCGTTCCGTAAAAAGATAGGACATGTTCTATCTTTTTGCGGAACGGAAGTACGGGACAAAACCCGACAGAAGCACTCCATAGTGCTTCGGTAGGGTTCCATTCCATGCTTCTGTTCCGCATCTTCGGATTGGATCCGCTCCAATGAACCGAAGTTAGTTATTCAAAAAGTCATGCGAGACTTTGTTGAATAACTTCAGTAGTTGATTTTTAGTGGGTTAATCTTGGTTTCTATCATTTTACTGGAAATCATAGCGCTCTATACAGCACTAAATTTTCCATCAAATGTGAACCTGTAATGGAGATCGGACATTGATAAATTTGGAATGCACACGACTGTATTTGTTGATCTGCATTCATTTCAATGGGCCCGCACTATGTGCTGTTGGCATCCATATGTCTGTTCTGCTGTCCCGCCCAAAAAGTCCTATTCTTGTCCATTTTGCAGACAATAGGCATTTTAAGAACAGGACGGGATGTGTGGAATGGGAAAACGAGAGATGCACATGGCCAGTATCCACGCTTTCCAGATCTGCGGTTTGAGGACCACAAAACAGATGCGGTTGTGTGCAGGAGGCCTAAGGCAATGAAATTTTGGGTTTCTTCTAGTTGGCTATGCAGGCAGATGGGAAAATAACTCGTCATACTGTGCGAGGGGAAGGAGCGCTGACTGTCTGCTGTAATAGCTCATGGCCAGGCCTGGTATTAAAAAAGTTTCTGTTGTTGGGGTTTCACTTAAGAGGCATCGTTAGGAGGAAACTGGGTGGTGGTTGTCCCCGGGCAATCTATAATCCACCCTGAATCCATCATAAATATGTGAGATGCTTATAAAATAGAGATTGAGGAACCTATTTTGATGTTTTACTAATCAGATTGCCATTTGGAAATCAATTGTGTAGAGAAGTTCAGACTGTCATCTCTTGTGATAAACCATCCATGTAAATGTCATTTCTAGCTTCTCCTACATGTGAGTACTGTGAGCCATCAGCAGGGCAAACAGGGATTCTGGAGAGAGAGATTTAGGTATCAATGATTTTGGAATTGCTATTTAAAGAGGTTTTCCGTGATTGATGTAAAAAATAAAATAAAATTAAATCAGGCATTTTTTAGTACATGTTCATAGTACAGTTCTAAGGCTAGAACCATCCCTTGTACCTCACATGGGTCCAGAGATATCCCCATTCATTGCTCCAGTTGTTCTACTAGATTTATTTCAGGGCATCTCTTTTCTCAGGGGACATGTCCTTTCTGCTGTAGCTCTTTCCCCGTAACTGCCACAGCTTCTGACAAACATATAGCTGGTGGCAGTTGATTTAAATGGAGCACGTGCGACCACCTCGGTGAGGTGGACAAGAAATAACAAAAAGAACAAACAGCAGGTGGCGCTATACAGATACATTGTATTGAATAACTCACTGGCTATACTAAATTTTTTATTACATGCAATTACAAAAGTATTCAGATCCAGGGGTGTTGGAGAATCAGGATTAGATCTGATGGTCAACCATGTTGCCTTAGTCAGACATCTTCTATTTCTATCTTAAAGCTTAGCTAAAGAGTCACCTTGAATACTAATGTACTGTAGAGGTCCTTAGGCGATCAATTAAAACCTATGTTTTCTGTTTAGCACGAGCTAGTTATAATATCATGGCGTCTTAGTGACATATTCATGCCCTCCAGAGCTTCTTTTAGATACTTGTTTAGTGGACACTCGTCAGCTTCTTTAGTTCATGGCAAACAGACACTTCCAAGGATAATGGAATCAGAGGACGAGGGATCAAAGGTTAAAGATACATTAAATATTCATTCTCATAGGTGTTAGAAACATTTTAGCCAATAACTATCATGAAGTATAAAGAAGTCTTCCTTATGCATATTGATGGTGGAGGAGGAACCTATGAGCGTCGGTGGTTATGAATAGTAGAGTGTCTGTGAGGTCACATGCTATGTTTAATAATGATGTAATTTAGTCACCATTCACTTCTATGGATTGCGATACACTGCGACAAACCTATATTATAATACTAATTATTCATTTGTTCTCTGGAGTATAGAAATTCTTATTTGGGGACACACTTAGCACTGCCATTTTTCTACTGATGCTTCACACCTCCATCTACATCATGCCATATTCTGCCTGACTTTTATATTTATTTCAATGCGGTCTTGCTGCTCTTGTCTCTGAATAAACGAAGGAATCTTCTCAAGAAGTCGTCTTAAGAAGTTTTGTGTTGCTGCGTCCAATTTCCAACAAGGGGCTGGTTTGAAAACTGTAAAATAGTTTTCATGGCACAACCCCAATTCTTCAGATCATCATATATAGTCACACTAGGCAACACAATGAGTGACTGGGCTGAGCTACAATACTGACATGACCCAAGGCCAAGCGTAGCTCTGTTGCTGGAAAAAGCAAACCCTTATTTCTAAGTTTAGTCTATCCCTTTAAAGTGGTGGACCTCAATAAGTCTTAAGTCTTATCGGTGGGAGTCTGATTGTTGGATCTCCCAACAATCCCTGCACTGAGCCAGTCCTGATCCTGACCAGTAACAATCAAGGGCACTGGAAAAAAGAGCTGCTATCTATTGGATTTGGAGGGTTCCAGCTACCAAAGGGAAACACAGACAAAATGTTAAAAATGAGCAGGGTCCACTTCTAACAATTCCTTTTTGTAGAAGCCGCCCTTTTCCCCAGACATGAAACATGACAGCAAGTGTTCAATTTCCCCACAGCGACACCACGGGAGAAGTGAAGTGTTACACACTACACATTGCCCTCCATGCAGTGTACGGTATATAGGGTGTGTTTTCGGTCCTCCGGGGTGAGTGCGGTCCACATCATCTAACTGATGAAGGTCCTGAATGAGAGCCCTTCATCCATTAAATGAGGGGTTCTCCCAGTATCATAACTAGAAATTACTGGGCCCCACAACAAATATTTGAATGCCCCCCCCCCCCATAAACTTTTTTGCACCCCCCCTACTCCCATGCAACCCCCACTCCTGTGGCTATTCAAGAAAGCTCTCGCAGACCAGGCCCGGCAGCTTCTCCGTCCACTTCCTACACATATATACTGTACATCATGTCACTGTATACACTGTTACTGTATATAATGTCATTGTATAATACTGTTGAAGGGGCCCTGACATTCAAGTCTTTTAGTCCTCCTCCCCTTCTGAGTTTGCGCCCCATAACAGCAGTTTCCCCCGCTTCTACTATGGCTACACCCCAAGGTTGTCTGATCTCCATACCAAAATTAATGTAACATAGTAACACAGTACATAAGGCCGAAAAAAGACATTTGTCCATCCAGTTCGGCCTGTCATCCTGCAAGTTGTTCCAGAGTAAGGCAAAAAACAAACAAACTGTGAGGTAGAAGCCAATTTTCCCCACTTTAGGGGAATAAAAAATTCCTTCCCGACTCCAATCAGGCATCAGAATAACTCCCTGGATCAACGACCCCTCTCTAGAAGCTATAGCCTGTAATATTATTACACTCCAGAAATACATCCAGGCCCCTCTTGAATTCCTTTATTGTACTCACCATCACCACCTCCTCAGGCAGAGAGTTCCATAGTCTCACTGCTCTTACCGTAAAGAATCCTCTTCTATGTTTGTGTACAAACCTTCTTTCCTCCAGACGCAGAGGATGTCCCCTCGTCACAGTCACAGTCCTGGGGATAAATAGATGATGGGAGAGATCTCTGTACTGACCCCTGATATATTTATACATAGTAATTAGATCTCCTCTCAGTCGTCTTTTTTCTAAAGTGAATAACCCTAATTTTGATAATCTTTCAGGGTACTGTAGTTGCCCCATTCCAGTTATTACTTTAGATGCCCTCCTCTGGACCCTCTCCAGCTCTGCTATGTCTGCCTTGTTCACAGGAGCCCAGAACTGTACACAGTACTCCATGTGTGGTCTGACTAGTGATTTGTAAAGTGGTAGGACTATGTTCTTATCACGGGCATCTATGCCCCTTCTGATGCAACCCATTATCTTATTGGCTTTGGCAGCAGCTGCCTGACACTGGTTTTTGCAGCTTAGTTTGCTTTTTATTAAAATTCCTAGATCCTTTTCCATGCCAGTGTTACCGAGTGTTTTACCATTTAATAAGTACGGGTGACTTGCATTATTCCTTCCCATGTGCATAACTTTACATTTGTCAGTGTTAAACCTCATCTGCCACTTATCTGCCCAAGCCTCCAGTCTATCCAGATCCCTCTGTAGCAGTATATTGTCCTCATCAGTGTAAATTACTTTACACAGTTTAGTGTCATCTGCGAAAATTGATATTTTACTGTGCAAGCCTTCTACACGATCATTAATAAATATATTGAAGAGAATAGGACCCAATACTGACCCCTGAGGTACTCCACTAGTGACAGTGACCCAATCTGAGTGTGCACCATTAATAACCACCCTCTGTTTTCTATCATGTATGTAAAATAAAGATATAAAACCACTCAGTACCTCTGTTCCAGTGACAAAAGTCCCATCCCCACTGCATCCAGTCCCTGGCAGATTAGAAGTGTGACATCCGGGCTCTGGTCACTTACACTGCTGCAGCCATTAACCCCTTAAGGACGCAGGGCGTATCGGTACGCCCTATTTCCCGAGTCCTTAAGGACTCAGGGCGTACCGGTACGTCCTAACTTTAAATCGGTATTCCGGCGCCGCGGGGGTTAATCGGAACGGGATGCCGGCTGAAATCATTCAGCCGGCATCCCGTAACAACGCAGGGGGGGGTCATTTGACCCCCCCGTATCGGCGATCGCAGAAAACCGCAGGTCAATTCAGACCTGCGGTTTTCTGCGTTTCCGGTCCATTCGGGTGTCCTGTGACCCGATGAACCGGAAAAAGACTGCGATCGGTGGCGTAATTATACACCACCAATCGCAGTCCGAGGATTTGAGGAGGCGGTGCTGGCCCTGGTGCTGAACACTGCTGTCCAGGGTGCTGATTGGTGCAGGGGAGAGAGGCGCGAGATTCAAACTTCCTGCGCTCCTCTCTCCCCTCCTCTTCCTGTTCTGCACGAGCACCCGGCAGCATCGTCCAGCACCAGCTCCTGTGTCCCCCTAATCGCCATCCATCACCCTCCTGCACCCATCGCCACCCAGGTAGGTTAGGGTCAGTGAGGGAGAGGCACCGTTAGGCAGGGAAAGAAGGGAAAAGTTAGAAAAAAAAAAAAAACTTTTATTCCTAACTTTTTTGATCCATCTATCAGACCCCAGCCTCCCCCCTGCCACTTGCCCCCCCCTACCAGCCCCCCACCACCACCAGCCCCCCCACCCCCCACCAGCCCCTTCCCCCCCCCCCCCACTTCACCACCAGCCCCCTTTTTTTTTTTCTGCGTGCACTGACTGGTCGGCACTTTTTAGTGTCCGTCCACTGTTAGCGCCCGCCACCCCACTGTTAGCGCCCCACCACCCCACCGCTGATCAGCCTTGTACCGCTGATCAGCAAGTTTTAACTTTTTTTCCTAACACTTGCCCTTTTTTTCTTGCCTTTTTTAGTACGCGAACACCCGTTGCCCCCACACACACGCACATATAATAAAGTTTGCCACACACGCACACCTACACGCACACACACCCATGGCCCGCCGGGTGTTCTCGGCCGAGGAGGCATATGCCCAGATTGCCTCCGACTCTGAGAGCCCCAGTGAGGATGAGGATGACCCCACATTCCTTTTATCATCCGCATCCTCCTCATCATCATCGGATGACGATGAGCCACCAAGGCGGCGGAGACGCCGCCAGGCGGAGCCAGGGGCCCCACATGCTAGGGATCCTGTGGCCCACCCTAGTACGAGCCGCCCTGGGGTTCGTACTGGTTTCCCGGCCCACCAAATAAGTTCACCGGAGCCCCCTGCCGATGAACTTAGCTGGTGTCCCCCAGTGGACTTTGAGCCTGAGATTCCGGATTTTGCTGGCAATCCTGGAATCCAGATTCCCACAGTGGGGTTTACTGAAATAGACTATTTTAGTTTTTTTTTCAGTAACCCACTGGTGAATCTGATGGTGGAGCAGACGAATCTGTACGCCCAACAGTTCGTCGCTCAAAACCCAGGCTCATTTTTGTCTAGACCCGGTGGCTGGACGCCGGTCAGTGCAGCCGAAATGAGGACATTTTGGGGCCTCGTGCTGCATATGGGTCTAGTCCAAAAACCCAGTGTCAGGCAATACTGGAGTGGGGACGTCCTATACCAGACCCCACTGTACAGTATGGTCATGACACGTCCCCGGTTTGAGGCCATCCGGAAATGTCTGCATTATTCCGATAATGCAGCATGTCCACCCCGAGGTGATCCTGCCTATGACCGGCTGTATAAGATACGGCCGGTCATCGATCACTTTGGGGCCACATTTCAGCAGGCCTACGTACCTGGAAGGGAGGTCGCGGTTGATGAGTCTCTCGTTGCGTTCAAGGGGAGACTCAGTTTCCGCCAATATATTCCCACAAAGCGGGCGAGGTATGGCGTGAAGCTATACAAAATTTGTGAGAGTACCTCAGGGTACACTTACAAATTTCGTGTGTACGAGGGGCGAGATTCCCGTATTCAACCCCCAGAATGTCCCCCCACTCTGGGTGTTAGCGGGAAACTCGTGTGGGACCTTATGTACCCACTGCTGGATAAGGGTTACCACTTGTACGTGGATAACTTTTATACCAGCATTCCCTTGTTCAGGTCCCTTGCCGCCAGATCCACGTTCGCTTGTGGGACCGTGCGGAAAAATCAACGCGGCCTCCCTGCCTACCCCCTCCAGGTACCTATCCCCAGGGGTGAGACCCGTGCACTTACCAGTGGAAACCTGTTGCTGGTCAGGTATAAGGACAAGAGGGATGTCCTTATGCTGTCCACAATCCACGGTAACGGCACCACCCCAGTCTCTGTGCGAGGTACCACGGCAACGGTCCTCAAGCCCGATTGTATCGTCGACTACAATCGGTATATGGGAGGAGTTGATCTCTCTGATCAAGTCCTCACGCCATATAACGCCATGCGCAAAACCCGGGCATGGTACAAAAAAGTTGCGGTCTACTTGGTGCAGGTTGCCATGTACAACTCTTTTGTACTATCCCGAAGCGCTGGCAGCACAGGGACATTCCTCCAGTTCTATGAGGCAGTCCTCAAGGACCTGATCTTTTCGGACCGGGAAAGAGCAGGCCGGAGTACCTCGGGAACTGGAGGCGCCCGGATCGTCCCTGGCCAACACTTTCCAGGTGTGGTCCCCCATACTGGAAAGAAGGGACGAACCCAAAAAAAGTGCAGAGTGTGTCGCAGGAGGGGGATACGGAAGGACACCGGGCCTCTGCGTTATCGATTGCTTCAGGGAGTATCACACTTCCATGGAGTACTAAATTTTTATAATCCCCAACAGTCCACTAGAGAACATAAAAAACTATGGCTCTCAGCCTTTGGAGACACGAAAACATATTTTTTTTCCCCAAAAAATATTAGTTTTAGTGCAGGCATCCTCAAACTGCGGCCCTCCAGATGTTGTAAAACTATAACTCCCAGCATGCCCAGAAAAACCTACAGCCATCAGCAGGGCATGGTGGGAATTGCAGTTTTGCAACATCTGGTGGGCCGCAGTTTTAGGATGCCTGCTTAGTGTCTCCAAAGTCTGAGAGCCATACATATTGGGCATCGTCGCGTGCGTAAAAGTCGTCGCTATAAAAATAACTTTTGACCAAACGCCTCGGATGAACGGTGTTAAAAATATTTAAAAAAAACGGTGCCAAAACAACAATTTTTGGGCAAAATTTCCATTTGAATCCTTTTTGCCGGTAATAAAGCAAGGGTTAACAGCCAAACAAAACTCAATATTTATTGCCCCGATTCTGTAGTTTGCAGAAACACCCCATATGTGGTCGTAAATGGCTATATAGCCGCACGGCAGGGCATAGAACGAAGGGAACTCCATACGGTTTCTGGAAGGCAGATTTTGATGGACAGTTTTTTTTTTGACACCATGTCCCATTAGAAGCCCCCCCTGATGTAGCCTAGACTAGAAACTCCAAAAAAGTGACCCCATCTAAGAAACTACACCCCTCAAGGTATTCAAAAGTTACTTTACAAACTATGTTAACCCTTTAGGTGTTCCACAAACTAAATAGCGAATGTAGAAACAATTTTAGAATTTTTTTGTTACATTGCCTCAAAAAAGAGTAATATAGAGCAACCAAAAATCATATTTACCCCTAAAATAGTCCCAAAACAACAACCCCCTTATCCCGTAGTTTCCTAGATGGGGTCACTTTTATGGAGTTTCTACTCTAGGGGTGCATCAGGGGGCTTGAAAGGGTACATGGTGTAAGTAAACCAGTCCAGCAAAATCTGCCTTCCAAAAACCGTTCCCCTTCTTCTATGTCCTGCCGTTCGGCCAAACCGTAGTTTACGACCACATATGGGGTGTTTCTGCAAACTACAGAATCAGGGCAACTCATTTTGAGTTTTGTTTGGCTGTTAACCCATTTTTTCCAGTAATAAAGTAAGGGTTAAATTGGAAAATTTTCCAAAAAATAGAAATTTCAAAATTGTTTCTCCATCTGCCATTAACTCTTGTGGAACACCTAAAGGGTTAACAAAGTTTGTAAACCCAGTTTTGAATACCTTGAGGGGTGTACTTTCTTAGATGGAGTCACTTTTTTGAAATTTCTATTTTAGGGGTGCAACAGGGGGCTTCAAATGGGACATGGTATAAACAAAACCAGTCCTGCAAAATCTGCCTTCCAAAACCCATATGGTGTTCCCCTCCTTCTATGTGCTCCTGTTCGGCCAAACAGTAGTTTACAACCACATATGGGGTGTTTCTGCAAACTACAGAATCAGGGCAACCCATTTTGAGTTTTGTTTGGCAGTTAACCCTTGTTTTACTCCTGGAAAAAATTGATTATATTGGAAAATTTTCCAAAAAATAGACATTTCAAAATTGTTTCTCCATCTGCCATTAACTCTTGTGGAACACCTAAAGGGTTAACAAAGTTTCTAAACCCAGTTTTGAATACCTTGAGGGGTGTACTTTCTTAGATGGAGTCACTTTTTTGAAATTTCTATTCTAGGGGTGCAACAGGGGGCTTGAAATGGGACATGGTATAAACAAAACCAGTCCTGCAAAATCTGCCTTCCAAAACCCATATGGTGTTCCCCTCCTTCTATGTGCTCCCGTTCGGCCAAACAGTAGTTTACGACCACATATGGGGTGTTTCTGCAAACTACAGAATCAGGGCAACCCATTTTGAGTTTTGTTTGGCAGTTAACCCTTGTTTTACTCCTGGAAAAAATTGATTATATTGGAAAATTTTCCAAAAAATAGAAATTTCGAAATTGTTTCTCCATCTGCCATTAACTCTTGTGGAACACCTAAAGGGTTAATAAAGTTTGAAAAAACAGTTTTGAATACCTTGAGGGGTGTAGTTTCTAGAATGGGGTCATTTTTGGGAGGTTGCTATTATCTAAGCCCCACAATATGACTTCAAACCTGAACTGGTCTATACAAAGTGGGATTTTGAAGATTTCTGAAAAATTTCAAAATTTGCTTCTAAACTTCTAAGCCTTGTAACATCCCCAAAAAATAAAATATCATTCCCAAAATTCTACAAACATGAAGTAGTCATATGGGGAATGTAAAATCATCGCAATTTTTGGGGGTATTACTATGTATTACAGAAGTATAGAAACTGAAACTTTGAAATTTGCTAATTTTTCGAAATTTTTGGTAAAAATTGTATTTTTTTATGCAAAAAAATTCACTTTTTTGACCCAATTTTAGCAGTGTTATGAAGTACAATATGTGACGAAAAAACAATCTCAGAACGGCCTGGGTAAGTCAAAGCGTTTTAAAGTTATGAGCACTTAAATTGACACTGGTCAGATTTGCAAAAAATGGCCAAGTCCTTAAGGTGAAATAGGGCTGAGTCCTTAAGGGGTTAACTGGCCTCAGAGGTGATGCGCCTCTGAGCAGCATGTGACTACTTAACCTCAGTGGTCGTAGACATGTCCCCAGTGAGGCCAGTGAATGGCTGCAGTAGTGGGCACGACCAGGGCTGGAACATCTCACTTCCAATCTGTTGGGAACTGGAAGCGGAGCTGACAGGACCCTCAACCTTGGAATACTCATTAATAATAATTCATTCTTGTTTGGGGGTTCATTTTGGTTAGAGGGTCAGACAACTCTTTAACTCAGAATGCTGTAATTGGGCAAACCCTTTACGCTGTTTTCTTGAGCTATGTTGTGGTATTGAGAATTAACAAATTGTGAGTGTTGCTATAGGTGGTAGCAGGTGACTGAGGAGGCCCAAAGGTCCTTCCACCGTATAAGAAGCCACCAGTGTCATAGGTAATAGGCTCAGTTACCGATTTGCATCTGGAGAGGTTAAAGAGGTAGTCCCATGAAAAATATTTAACAGTTTTCAAACCAGCACCTGGATCTGAATACTTTTGTAATTGCATGTAATTAAAAATGTGGTATTCAATAAAATGTATCTGTGTAGCGCCACCTGCTGTTCTTTTCCTTATTTCTTTGTCCTGCTCCCTGAGATGGCCGCACATGCTCAATTTCATCCTTCAACTGCCTCCTGAGCTGTGATTGGGAGAGCATGGACACGCCCCCTAGGCTGCAGCAGGACACACCCCCTAGGCTGCAGCAGGAAAGACACTCCCCTTGAGCTGTCAGCTTCATATAAATCTCTCAGACCAATGAATGGGGAGATCTCTGGATCCATGTGAGGTACAGGGCTGGTTCTAGCTTTGTTAGAAAGAAGTTGTCATGTCCTATATGATGTCTGATTTTCATCTTTTATGTCATTGGATAACCCCCTAAAATACGCTCAGGCCCATTTCTCCTGATCAATGCTTTACAATACACCTAGGATATATAAATTGATAGGCTTGGATCCTGTTCGATGCGTTCTATGTGTTACACACAATCCGGCAAGTACTGTAGGTCCCTCAGTGATTCAGGAGAAGAAAATATCAAGTATCAGACTCATTTGTAATTAAACTAGAAGATGGCTGAAATGGTAGGAACAATATCGTGTTGCTTGAACATGCTCATTTACGTAGCACACGAAATCCTATCTGGGCTTGAACTCATCGTGACTTGGATATAAATGGAGTACAGGATTTCTTCTACCTGGACAACGACAACACGTTGGTATCTCTGAGTACCTTCACATGCAGCAGAGCTGAGTTCGTCTCACGCTCCTGATGAGTTTACATTCTTGCCTCTAGACAGCGGCTAATTGGCTTCCAGGTATACGGTGTATACTGTGACTGCCGTGTAGGGCAGATGTGCACAGCTTGTGGCTCAAGGGTCACTTACAGTACAAGATGTGATGCTGTGCAGCCCCTAACCATCTGATTGCAAACATGTCTGTCTGTGTCTGGAGGGTGCTCATATGATATCAAGAAGAGGAGAAGTACATATCGTAGGAGCAGGGATATGTAAGTATTAGGGTACGGCCACCTGGTCACGTTTCTGCATGCGGTCCTGGAAGCCAAAACCAGGAGTGAATTCAAAAAAGAGAAGTCGAATCTGTCCTTTAGCCCTCTTTCACAAGTGCGTTGCGGGAATACGCGCGAGTGCAAAACATTGTAATGCGCTTTTCACTCGCGTGAGAAAAATCGCGCATGTCTGGTACCCAAACTACAGTTTCTTCTGTGAAGAAGTTCGGGCTTGGGATCGGTGTTCTGTAGATTGTATTATTTTCCCTTATAACATGGTTATAAGGGAAAATAATAGAATTCTGAATACAGAATGCATAGTAAAATAGTGCTGGAGGGGTTAAAAAAAATAAATAAATAATTTAACTCACCTTAGTCCACTTGATCGCGTGGACTTTGCTGAACAGGACCTGTGGTGACGTCACTCCGGTCATCACATGATCCATCACATGATCCATCACCATGGTAAAAGATCATGTGATGGAACATGTGATGACCGGAGTGACGTCACCACAGGTCCTGTTCAGCAAAGGAGACAGAAAAGATGCCGGGCAGCGCGATCAAGTGGACTAAGGTGAGTTAAATTATTATTTTTTTTAACCCCTCCAGCACTATTGTACTATGCATTCTGTATTCAGAATGCAATTTTTTTTCCCTTATAACCATGTTATAAGGGAAAATAATACAATCTACAGAACACCGATCCCAAGCCCGAACTTCTGTGAAGAAGTTCGGGTTTGGATACCAGACATGCGCGATTTTTCTCACGTGAGTGCAAAGCGCATTACAATGTTTTGCACTCGCGCGTATTCCCGCAACGCACGTGTGAAAGAGGGCTAAAGGACAGATTCGACTTCTCTTTTTTCAGAATGCTATTATTTTCCTTTATAACCATGTTATAAGGGGAAATAATAATGATCGGGTCTCCATCCCGATCGTCTCCTAGCAACCGTGCATGAAAATCGCACCGCATCCGCACTTGCTTGCGGATGCTTGCTATTTTTTTTACACAACCCCATTCATTTCTATGGGGCCTGCGTTACGTGAAAAACGCACAAAATAGAACATGCTGCGATTTTCACGCAACGCATAAGTGATGCGTGAAAATCACCGCTCATGTGAACAGCCCCATAGAAATAAATGGGTCGGTATTCAGTGCGGGTGCAATGCGTTCAACTCATCACATTCGCGTGGAATACTCGCCCGTGTGAAAGGGGCCCTATACTTTCTCTTCAATTATGATCCACTCCTGATATTTGCTTCCTAAACTGCTTGCAGAAATCTGACCGTGTGGCCGTACCTTTAAAGGTTTACTGTTTGGACAGCTCTGGAATCCCTATGCAGTGTATTGGCCGAATGATGGTCATCTGCACCATATCTCCCAACCTTTGAAAATGGCAAAGAGGGACAATATATGTGGCACACATCACGGCAGTATTTTTCATACTAGGCCACACCTCTAACTCCGCCCAGAGCATAATTACTGACTGCAGCAGCCAGGGATTGGTTAGGGGAGTATAAATTCCTTTATTTTTTGACAGGATGTGGAGCCCCTGGGCGAATTTTTTCTTTTGCGCTTCAATAGCCATTTACATATTAGCGCGCAATTCATGAGATTATAGATATATCAAATGGAGAAAAGCAGAACTGGATCGCACATCCACAAGCTATGCTTTGATTTAATTATCCTCGCTTCACAAAATGCACATTAAGGCTAGGTCTACACCACGACATGTCGCGCGACAATAAGTCACGCAACAGATAGGGCACAACTACACTGCAAGATTTGTCGTGCAACATTTTATAATGATAGTCTATGGTGTCGCACTGCGACATGCTGCAACACGACAGTCGCAGAAAAATCCATCTCGGATGGATTTTTTGTGACTGTCGCGTCGCAGCATGTCGCATGTCGCAGTGCGACACCATAGACTATCATTATAAAAAATTGTTGCGTGACAAATGTCGTCGTGTAGACCTAGCATAATGCCTCTTGCATAGGCATGCAGTATAGGGGGCAGTACACTGAATATTGCGCTGAGAAGCGAGGTTAATTAGATCCAGTTATGTTTTTCTCCATTTAATATAGGATTATAGATATTTTAAGGTCCAAATTGCACCAAATAATGAAGTTCTGGTCTAATATACAGGTAGAAACCATACAGACAGTTTAGTAAGGAGCAATTTAGTACATTTATTAATGGACATATATGCATTAATTCCCCAGGTTAAAAAGAGCGACATTTAAGGATCAAAGAGGGACAGAGGGACTTGGGTAAAAAAAAAGGACATTTAGGGATCAAGGAGGGACAGAGGGACACTTGGGAGGTATGCTCTGAACCCTGTGTGGACTAGATAAGCTGGCAAGGTGGCCATGTGTCTGTGCTCATAGTTTCAGAACTCAAACTATGATAAATAAAGCCACCTGGATGCTTGGCCACCTCTCCACCTCATCTACTCCTTTCTAGAGTCTCACAAAGTTCAGGAGAGCCTCACTGTGCTAAATTATGGGAATTAAAAGAGCAGCACGCATGCATGGTCTCTTCATTTTTAAAGTGCAAACAGGTGAACAGGAGCCCCCATTGGAAGTTGAACCATCACCCATTAGACATTTATGTCATATACTTTTCCTACGCTCTAAATGTCTCAGATGGTAGTAGCCCTTCCAAGACTTTACTACTGATGACCTATCTTCTGGATAGGCCATCAGTATCTGATCGGTGGGGGTCCGACAGCTGTTTGAGATTTCAGCAGAACTGCGACCTTCTCTCAGCTTTGCCTAGGCCATGTGACATCACATTTATTGGTCTACTGGCCTAGGCACAGGTAGCTCAGCCCCATTGAAGTGAAAGGGGACATCTCAGGACTACTACCACTCCGATTCTCTGCAGTGGCTCCTCAGGCGCTCGCTGCAAATGAGCAGCAGGTATGTCATATTTTTATAACCAAAGATCCTCGCTGAGGATCTGCAGATCATTGAAGCCACAAAGCAATGTCGGGTCAATGACCCTTTCTGAAAGATTGCATTGGAGTGTCCATAATGGGATTAAACTGCTTGGCAACAACGATTTCAGGAAGTTTCAGGAAAACATCATGTCCTCCATTATTCAACACTACATGTAATGAATCCTTGCCGAATTAAGACTCTTCGATCAACAAGGTACAAAAGAAAGAGGAATTAGTCAGACCAGACAATTCTTTTCACAACACCTTCTCAAAAACAAGGGACCATGGTCATCAGCAGATCATCACTGTTCCAGCTGCTGAAACCTCTAGTCAGGGTCGGCCTTTGGGGTGTGCGAGCTGTGTGGCCGCCCAGGGCACCCTGGCAACAGGGGCGCCCGGCGGCCAACACAGCTCGCAGTCGGTCACTCTCTACTGTCTCTTACACGGACTACAGCAGCCGGCCGGCCCAACCCGAGATTGTGTTAGCAGCGAGGCGACTAGGCGAGCCTGGGCCTGGCGAGTGGCGAGCTGAGGCTGCGCTGCTGGTTCCGGAGCGTGGAGGAGGAGCTTAGTGGCGCAGGCGCAGCGTCCAAGTGCTGCGGCCTGCGCCTTCACAGAGACTAGCCGCGGAAGGATCCGCCGCTCAATGTGTGATTGCGGCCGGACTGCCTGCGCCGGGTGTAGATGTGACGTCATCGGCGCAGGCGCATTGAGGATGGAGCGGCCGAGTGAGCGGCCGCCTCTCAGTGCACCTGCGCGATTGAAGACAGGTACGGCGCAGGCGCGAGATTTTCAATTCAAACAGGGCCAGCAGAGAACGATCCCGTTCCCTGGCCCTGTCAATCAACATGCGGAGGGGGCGTCTTTAGGATCGGAGGATGCGGCTGCTACCAGCAAGTAGCCGCCCTACTTTCTGGTAGCAAGGTAATTTGCATATTTTAAAATGAAGTTTTTAACAAATTCTACTGAACCGAAATGATTATTTAGCTGATGTATGCAGAAATCGCACTATAGGGATTATAAGTAAACAAAAAAAAAAGGTTTAGTGGGGTGACAGAAGCCCTTCAAATTATCTGTAATAAAAAAACCTGTTTGTTTTCCTCTTTGTTTAGGTGAAGCAGGGGGGTTGGCACAGGGCGCCTGAACACCTAAGGCGAGCCCTGCCTCTAGTGAACTGTTTGATGGGGTTTCAGAAGTTGCAAGTTGAAGTAATCCAATCTGTAGAAAAAGTATGGCTGGGAGATTCATGCTGATCCATTGCTTCTCAGCATAATTTATCCATTGAGGCACTTTGTATACATCTTAGTCCCATTCATCAAGGTGGCCTCTCATGAGTGTGTCCCTACTCTAATTTAAGGCAGCGCAATACCTGCTGCACCACAGCACCTGCCGGCGGCAAAACCCAGCAGCCCAACAACACCAGTGCTGTCAGACTAAGGCCTCATGCACACGACAGTTTTTTTTCACGGTCCGCAAAAACGGGGTCCGTAGGTCCGTGATCCGTGACCGTTTTTTCGTCCGTGGGTCTTCCTTGATTTTTGGAGGATCCACGGACATGAAAAAAAAGTCGTTTTGGTGTCCGCCTGGCCGTGCGGAGCCAAACGGATCCGTCCTGAATTACAATGCAAGTCAATGGGGACGGATCCGTTTGACGTTGACACAATATGGTGCAATTGCAAACGGATCCGTCCCCATTGACTTTCAATGTAAAGTCTGGAGTCCCTTTACTTTCACACTTGCGTTCATATAATGCAGACAGTGGCTCCGTTCAGAGCGGATCCGTCTGCATTATATTGTTAAAACATTTAGTGTGAAAGTAGCCTCAGACGGATCCGTCCAGACTTTACATTGAAAGTCAATGGGGGACGGATCCGTTTGAAAATTGAGCCACAGTGTGTCATCTTCAAACGGATCCGTCCCCATTGACTTACATTGTAAGTCTGGACGGATCCGCTTGCCTCAGCACGGCCAGGCAGACACCCGAACATAACTTGAAGCGTCCCCATCACCATGGGAACGCCTCTATGTTAGAATATACTGTCGGATATGAGCTACATCGTGAAACTCAGATCCGACAGTATATTCTAACACAGAGGCGTTCCCATGGTGATGGGGACGCTTCAGGTTAGAATATACTGAAAAACTGTGTACATGACTGCCTCCTGCTGCCAGGCAGGTGCTGCCAGGCAGCAGGGGGCAGACCCCCCCCCCTGTTTTTAACTCATTGGTGGCCAGTGCGGCCACCCCCCCTCCCTCCCCTGTAGTTAACTCATTGGTGTCCAGTGGGCCCCCCTCCCTCCCCTGTAGTAAACTCATTGGTGTCCAGTGGGCCCCCCCTCCCTCCCCTGTAGTAAACTCATTGGTGTCCAGTGGGCCCCCCTCCCTCCCCTGTAATTAACTCATTGGTGTCCAGTGGGCCCCCCTCCCTCCCCTGTAGTAAACTCATTGGTGTCCAGTGGGCCCCCCTCCCTCCCCTGTAGTAAACTCATTGGTGTCCAGTGGGCCCCCCTCCCTCCCCTGTAATTAACTCATTGGTGTCCAGTGGGCCCCCCTCCCTCCCCTGTAATTAACTCATTGGTGTCCAGTGGGCCCCCCTCCCTCCCCTGTAATTAACTCATTGGTGTCCAGTGGGCCCCCCTCCCTCCCCTGTAATTAACTCATTGGTGTCCAGTGGGCCCCCCTCCCTCCCCTGTAATTAACTCATTGGGTAACTCATTGGTGTCCAGTGGGCCTCCCTCCCTCCCCTGTAATTAACTCATTGGTGTCCAGTGGGCCCCCCCCCTCCCTCCCCTGTAGATAACTTGTTGGTGGCCAGTGGGCCCTCTCCCCTCCCTCCCCCTCCTAATTAAAATCGCCCCCCCTATCATTGGTGGCAGTGGAGACTACCGATCGGGAGCTCCTCCTACTGGTAAGTGAAAGGTCTGTGCGGCACATTGCCTATAGCACAGACCTGTCACTTACCAGTAGGAGGAGCGCCCGGCCGGTCACAGACATCGCTGCTCGCAGGTAAGTATGAAGCTTCTACAAATTGCTAAGCAACCATGGCAACCGGGACTGCAGTAGCGTCCCGGTTACCATGGTTACCGATCGGAGCCCCAGCGATTACACTGGGACTCCGATCGGTAGTGGGGGGGGGCGATTTTAATTAGGAGGGGGAGGGAGGGGAGAGGGCCCACTGGCCACCAACGAGTTATCTACAGGGGAGGGAGGAGGGGCCCACTGGACACCAATGAGTTATCTACAGCGGAGGGAGGGGGGGGCCCACTGGACACCAATGAGTTATCTACAGGGGAGGGAGGGGGGGGGCCCACTGGACACCAATGAGTTAACTACAGGGGAGGGAGGGGGGCCCACTGGACACCAATGAGTTAACTACAGGGGAGGGAGGGGGGGGGGGGGCGGCCGCACTGGCCACCAATGAGTTAAAAACAGATGGGGGGGGGTCTGCCCCCTGCTGCGATTTTTCCACGGACCCATTGAAAGTCAATGGGTCCACGAAAAAAAACTGAAAACGGCACAACGGCCACGGATGCACACAACGGTCGTGTGCATGAGGCCTAAGGCCCTATGGCACGGGGCCCCTCCAACCCCCAGGCATGGCATCACAACAACAACAGATACCAAGCAGCACCGCATAATGTGAACAGATCTCAAAAGCTCACCTCTCCATGTGGTGTCAGAAACCTAAACTGTGATTGTTTTGAAGTAGTACTTGACTAATATTCAGATTATGAATGACTATTTGGTACATATTGGTGCCAAGTCTGCTATTTAGTGAAGGGTACCACTACCAGCAGTTCTCTTCTGTACCGCAATCCTCCTTTCTGTACAGCACCTGTGCCACATACTAACAGCACAAGACGTTAGGGGGACAGGGCCATGCGTGATCACGTTTATCCTGCCCGGCCCTGTCAATCTAAGTGCAGAGGACACAGCAGTTGCAGAGAGCGCTGAGCCTCTAGGTGTAATGGTAACACCCCCATTGCTCCTAGAGGCCCATTTGCATATATTAAAAAATCCTTTTTCTCAGCAATGCGGGTACATTTGAACATGGGACCAACACAGACGTCTTCAGCTGCCAAGTGCACATG
The DNA here is from genome assembly GCF_014858855.1 of Bufo gargarizans. NCBI lineage: Eukaryota > Metazoa > Chordata > Amphibia > Anura > Bufonidae > Bufo > Bufo gargarizans. The sequence goes on along the minus strand of NC_058080.1, from coordinate 690,758,566 downwards.
GAACAGGTCAGCCAGTGTCATAGGTACAAATCTGCTGACAGATGCCCTTTATGGAAGTCTCTATGGCACAGACTGTGGTTAGGACAACACTAGTGTGGCCTAACAGCAGGATTACTGAACTTACATGCTGGGGTCTTTTCTAGGTCCCCTGAGTTGACTGCAGAGGAGTTACCCTGCCCCCAACCAAATCAGGGACCCAATCTAAAGGTAGAAATCCCCTTTGATCACGTTGTGGTTACAAACTGTGGTAATCAAAAGGTTAAGGAATTGCGGACCCATTCATTTCTATGAGGCAGCACGAAGTGCTGCCCGGATCCAGAATTGCGGATCCGCACTTCCGTGTCTGCAATTCCAATCCCGAAAAAAATAGAACATGTCCTATTCTTGTCCACAATTGCGGACACGAATAAGCATTTTTTATTAAGTGCCGGCAATGTGTGGTCCGCAAAATGCGGAATACACATCGCCAATGTCCGTGTTTTGCGGATCCACGGATCCGCAGAACACACACGGACGTGTGAATGGACCTTAAGGCCTCATGCACAAGGCTGTTGTGTGGACATTCCGTGCATTAGCGACCGCAATTTGCGGTCCCCAATGCACGGGCAACGTCCGTGCGGCGGCTGGGACAGATCGAGACGCATTTAACTTGAATGGGTCCATGATCCGTCTGCACCACAAAAAAATTGAACATGTTCTATTTGTTTGCGGTGCGGAGACACAGACAGAAACTCACGGAAGCACTCTGTAGTGCTTTTGTGGGGTTCCATGCCTCCGTTCCGCACCGCAGCTCCGGATTGCGGACCCATTCAAGTTTGTGGGCTGCAATACGGTCACGGCCGTGTGCATGGGGCCTAACAGTTTGTGGAGCAGGAGTGCTGACAGTCACAGAAGAGTCCTACTCCCTCTAAAATAGCGATGACAAAAGACTGTGGGTGGTCCTTAAGGAATTAAAGGGGTTATCCTGTAAGGGTCAGCCCCTAGAAACACCAATTTACATTGCGCTGTATTGCTAATGATAAGGTTTCACACAGACTGTGATGTCTTCCTCCGGCCACAAGAGGCAACTGTGTCGCTGCGTAAGAGAGAAATGAAAGTGGTTGCTTCCAGAGGATGTAGGAGGAGTTGAAGTTCCCGGGAAGGAGAGCTGGAGTCTGCGTCCTTGCTGAGGTGTACAGAGAGAGTCTGCTGTTGTGGGATGGAGCTACCGGGACTATAAAGTGATTTTTCCTGGCTGCTATAGGACAGATCAACAGAGACTGCAAAGTGTGTTCCAGAGGAGCAAAGTGTCAAATTCAGAGACCTGTGACAGGACGGGTTTCTCCTGTCAGAGCTGAACTATGTGGATGCCGGCACCTGCAATCTAGAGAGAGAGAGAGAGAGAGAGGGGAAAAGACCACGCTGGGACAAGCAAGCGACCGGATCAGGAGCCAGACTGCACCTGCCTTCACGTGCCAGACCAAGACAAGCAGCTGCCCACTGACTGTGAGTGTGCATCGGTGCTAATCTGTGATAGGTCATAGAACAGGAGACTTAGTCAGTGTATTGTAGAAACTTGCCCTGGTTAGCAGGGACAGACAGGAGAATAGTAGAGGAGAATAGCTTGCATTTTTATGTGTTTGCTGTTTAGAGCGCATTTTGTTTGGATGCAAAGTTCAGTTCTCCTTCCTGTAAATTTATGTAAACCTGTTTACACTGTTTCAGTCATTTGTCGATTGCACCTTTGGTGCATCGGCACAATACCGGTAATCCGATTTTCCGGCCATTATATTTTGCCCTTTAATAACGCCAGTATCTGCTTCAGCCTCCTTGTCTGCTGTACTGTATTTGGATCATGCCCTGCGGTCTTTTCCTCCCCTGACCGCTACAATCCAACCCCTGTAATGCCCCCCAAAATGCCTGGGCACCACATGCAGGTTATATTTACCCAGCTCCCCGCCACCCTCGTCTCTCCTGAAGCCCGCACGATTGCCGCTGCATCTCCCCGTCACATGGATCAAAACATCCAGTGACGGGGAGAGGGGGCTTTGCCAATAGCAGGCCACAACGGGAACGTGCCTCCCTAGCATCGGAGGTGACGATAGGGAGGCTCATTTCCCTCGCCACCTGCTATTGGCTGCCCATCATCCCCCAGCCCCCCGTCGCCAGATGTTTTTCTGCAGCAGCAGAAGAGGGCATCAGGAGTGATGCAGGAATGGGGGGCATTATAGGGGTTGGTCCTAGACAGTGATCTAAAGCCTTCCCTGTATGACTGTGCATATAGAGATAGCTCTGAATCACGAGTTTTATTTAATCTTCTCCTACAAAACAATATATCACTCTGCTCAGCAAACCCTTGCTCTATAACATGGGGCCTGCAGATCAGACTGCATTTTCAAAGTGATAAATCCCCTTTAATAAGTTTCTAAATGTCTACGGGGTGCAAGTGGATGGCGACAAACTGCAGCGCTGTTAAACCGGGCGTCTGGGGTATCCCTTGCCCCTTGGGAGTTTTTTACAATATATGTCCCTCTTACAGAGCAAGTAGTTGTGACGCTAGTTGCAGTTAAGCAACGAGGACATGGAGTCCCCTTTGTAGAAGGTGTTGGTACCCAGAAGTAGGATTGCTAGAGTGGTGTAGAGTGACCTACAATCTCTCTGAAGGTGTTGTATGCACGTGTCACGGTGCTCCTACCTGGATATCCTTGGATCCCAGAGGTGGTTGGACGAAGCAGTGAATACAAGGGGTGATGAAGGAAGTTGAATAAATGGAGTCCAGACTTGTAGTAACATTGAACACAGATTTACTTGGCATAAACTTGCATCAAGGAACAATCTTCTTTATCTTGGTCATCAGCAGGTTCTGGCATGAAAATGTCAGGCAACAAATTCCTCTCTGCTGAATCTGTACTGTCTTGGCTCTGCTATGTCAGATGGGTTAAATAGGAAACTTTTCCTATTTTGCTGGAACTTACCTTATCTGTCTGTAGTCTGTCTCTGAATGTAATCCTAGGAACTTCTTCCTGGCTTCAAGCTTACTTATCTTGGCTTTAGGCAATGCAACCCGGGAGGGGACATGCAACAATGTAGAACTCACAGGCAGGGCCTGTCCAGCAGGGACAAGGCCTGCTTCCTCCCCAAGGAGGGGATTAGCTAGCCACGACCTCTCCCTTAGGAGGGTAGATTAGACTGATTTTCCACTAACTAAAACTCCTCCCTCTCTAGAGAGGGCTGGAAGGAACCAGAAGGTTCCTCTCCAGAGAAACTAGCTCTGCCAAGATTGCCGCCATCTGCTGGTAGATCAGGCACATTACACTTAAAGGGAGTCTGTCATCAAAGTTTCACCTTTTTAACCCTTCCCATAGCTTTCTAGCAGCCTTACAGTTAATTAAAAGGTTACCTTTATGAGCAATCCTGGACTTATAAACCGGCAAAAAACAACTTAGTAGCATATGCAAAAGAGGGGTAATGCTTCCCTAGCGGGGTGTTACAAAACTCACTCTGACAACTGAGTAACACTGGAACGGCTTTACTGATGATGATTTTGCAGTACAGCGATAAACTCGTGAACTTGTGCAACAGGTATATTTGTACATAATAGGGACGCTGTCTTCTTAAGATGTGTAGATAACAGGGAGGGTGTAACTACAGCCCCTGTGAAAGAAGTCTAACTTTATACAGCAGGCATGTCCAAACTGCGGCCCTCCAGCTGTTCCAAAACTACAACTCCCAGCATGCCTGGATAGCTTACAGCTATTAGAGCATGCTGGGAGTTGTAGTTTTGCAACAGCTGGAGGGCCGCAGTTTGGACATGCCTGTTATACAGTCTCTCAGAGGCGGCACCTACTGATCCTGCTAGCAGACGAGGGCCCTCCTGGTGCTCGATCTCTATCTCTCCAAGGGTGGACCTTTCTCTTTGCTGCAGTGGAGGATCTGGCTGGGCACTTCGGAGGCCATGCTTGTCTGGCACATGTGCTCCACAATCTGCTCCCTTGCTCTGGTCCGTGTTGCACTCTTCATTTGGGCCATACAATGCTCTGCCTGCTGCTGCCTCTCTGTACCTGTCTGGGCTGAGCTTCTGGGCCATACAATGCTCTGCCTGCTGCTGCCTCTCTGTACCTGTCTGGGCTGCACTTCTGGGCCATACAATGCTCTGCCTGCTGCTGCCTCTCTGTACCTGTCTGGGCTGCGCTTCGTATCACACCACCCCTGAGCTCCGGTAACGGACCCTGCTCTGGATCTCCTGCACTGCACTCCTCTCCTTCCCCAGGCACTGGCTGAACTCCTGTGTAGCTGGGAATTGGCTCCCTCTGCTGGACTGAAATGATAACAGCAAGTCTCTATGTCCCAGCACTGCAACAGCTTGTCCTGACATTGCAAATGTATTGATTCAGAATGCAAAGGTCATTTATCAGATTTGCATCACTGAGTAAAACGAGTAGCATGTAGACTGCATATGTTTCCATAGGCATTAATGATTTCCCTTGTTTCTGATCACACATATACAGCATTCTGGGTAATGCACTCCTCCTTATTAGTGAAGCTAATGTCAGACCAGAGATAAGGGAAGGTATAGCTGGCTCTGGTTTCCTCTTCTAGCTGCTTTGGAAAGTTGGTAGGGTGCAGCGCTGGCCTCTCCCCATATGTAACACCCCAGAGTGGTGTTACCACTCCTGCACCCTGCTACTCTCTTTATTGGGCTAATACAATGTCATTAGAGATGAGCGAATTTCATATTTTGAAATTCGTTCACGCTTCGTTTACTGGTAAAAGGTGAATTGTGTTATGGATTCCGTTACCACGGGCCATAATGCAATTCTATGTTGGAATGCCTTTAGAGGCATTCCTTTATTCATTCCATCATAATAGAAGCCTATGGGCTGCAAAACGGATCTGTCCCGTTTCCGTTATGCAGCGGAGTCCTCTCCCATAGACTTCTATTATGACGGAATGAATAACGGAATGTCTCTAAAGGTATTCCGTTACGCATTCCGTCATAGATTTGCGTTATGGTCTATGGTAACAGAATCCATAACGCAATTCATCTTTTACCAGTAAACGAAACGCAAACAAATTTCATAACCGTAAATTCGCTCATCTCCAAATGTCATTTATGTATTCTGTTCCAGGTTCACCACAATCTGCATCTATGATATTGTTATATAACTGTTATAAATGTAATTTACCTGGTTCACCAGCAGGTGGCAGCAAACACGGCAGAGCTATAGTTAGATAGAATGGAACTCACCATTCCATAGCGCACAGATGAAAAATATGGTTGTGCGCATGAAGCCTTATGGTTATATTCATTTTTACTTTAGAAAAATTTTGATTTTTACGTAATTTTTTTTTACTATAATGTGCAGTGACCCACTAGGCTCCTGCTAGACATATTCAGTGAGCAGCTAGGCAATGTGATATACTGTGTCATGTTTAGTCCCCTGCCATAATGTGTTACACTGACTGTCAGGCAGAATCAATCCTTGCCCTAGGATACTGGGGGTCATTTACTAAGACTGGCTTTGTGCGCCAGTGTTAGATTCACCCCTCACTGGAGTGGGTTTTATTTTGCTTTTATATGTTTCTAGGTTCATACGGCGGGTCCGCAATATACGGGCACCGGCCCGTGTGCATTCCGCATCACGGATGCGGACGCATTCACTTGAATGGATCCGCAATCACGGAAATGCGGAACTGAAGCAGGGATCGGAACCCCACGGAAGCACAATGGAGTGCTTCCGTGGTGTTTCTGTCCGTGCCTCCGCACCGCAAAAAATTAAACTTGTTCTATTTTTTTGCAGTGCGGATGGATCACGGACCCATACAGGTTGAATGGGTCTCGGTCTGTCCCGGCTGCTGCACAGACAACTGCAAATTGCAGTCCCCAGTGCACGGAACGGATGCACAACGTTTGTGTGCAAGAGGCCTGAAGCATGATTGGAGTTAGCCACATGCATTCTCTAAGGGCTATTTCACACGAGCGAGTCCATTGCAGGAATCACGCTCCGTGTGTGAGTATGATCCTCTGCTCTGGACTTGCAGGAGTGCACGGCATTATCATGATTTATAATGCTATGTGTCTCTGCACGGCCTTTTTTCCACAGAATCATAGTGACATAAAGCATCCGCGGTGCGATTTTCATGCACGGTTGCTAGGAGACGATCGGGATGGAGACCCGATCATTATTATTTTCCCTTATAACATGGTTGTGCATTTTCCCGCGACAAACCCGCATCTTATCAGGGCCAAAAACATGACGCCCGTGTGAAAGAGGCCTAAGGAGTTAATCTGCATTGAATTATACTGTTTAACCCCTAATGACTGGACCATTTTGCACCTTCGTGACCAGGCTTCTTTTTGAAAATCTGACATGTGTAACTTTATGTGGTAATAGCTTTGGAACACTTTTACTTATCCAATCGATTCTGAGATTATTTTCTCGTGACACATTGTACTTCATGACAGTCTTAAATTTGAGTCAATATATTTCACCTTTATTTATGAAAAAATCCGCAAATTTTGGAAAATTTCAATTTCTCTGCTTTTAAAACAAAGTGATACCTCATAAAATATTTATTACTTAACATTCCCTGTTCTGCCCAGCAGGGTTAGAAAATGATTCCAGTTCATTCTGCCAGAGTCTTGGTATTTCTCAAGTGTTTAGTGTGGTTATAGCACCATCTAGCTGTGTTAAGTCTTATTACTCTTTTGTTTTCTGTTACAAAAACTACTGCATTGTGGGTTGTGCACTGCATTGTGGGAGTGAAAAGCATCCTGGGAAAGAGAAGTCTGTAGTCTCCAGGACACATCAGTAGAGCTGTCCTTTTGCTTATCTCCTTCTTAAACTCCACCATCCTTGTATAATCATATCTGGCGAGAGATCTGTCTTTGTTTCAGGGACATTATGTTATGCAGAGCTGTTCAGCTAGTTGTAATTGTTACTCAGGGAGTTGTTACTACTGTTAGCTAGACATGTAATCCTATGTATAGGCAGCCATTTTACCATGTGTTTTCAGTGTTAATGCAAATTTTATAGTACATGCTATCTATACTTATACTTGCTATTTGTATTTTTATACAGTAGTTTTACCAATCAACAATCTTGTTTTACCAATAAAAAAAATTGACTACAAAGAACAGTCCTGTTATTTGGAAGACAGGAATGGTATATGTTGAATGTTAGACTGCACACTGTGTGAACGTGTATGAAGACAAAACATTCACCATATGTCCAATTTATGTTGGCATCATTTTGTCAATGACATTTTATTTTTTGGTATGTTAGAAGGCTTAGGATTTTAGAAGCAATTTTTAAATTTTTTAAGAAAATTTCCAAAACCCACTTTTTAAGGACTAGCTCAGGTCTAAAGTCACTAGTGTGGGGCTTACATAGTAGAAACCCCCATAAATTATCCCATTTGGAAACTACACCCCCCCAAGTTACTCAAAACTGATTTTACAAACTATGTTAACCCTTTAGGTATTCCACAAGAATTAAAGGAAAATGGAGATGAAATTTTAAAATTTCACATTTTTGGCAGATTTTCCATTTCAATTTATTTTTTTATGTAACACATCGAGGGTTAATAGCTAAACAAAACTCAATATTTTTTACCCTGATTCTGCAGTTTGCAGAAACATCCCACATGTGGTGGTAAACTGCTCTATGGGCGCATGGCAGGGCACAGAAGAACAGGAGCACCGTATGGTTTGTGGAAGGCAGATTTTGCTGGAATGGTTTTTAGACACCATGTCCCATTTGAAGCCCCCCAGATGCACCCTACAGTAGAAACAATCAAAAACTGACCCTATTTTGGAAACTATGGGATAAGGTGCCAGTTTTATTGGTACTATTTTGGGGTACATATGATTTTTAATCGCTCTATATTATGTTTTTTGTGAGGCAAGGTAACCAAAGAATAGCTGTTTTGGCACCATTTTTATTTTTTGTTTTTTAAGGTGTTCACCTGAGGGGTTAGTTCATGTGATATTTTTATAGAGCTGGTTGTTACGGACGTGGCGATACCAAACATGTTTAGGGTATTTTATTTTCTTCATTTTTACTTGAACCGAACCGGAGTTCGGGAAATGTTTTTTTTTGCAGTAGAAATTGATTTATGAAATTATTATGCGAAGTCTCGCAAGGAGCCAATACATTCTAATACATTACCGCTGGCCCAGTGATGTTACGACTAGTATCAACTAGCGTGGGCGGGGCTAAGTTCCATTCAAGTGAACAGAGCGTAGCCCTGCGCCCACGCTAGTTGATACTAGTCGTGGCGTCACTGGGCCAGCGGTAAACAGCGAGAAGGCCGCAGCGCTGCTGAAGCGCCACTGCCTTCTCAAACAGCTAATGGACCCCCGCCGATCAGATGCTGATGATCTATCCAAGGGATAGATCATCAGTTAAAACAAAGTGCAGAACCCCTTTACGCAAAAAGCATAGATGTGGTAGACAATAACAAGTGCTCGGCGGCACTAAGTCAGGTGCTCGGCGGCACCAAATCAGAAACCATATGTCCTACCACAATCCGGGGGGTTCCAGTGCACATCCATGAATCCCGGAGGGAAAGCCAAAACCATCTATCCCTGGGCTAGATGATGATGTGGTATTAAAGGACAAGGTGGGCAAAGAACTTTCCCTGATATTGCCCTACAGGGGGGTGCTATTATGGCCCTGATAGCCTAACCACAGACCACCCGCCCTGATAAGAGCGACCCCGTCCGGAACCTTACCCTATATAAAAATGGCCCTAGTAAGCCCCTAGGCCCCTGACTTCCAGTTGATCACTATATAGATCTATGTGTTTTTGTATATGGAAACCCTCTGTGTATCACACATATAAATAGCACACGTATGCTAGTCCTTAAAATTACTTTTTTGGCCCTATTAGATAGCGTTTGGTGTCCCTAACAGCCTGTTCCTACTCCACACAGCAACCTCTCCCTACACTGGCAAAACACTGAATGTAAAATGGTGGCCAGATCAGGTTTATTTATAAGGTAGGGGGTATGTCCATGTGCTGAAATGTCTCAATTGGCTGTCCTGTACCACCTGATGGATGGGTCATAGGTCAAAGTTCTTCATAATGTAAAAGAATATGGCGGGCGCGAATTTCTCCATATGTTCGCATGTTCGGCGAACACGCAAAGTTCGCCGCGAAACAACCGCCGGGCGAACCGCAAGGCCATCTCTATTCAAACGTAGTATTATGCGAATCGACTTCGGATGTTTCATCCAAAGTTGATTCGTTCATCCCAAAATATAATGTTTTTTTGGAGGCCCAATGTCACTTAAAAAATCCGGAGACTAACAGATTGTCGTGGGATCCTCTGCCTGAGCTACAACAAGAGAGGAAGAAAGACAAGACTGGAGAATATGCATGGCCAGGCGAGGAGTCAGTCAGCAAGGTAACCTGTTTAAAGCTTTCCAGACCCTGTTGCAGTGGAGGGGGTAACAAGTAAAGACACCCTACACACCTCAGTAACGACTTGGCCAGTAGTATCATTCAACCTGCATGCCGCCAGTATGAATTGAAGGCACTATTAATAGACTACAGTTGCCAGTCAGAGATTCGAGTGACAGAAACTTTAGCAGGGGATAGTAATACAATACCAGCTAGGCAGATGAGATTTTCAGAATTGGACTGCAGTGTAGATTTGCAAATCTGCAGTATCCAAACTCACATAGTTGTGCTGCTGAACCGATATTGAATGTTTTTCTGCCCAGGTTTGTCACAGTTCTGCAGCATGTCAACAGTTTGGATTTTCAGTGCGGATTTACAGTGCAAACAGTGACGTCCTGGGCAAATCCTTGTCAAAATTTGTGACAGAATCTGCACGTTACACATGTGAATTTTGTTGCAGAAAAGCAGCAAAAACTGAAAATTTTACTGAGACTCCCTGGTGATGCTATGGTGTATTTAGTATACAGCGAGCCGCAGGGGCGAAGCAGAGGATATGAGTAGTAGTACTCACAGTTCGGACGTTCCCTGGGCCATGCAGTGATGGGAAGAGTGCAACTTATACTCCCTTCAGAGCACTCCCTGACTTTGGGGCTCTCCTGCCTGATGGTATTTAGGGGTGCCCTTGTTGTTAGCGGTTGCTGTGTGGTGCAAGACAGGATCCTCTCAGCGGTTGCTGTGAGGTGCAAGGCAGGATCCTCCCAGGAGAAAGACCATGATGAGGCAGGTTCAGAGAAATAGTCTTTACTGCAGCAGTTGATACAAGGTTCACACAAGCACTGTACACACTGGATGCAGTATTTACAGTGAGTATATCCAATTTCCAGGGCTGCATATGGGAGATAGAGAGATTAGTCACTCTTATGTTCTGCACAGTCTTCCCAAAGCGACCAAGGGGTGCAACTGATCTCTCACACTGTGGCTACATAATAGCTCTGCTTAGTGGAATACAGTCTCTGCACAGTGGATCCTTCTGTCCTTTTTAATATAATGGGAAGCCTGAAGCTTATTACTACCACTAGCATGCAGAGAAGTCTGTAGCCTCAAAGTAGGTGCATCACTTTTCTCTGACAAATGCTTTGCAATTCTTGCTGAACTTTTTGATGCATCCAGTAATTCTCTTCCCTCAAGGGCTGCCTCATGTATGGTGCTGTGATACGCAGGACCTGAAGACTCCCTATTAGCTGTGCTCCACACTAATTTTAGGTGTTCGCTCACCTGCAGCTGACACTAAACTAACTCACTTCCTCCTAGAGAAGGGGAGGTGGGACCAGCTCTGCCTAGCAGACACAGCTAAGGACCTCCCACTCAATGTACAGACTTGTGGGATATACACAGTGCATACAATACAGTACATTAACACTTTGCAGTGAGCTTCCAGGACAGTGCAAGTATAAAGCAGAGTGGACTGTTCTCAGGTAGCAGTCACATCTGGGCCTTGGTGCCTAAGGGGACCCATTTTCTGCAATGGCGGATTACAATAGCAATGTTTGGGTACACCTATGCTGGGCATTCATATTCCTGGGCAAAAAAGGGCAAGCCCTGGGTGTTTTTCCAAGTGCTCCGCGTTTGATTACTACAACAGAGTATGGGAGCCCATGGCTCCCGTCCCCAACATTCCCTCTCATAGCCAACAAGCCTCTTAGCCTGAAGCCTATAATGTCGTAGAGTGGTGCAGACAAGCAAGATGACATCATCACGGCTGTCTGCATAGGGACGTAGGTGGCACGATGACCAATCGTGCTGAAAACTGCCAACACAGGCCTCAGGCCTGCATCACAGACAGCAGGAGTGAGGTAAGTATTTAAATACATTTTTATTTTTTTGGCACAACTTGGAGAAATAGGCTGTGTGGCAGGCGCAGCACTATGAAGGGCCTTTTATGCTGTGGCATTAGAAGAATGTTGATGTCACGGCGGGGAGTGGGGATAACCCCACAGTGCAATGTCAGTGGCTGCAACGCCAGATAGCAGGGAACAGGGAAGAGGTCACCTCCTAATGTAACCCTGAGCTCTCCCTAGACTCCTAGCGCATGAGCCGCCTCAGAAGGTAAGGGGGCTCATGCTCACCAACCTAGGACCCTGCTATCCCTGCTATGCCCTAGGCCTGATGACAGGGCAGAGACCACCCATTCATCTATCACCACGGATAAATGGTGTCTCCAGAGGCCCAGTAGCAGACAGGATGCAAGACCATGGGATAAACAGTACGGCAGGTAAGTTTCACAGCAACATAAGAATGCTATCAACACTTACCTGCCGCAGCCGTGATGGAAGGAGACTTCAAGCTGAGTAGCCCACAGTCTTGTCTTCTCTTAAACCCCTCTGGGAAAGCAAGCCCCTTCCGGAGCGACACACCACAATCAAACCTCCAGGCAAGACCCACACCATTACTACATACAACAGGTGGGGGGAGGAGTAATAACAGAAACACACCAGAGGGGACACACAGACAGCGCAAGGTAAATAAAATAATAAATAAGGGTGGCTCACACAGACCAAGACATTCAGCCAGGGAGCAGAGCTCCAACACAGACTGACAACAAAATCAAACTGACCTCACGCTCCACCACACCAACATATAAGGAGGCCTGAGGTCACACCCACCACACCTAGCAGACAAACCTTAACCCTGTGCATACCAAAATGGGGATACACCACATCCAAGGAAAAGTGCCTCACATAAAAACCAAGTTGCCAAAGGCAACCGCACGTGCAGACACAGAGTCACGACCTAGCCAAGGGTTGTGACAGTTGATATCTCTGACTTTTAGTGTAACCAGACTTCCCATTACTCTGTAATTCTTCTAGCGCCGTTCTATGGAAACAGTAAGTTTAAAGAGAACACCAAATGCTTGAAATAACTTCTTTATTAACTTCAACTTTTCTTCATATAATACTGCCGCCTCTGCAGCAGATAGTCTGTGTACAAAACACATGTTGCATAAAGATTCATAAAATTGCGGTATGCATAAGATGGTGGTTCAACTGTTCAATCTTGTCATTCAACATAAAATGGTGGATATATTTCTCTCTTCAGTATCTGTACTCTCACTTTAAGTTATTTAAGCACTTTATATCTGAGGTCTAACTAATAGTTCTAATTGCTGAATTTGGTCGCAATTTGCAGTATGCAGTTTGCAGTAACTATTAGCAGATTGGTTGAGTATGATCTGGTATGGTTGTATGCAATTTGGATTGCAATATGAAATTTGAATTTGTGATTTGTATGGTGGAACTGTAAGTAAAAAATACATATAACCAGCTCAGTATACAGTTCTAATCACTATACTAATGGTAGGAACATTATATAACTGTTTTAAATACCTATTTTGGCATCTTGCTTCCATAAAACACGGGCTCTTAGTGAAGTGAATGTCTGTTCAGCTCCTCTCTCTGGTAAATAATGATTCCAGCAGCTCCTGCTAAGGGAATTTTCAACACAAGCTGTGTGTGAGGCTGGCTGTAATTTGTCAAAACTCCTGGGCTGTGTGAGGCTAGCTAGGATTGGTCAAGACGCCTTCTTAGCAACAACAGTTTAACTCTATGCTTTCTGTTGTGTCTGCTGTGTCATTGAACTTACCGTACATTATATAATGAATCTTCAAGGCACATTATCTTTTTCTGTTTTTGTGAAAAACAAAATATAACTATTACATGATATCCAAACATGAAGTCACTATAAATAACTCTGCTTTTGTCTTTAACACACAAATATAGGAACTATATTAAGGTTATTGGCAGGTCTAGCTGTATAAACATATAAGCTATGTTAGCAACCTAGGACAGGCCTTAGCTGGCGAGCTACACTCCCACCAAAATTACCTATAATTCTATGTTCTTAGTGGTAGGACTTGAACATGAATTTGAGGAATTTTCCATCAGGTTCTCAACTTCCAAGTGTCTTTTATCACTCTCAAGTAGAACAACTAACTTCTGTATAGAACGTTCCAACTTGAGTGGAATAGTGAGACGTTTTCTCCTTTTGTCAAGTTTTGAGTCTCCTATTTGTAACAAGACTCTTCTTACTAGTCTGTCTTCATCTTTTTGACTTTGGCCAATTTCTATTGACTTCTAGGTAAATCTTATTCTTTCACTAACACTATGTCACCAAATTGGACATTTCTTCTGGGTGTTTGCCATTTACTTCTTAGCATCAGGTATGCTAAGTACTCTTTCCTCCATCCATTCCAAAACTGTTCTGATAGATATTGAACTCTTCACCATTTCCTTTTAGCATATTAATCCTCTTTGGTGAACTTGCCAGGTGGTGGCTGTATGTAATCAGACTTAAGGTGAAGTAGATGGTTGGGAATTAAAGGGTCCAAACTCACACTGTTTCTCTAACAAAGTTACGTTTTCTTTATCAATCTCTTTTAGAGCTTTCTTCAATTCATTCTTCGCTCCGTCAAAATTAGATCCTTGGTCAGATCTAAGCTCTCTGACAGTACCTCTAATGGCTATGAAACATCTCAAGGCGTTGATGAATGCATCAGTTGACATATCTTCTAACATTTCCAGGTGACTTGCTCTGGAGCTTAGACATGTAAATATTAGTCCATATTTTTTGTACTCCTTCCGATTCTGTTTGGTGATGAATGGACTAAAACAATACATTTCGCTATAAAGAAATGGTGGTGATGGGTTTACATGAACTGCCATTCTTTGTTCTTCGGTAGGTCTACGTGCCTTTCTGCAGACTACACATTTACTTATATACTTTGCTATAACTTTGCTTCCTTTCACTATCCAGTAACCACTTTCTCCCAAACAGCTTTGGGAAAGGCTACTTCCTTGATGCAAGGATTTGTTGAGGTAGTGATCAATAATCAATCTTGTGAAGGTAGAGTTTTTGGGTAAAGTTGCTGGATGCTTCACATTGCTAGGTCACGATGCATTTTTCAGTCTCTCACCCACCTTCAGTATACCATCCTGCAGAACAAGATTAAGCTTGTACAATGGGTGGTTGTTGGGAAGCCTTTTAGTCTCTTCAACTCTTCACTGTAGAATCTCAGTTGAATGAGTCTTATGACTGTTTCTCCAGCTTTCATTCTTTCTTCTACATTCAACAATTCCATCTTTCTGATTCCCTTTACCAAACGTTGAATTTGAGCTACTACATTTATGACCGTATTCCATTTTGAACATCTGGCTAGTCTTTCAAGTATGTAATCTTGACATTGGCAGCAGTGCTCAATGTTTGTACGACTTTTACTTCTGAATCACCCATAGACAATTCTGTGTAACCTTTACTGGGCGAGATTTCCTTTTCCCAAAGGAACTGTGGGCCTGTAAACTTTTCAATTCTGTTACATTCAGGCCTCTTGAAGCATGATCTGCTGGGTTATGCTTTGTGTTAATGTGATGCCAATGTTCTGGATTTGTTATTTCCTGAATTTTCTGAACTCTGTTGGCGACAAAGATATGGAGTCTTCAAGCTTTGTTGTTTATGTATCCTAGGACAACTTGTAAGTCTGTACAAAAATATTCTTCATCTATTTTTAATTCCAATTCTTCTCTCAGAAACTTGCTTACTGATGCTGAAACTACGGCTGCTGTCAGTTCAAGTCTTGGTATTGTCTGAATACTTGTAGGAGCAACTCTGGCCTTTCCGATAACCAGGGAACAGTGTATCCTTTATTCTCCTATCACTCTGATGTAGGAGCACTAACTATAACCATAACTACTGGCATCTGAAAAGTGATGACGTTCTATTTTTTTGTACTTTCCGAAATCATAAGGTACAAAACATCTGGGTATCCGAACTTCTCTCAAGTTTTGCAAGTCTCTTATCCAACTCTTCAACCTTGGCTTCAAATTTTCAGGTATGTGTTCATCCCCTCCTAACTTCTGTCTGCATAATTCTTGTAGTATTTATCTTCCTTTGAGGATTACTGGGGCCAAGAATCCCAATGGATCAAATAGAGAAGCCACTGCGGAAAGAATGGTATGTCTAGTTGCAACATTCTCTTCAATAGATACTTCAAAGAAGAACTTGTCATTCTCTACATTCCATCCCAATCCAAATGCGTTTTGAACTGTAAGATGATCATAATTGAGATCTACATTCTTCATTGTTGCTGCACGTTCAGAGTCACTGATGGATTCCAGTACCTCTCTGTTGTTTGAGATAAATTTGTGAAGGCGCGGGTTTCCTCTTGTGCATAATTCTTGGCTTTCTTTCACTAGTTTGATTTCAGATTCTGTGGACTCTAGACTTTTCATTCTGATTGGCCATGTACTTCAAACAAGTGTACTTTCATTCTGCATTCTGCTGGCTCTGAATCTGTATCTCCGTTCTCCCACCATAAAAATCTCAGGAAGACTCTATCTTCATTCTTCACATGAAACTGGTGGAACATCTTTTCAACGTCACACATGACTGCTACGGGATACTTTCTAAATCTACAGAGTTGTAAGATCTGGTCCTTTTAATAGATGATCGTTCAATGCAACACCATCGTACTTTGCTGAGCAATCAAATACTACTCTAATCTTATCTTGTTTCTTTGAGTGGTAAACACCTTGATGTGGGATGAACCACACTTCTCCTTCTTTAGGTTGGTTATTAACTTTCTCTGCATTTCCTTCTTCGAGGATGCATTCCATGAATTTCAAATAATCATTCTTGAGTTTGGGATCTCTTCCCATCCTTTTCTTCAAACTTTTTCAATCTTGCTAGGGCAAGATTTCTGTTATTTGGCAGACAAGGTCATTCTCTAAAAGGTAAGGGCATTTCAAGATGACCTTGTTGATTCTGCTGAATACTTTCTTCTAGAGTGTGTACGAACTTTATATCTTCTTGGGATACACTCTTTTCTTTAGAACTTATGTCTGCAAAGTCGGATTTAAGGATCTTTATTACTTTTGCTGAGCTTACAGTTGGTAACTCTTGGACAGATATTCTATGACACAATCCTGTCACCTGTCTTGAGTTTGCGATCTGCTGTTTTCCTCTAACAACACCACATCTTGCTGATTTTACCAAGTGCTGATTTAAATAAGTGCATTGGAGATATTCAGGAGATACTCAGGAGGTAATCTGGAGGTGGATACAATCTAAACAAGTAAGATTTGTTTGTTTAAAATCTTTCCCCTCTTTACAATGGCAGACCTGGTTCTGTGCAGGAATTGTTGTGCTTTTATTTCAGGTTCCACTCTTCAGAGGTTTGGATACTGTCTGATCTGTAGACAGCTCTCCATAATGCAGCAGGAAATTACCTTTTTGAAATATGAGATTTGTAATTTAACCATTAAACAAACTCAGGCTGAGAACATTGCAATGCCACTGTTACAGAGGCCCCCTAGAAATGGAAGATGGGTTACTGTAGGTTCTGGTAGACAGAGTTGTGAATAGAAGACATGTCCCACAGTCTGTGGCTCTCCATAATTCATTTGCAGCACTTTCAGAGTGCAAGAGCAACATGGAGGATGGCTCAAGCACAGAGGGTGAGGAACAATCATCTCCCATGCCTAAAGTATGCAAGACTGCAGCCAAAGACAAAAAGGAGAAGGTGAGGACTGATAGTAAGCAGCTGTTGGTGGGCGATTCCATCATAAGAGGTGTGAAGTTTGAGGAGAATGGTGTTGTGAGATGTCTCCCTGGTGCTACCGCTAGCAGGGATAGACGACGGATCCTTAATATTGTTAGGCAAGCAAAGCAGGAAAGGGAAGTGGATGTTATTGTCCATCTTGTGACAAACGATCTGGCTTGCAATGAGGTTTCAAAGGTGAAAGAAGCTTTTCACACACTTGGAAAGGATATACGGGAGGTTGCATCAACTGTTTCATTCTCTGCAGTTTTACCTGTGCATAACGTTCAGCATGACAGGAAGATGCACATTAAGAAATTGAATGTATGGCTTGGTGAATGGTGTCTGAACCAAGGGTTTGGCTTTGTGTCTCATGTTAGCTCTTGTTGGAATGGAAAAGATTTGTACAAGAAAGATGGTTTGCATCTTTCTCTCAAGGGAACGAATGTCCTCGGTGAACAGTTCCAAGTATTTGCTAAGGAGCATTTAAACTAGGAAAGGGGGGCAAAAGAGTGATAATCCAGCAGTCCAACTGCCCCCCGGAACAATGCCAGAAGATGCCAGTAGCACAAAGGTTAAGAAACGACAAGCTCAGATTCTTGTCTACAAATGCTCGCAGTTTAGGGAATAAGATCAATGAACTTGAGGCTATAATGGCATCTAAGAATATATATGTAGTGACTGTTACTGAAACGTGGTTCAAGGGGAGTAATGACTGGGATATATAAATACCAGGGTTCTCTCTATACAGGAAAGACAGAAAAGGCAAGAAGGGGGGAGGGGTGGCCCTGTATGTGAAAGATAACATAAAATCTAATTTGATACAAGTTAGCGAGAACAATTTAGAGTCAGTTTGGGTTACCTTGCAGCTTGATAATCATAAGGTAACTCGTGTAGGTGTGATATATAGACCACCTAGCCAAGTCAAAGAATTAGATTATCTACTAGTTGAGGAAATAGCTAAAATGACATTGAAGGGGGAAGTTATCATTATGGGAGACTTTTTCAATCTTCCAGATGTAAACTGGAAAACCAAAATAGCTAGTTCTGCCAGGAGTACAGATATTCTAAATTCCCTACTGGGATTATGTCTACAGCAAGTAGTTGAGGAGCCAACCCGGAAGGAGGCCATTTTGGTATATGATATTACTGTAGGGGAAAGCTTGGGATCTAGTGATCACCAGTTAGCGTGGTTTACTATAAGTACAGAGTCACACCACACAAAAACAAAAGTTTTAGATTTTAGAAAAACTGACTTTTCTAAAATTAGATTAGTGGTATACGAGTCCCTATCAGATTGGAACAGTTTCATTGGAGTCCAGGAGAAATGGGACTACTTAAAAGTGGCACTATTGAAGGCAACAGAAAATTGCATTAGGCTTGTCAGTAAAAGCAAAAAAAGGAAGAGACCACTGTGGTACTCAGCAGAAGTGGCCAAAATCATTAAAAACTAAAAGATAGAATTTAGGAATTATAAAAAAAAAAAAAAAAAGAGGATGACAGGCAAATTTATAAGATTATGCAGAGAGAGGCCAAATAAGTTATAAGAGCTTCTAAAGCACAGGCAGAAGAGAAATTAGCCCAGGCAGGGAAAAAAGGCGATAAGGCATTCTTCAGATACATAAATGAAAAAAGAAAACTAAAACACGGAATTACCAAATTAAAAACAAAAGGAAGGTATATGGAAGAAGATAAAGAACTAGCTGACTGCCTCAATGCATACTTCTGTTCAGTTTTTACAAAGGAAAAGGACCTCAGTTAGGAAAGAAGATACCGTATATGAATCTTTTGATGCATGTGTCTTTACAGAGGAAGAGGTTCTAAGTCAGCTGTCTAAAATTAATACAAATAAGTCACAGGAGCCTGATGGGATACACCCAAAGCTATTAAAAGAGCTCAGCGGTGAACTAGCAAAACCATTAACAGATTTATTTAACCAATCACTGGCAACAGGAGTCGTCCCAGAAGATTGGAAATGAGCAAATGTTGTGCCCATTCACAATAAAGGTAGTAGGGAGGAATCGGGCAACTATAGGCCAGTAAGCCTGACATCAATAGTGGGGAAATTAATGGAAACCATACTTAAGGAGAGGATTGTGGAACATCTGAAATCCCATGGATTGAAAGATGAAAAACAGTATGGGTTTACTTCATGGAGATCGTGTCAAACTAATCTTATAGATTTTTTCGATTGGGTGACTAAAATAATAGATGAAGGAGGAGCAGTAGACATCGCTTATCTAGACTTTAGTAAGGCTTTTGATACTGTCCCACATAGAAGGCTTATCAATAAATTGGAGTCATTGGGCTTGGACTCCCATATTGTTGAATGGATTAGGCAGTGGCTGAGGGACAGGCAGCAGAGGGTTGTAGTCAATGGAGTATATTCAGACCAAGGTCTTGTTACCAGTGGGGTACCTCAGGGATCTGTTCTGGGACCCGTATTGTTTAATATCTTTATCAGCGAAATTGCCGAAGGCCTCGATGGTAAGGTGTGTATTTTTGCTGATGACACAAAGATTTGTAACAGGGTTGATGTTCCTGAAGGGATACACCAAATGGAAAAGGATTTAGGAAAACTAGAGGAATGGTCAAATATCTGGCAACTAAAATTTAATGTTGATAAGTGCAACATAATGCACCTGGGGCGTAAAAACCCAAGAGCAGAATATAAAATCAGTGATACAGTCCTAACCTCAGTATCTGAGGAAAGGGATTTAGGGGTCATTATTTCAGAAGACTTAAAGGTAGGCAGACAATGTCATAGAGCAGCAGGAAATGCTAGCAGAATGTTTGGGTGTATAGGGAGAGGAATTACCAGTAGAAAGAGGGAGGTGCTCATGCCGCTCTACAGAGCACTAGTGAGACCTCATTTGGAGTATTGTGCTCAGTACTGGAGACCATATCTCCAGAAGGATATTGATACTTTGGAGAGAGTTCAGAGAAGAGCTACTAAACTAGTACATGGATTGCAGGATAAAACTTACCAGGAAAGATTAAAAGACCTTAACATGTATAGCTTGGAAGAAAGACGAGACAGAGGGGATATGATAGAAACTTTTAAATACATAAAGGGAATCAACAAGGTATAAGAGGAGAGAATATTTAAAAGAAGAAAAACTGCTACAAGAGGACATAGTTTTAAATTAGAGGGGCAAAGGTTTATTAGTAATATCAGGAAGTATAACTTTACTGAGAGAGTAGTGGATGCATGGAATAGCCTTCCTGCAGAAGTGGTAGCTGCAAATACAGTGGAGGAGTTTAAGCATGCATGGGATAGGCATAAGGCCATCCTTCATATAAGATAGGGCCAGGGGCTATCCATAGTATTCAGTATATTGGGCAGACTAGATGGGCCAAATGGTTCTTATCTGCCGACACATTCTATGTTTCTATATGTTTCTATCTTAGATCAGTTTGAACAGCATTTCAAGAACTTCCTTTGCTTCCCCACCAACATATGGGAATCAACAAGGTAATATGAAGGTAGAATAACTTGTCAACTGGACTGAAGCAATGATGCTCAATGATCATTTCAAAGCTTGCATTCCACTCTATGAACTTTAGCACATCTCCTGAAAATACAGTGGGTTCCGGAACAGAAAGTCTAGCGGGGACTGTTCTCTGTTGTCTTGCTGGGACAATAGTTATAATTTTTTTTTGACCGTTGCAGTGACATCTAGGGATAGAATCACCCGATTCTATTTTCTCACTTAGTTCTGAATTAGGTGAGTTCCTTTCTTCATCTTTTCAGGTAGAGATAGAGGGTAAATTCACACACCTCTTTCCTAATATTAAACTAGGTCTCTCTTAGTTTTTCTGAGCAGGGATGGAAGGATAATGACTTATTTCCTCACTAAGTGCTGGAGATTTCCTTTCATTCTCTTGAGCGTACGAAGGAAAAAAGAAAAGAGTATTTTTCTTCACTTAGTACAGATTTGAACCTATGACTACTCTGACTTATATTCTCCTCGTGTACGCTGAGTCTGACTTCCATGATCTTAACTTCTTTTCATCTGTTGGTGCTGTGCTTCCATTTCAGCTTCCATTGGTGTTGTGATTCAATTTCAGCTTCCATTTGATGGCGCTGTGCATCCTTTTCGGCTATCAGTTGGCACTGCGCCTAAGATGGCAGATTCCATCTCAATTTCTGCTCTCTTGGCAGCAAGTTTTTTTTTAGCAAATTCCTTTCTTTTGGCTAAAAGTACTTGAGGACTCAATGATATGTGGGTGGCACTTCTGTGAGCGAAGGAAGTCCCACTTGAGATTGTGGTTCCACCTAAGGCTATATTTACACTCGCGTTTGGTGCAGATCTGTCATGGATCTGCACAGAAGGATCTATTCAGATAATACAACCGTCTGCATCCGTTCAGAATGGATCAGTTTGTATTATCTTTAACATAGCCTAGACGGATCCATCTTGAACACCATTGAAAGTCAATGGTTTTCTAGTGTGCCAGATTGTGTCATAGACAACGGATCCTTCCCCATTGACTTACATTGTGTGTCAGAACGGATCTGTTTCGCTCCGTTTAGTCAGCCTCCAGAGCGGAATGGAGATGGAACGGAGCCAAACTGATGCATTCTGAGCAGATCCTTTTCCATTCAGAATGCATTAGGGCAAAACTGATCCGTTTTGGACTGCTTGTGAGAGCCCTGAATGGAACGCCAGTGTGAAAGTAGACTAATGACCTAGCATAGTCTCTCATAAAAATCTCATTCATTCTACTTCTTGCTTTAACTTTATCATGATTAGCTGCAGATGAACGTTCACTAATGAGCTTTACTAAATTTTTAGTGACCGCAGTACATGTCCACGTTCCTTACAATAACCTGGAAAGGTGTTGTAAATGAACGCAGGTTGACATATGCTACCGTATGCTCAGATTCTTCTACCATATCACTTAAGTTCATTTTTATACTTTCTTGCTTTAGCTTTTTACGAATGTCTTTAATGTATAATTTCCACTTATAAATTTGGCAAACTTTTACTCTTTTAGCGCTGCTTCTTGCTCCAACTTTTCCAGCATCTTTGGGGTCGGTTTTCTTGCACGTGATGAACGTCTTAGTTCATCTCCTTGGGCTATATTAGCTTAAGGCAAGACTAATGCTGCATTAGACTCTTCTAACTCAGACAGGTTCTCTTGCTCTTCACCTTCTACTCTATCTATCTTTGTATCCTCTAACAGTGGCATGGTAATACTAGGCTCAGACATTTTTTATTTAAATGCTATAACAATCAATACGAATATTAAATGACCTTTCACTTTAAATGAAATATTAATAAATGCAAGCAAAAAAATGACTTTTACGGGGTGGGGTTAAATATGCGTCCCAATAGAGCCTTTAAACTAAACTCCTATTGGTTGGAGGTTATTGGTGAGCGGGATTTGATCAATGAGGAGATCCTTGAATTTTGGCATCGTAATTAGGGCTTCACTCATATCCATTTTGTATGGGACGCTTTGAAGGCCTACATTAGGGGCCTCTATTGCAGTAAAATAAAAAGACAACGAGCGGAGTTCTATAAGCAGGAAAATGCAATGAGGGAGACAGGAGGTTGCAGGGTGCGTTGACTAAATACGGTACGGATTCACTTTGCATACAATTGAAAGAAGCTAACCAACAATACAGGTCTTTTATGGTAAATAAGGCCCAACACAAACTCTTTTTTCAAGGACAAAGACGTTTAGGGAGGAGGGGAAAACATGTAAATTGTTAGCCGCATTGGTCGCTAATCAAAGGGATGGGACCAAAATTAGGTATATCAGAAATACTCGGGGCCAGATAGCGAAGGATCCGGATCTGATCAGACAGGAATTTGTCAACTATTACTCTACTATATATAGATCCGAAACGGTATGTAGTTCTTCTAAAATTTATGACTGTTTGGACCAATTAGAAATGCCCTTTCTTTCACCTCAGGAAACTGGAATGCTTGATCACCCTACAACAGGCAGAATTGGAAGATGCTCTTCGGTCGGTTAAACATAACTCACCCCCCGAGGCGGATGGCTTGCCATTTGAACTTTATAGATATCACGCTAAAGTACTCCTCCCTATTTTGTTGCAGGTGTTAAGTGAATCTTACAGATATGGTTCTCTCCCTCCATCTTTTAGGGAGGCAATCATCATCTTAATTCTAAAAAAAGATAAGGACGGTAGTGAGGTTTGGTCTTATAGGCCCATATCACTCCTTAATACTGACTATAAGATCTTTGCAAACTCTTTAGCAAACCGTCTCAAATGTGTGATTGCAGCCCTGGTTCATCCTAATCAATTAGGATTTATACCTGGGAGACAGATTCAGGCGAATCTGTATGGGACGTATTTGAACCTGTCAGTTAGGGGGGGACCGGACCACTCCATCCTGTCTTTGGACGCTGCCAAAGCGTTCGACAGGATAGAGTGGTCCTTCTTGTGGCGGACTATGGCACATTTTCGATTGGGGTCTACCTTTATTGCAATGACTCAATTGTTATACACCCAACCAATCGCCCGAGTTAATATTGGTGGGGTTAATTCCTCTATTATTGAGCTTCAACGTGGCACGAGACAGGGATGCCCCCTTTCTCCCTTATTATTTGCGCTATTTATGGAGCCGCTGGCTTGCAGGATTCGTTTGGACAGTCAGATTCGGGGGTTCGGGGTAGTGGGAGAGAGTGACAAAATCAGGCTTTATGCCGACAATATTATACTCTTTTTGGATCAGGGCTGGAATGCTGTCCCCTACGTTATGCAGGTGATAGAGGAGTTTATAGTCAACTCTCCGGTTATTTAATCAACTGAGCTAAGTCCTCACTCCTTCCGCTAAATTGAAATGCCCCCGACAGAGGCTCCCAGGTTCGGATATTGTCTACGGATGATTCCCTGGACTATTTGGGGATAAAGATAGGTGTCCCCATAGGTAGATTTTATGAGTTAAAGTAAAGTAAAGGGGAAAATTAGAGCCTGGCAAAAATTGGTAATATCGCAAACTGATCGTCTGGCATTAGTAAAAATGATCATATTACCGCTGGTTCTGTATCCGATCTGTGCTTCCCCCAGATGGGGGACTATCACTCCCTTTTTTTCAAGGCTACTTTTTTTCTGCACAGATACAAAGATGCTGTAATGCTGGCGAGAATGCACTAGGGCAGTACTTAACTAGGTTATCAGGCAGGTCATTCGATAATATTTTTATGCACTTAGAAACGGCACATTTTGGCACTTTGGACACTAGCTGTTCAATCCCGAGAATACTACAGAGGGTCTGGGACACATTGAAAATGACTTTGCAGGTGACACATGTTTTACATTTTACCCCATTGTGGGAGAATCGGAATTTAGGGGAATTTTTGAAAATAACTGATTACACTTATTGGAGTTGTAGGGGTATCACTAGAGTGGCCCATTTGTTTGTTGCAGATCGTTTCAAAGTTTTAGGGGACTTTAACTTCACAAACACTTTCTTAGATCGATTTATGTATGCACGTTTAAAACATGTCTACGACGTTACACTTAATAAAACATATATGATTACTGAACAACATTCATTTTTTAATTATTGTTTTTCTCATGCAGGGAAAAAGATTAAAATGGCACAGATTTACGCGGAAATGCGAGTTTCACTGTCCATGGTGTTTCCTCTTAAAAGTATACTTAAATGGGAGCAGGAATAAAAACATTTCCCCCCTTCCCTGGCCGAGCACTGCCGTGCCTCTGCCGGAACTCCGCCCCTGCCCCCATTATAGTCAATGGGGACGAAGCAGCAGTCCGAGGGCACACGTTCACTAGCGGCAGGACGGATCGGACAGGCTGTTCATCCGAAAGAACAGCCTGCCAAAGGTCCGTGCCGCTAGTGTGAAAGTAGCCTTAAAAGAGACGTGTTTTTTCTTTGTGATGCGATGCTCTGTGCAGACTTGCGATGCTCTGTGATGACTTGCGATGCTTTGTGCTGATTTGCGATTATTGCAATTCGCTGGCTTGGATATGCTGCTGCAGGCTTTAGGCTTAGAGGTGGGAAACTAGCTGGCTGCAGTACGTGGCCTCTTCATGGATAGCGGTGCGGGCACACTAGCTCTGCCTCAAGAACTAGCTGACTGCCTCAATGAATACTTCTGTTCAGTTTTTACAAAGGAACATGAAGGAAAAGGACCTCAGTTAGGAAGGAAGACTAATGAATCTTTTGATGCATGTGTCTTTACAGAGGAAAAGGTTCTAAGTCAGCTGTCTAAAATTAATACAAATAAGTCACAGGGGCCTGATGAGATACACCTTATCACAAAGCTATTAAAAGAGATCAGCGGTCAACTAGCAAAACCATTAACAGATTTATTTAACTAATCACTGGTAACAGGAGTCGTCCCAGAAGATTGGAAATTAGCAAATGTTGTGCCCATTCACAAGAAAGGTAGTAGGGAGGCATCGGGCAACTCTAGGCCAGTACGCCTGACATCAATAGTGGGGAAATTAATGGAAACCATACTTAAGGAGAGGATTGTGAAACATCTAAAATCCCATGGATTGAAAGATGAAAAACAGCATGGGTTTACTTCATGGAGATCATGTCAAACTAATATTATTGATTTTTTTGATTGGGTGACTAAAATAATAGATGGCGGAGGTGCAGTAGACATCGCTTATCTAGACTTTAGTAAGGCTTTTGATACTGTCCCACATAGAAGGCTTATCAATAAATTGGAGTCATTGGGCTTGGACTCCCATATTGTTGAATGGATTAGGCAGTAGCTGTGGGACAGACAACAGGGTTGTAGTCAATGGAGTATATTCAGACCAAGGTCTTGTTACCAGTGGGGTACCTCAGGGATCTTTTCTGGGACCCATATTGTTTAATATCTTTATCAGCGAAATTGCAGAAGGCCTCAATGGTAAGGTGTGCCTTTTTGCTGATGACACAGAGATTTGTAACAGGGTTGATGTTCCTGGAGGGATACACCAAATGGAAAAGGATTTAGGAAAAATCGAGCATAAAATTTAATGTTGATAAGTGCAAGATAATGCACCTGGGACGTAAAAACCCAAGGGCAGAATATAGAATATTTGACACAGTCCTAAGCTCAGTATCTGAGAAAAGGGATTTATGGGTCATTATTTCAGAAGACTTAAAGGTAGGTAGACAATGTCATAGAGCAGCAGGAAATGCTAGCAGAATGCTTGGGTGTATAGGGAGAGGCATTACCAGTAGAAAGAGGGAGGTGCTCATGCCGCTCTACAGAGCACTAGTGAGATCTAATTTGGAGTATTGTGCTCAGTACTGGAGACCATATCTCCAGAAGGATATTGATACTTTGGAGAGAGTTCAGAGAAGAGCTACTAAACTGGTACATGGATTGCAGGATAAAACTTACCAGGAAAGATTAAAGGACCTTAACATGTATAGCTTGGAAGAAAGACGAGACAGAGGGGATATGATAGAAACTTTTAAATACATGAAGGGAATCAACAAGGTAAAAGAGGAGAGAATATTTAAAAGAAGAAAAACTGCTACAAGAGGATATAGTTTTAAATTAGAGGGGCAAAGGTTTAAAAGTAATATCAGGAAGTATTACTTTACTGAGAGAGTAGTGGATGCATGGAATAGCCTTCCTGCAGAGGTGGTATCTGCAAATACAGTGGAGTTTAAGCATGCATGGGATAGGCATAAGGCCAACCTTCATATAAGATAGGGCCAGGTGCTATCCATAGTATTCAGTATATTGGGCAGACTAGATGGGCCAAATGGTTCTTATCTGCGGCAGATCGTGCTGTCTAATAGCAATCTGCCGCGGGCAAACCACTGTACAGCATTGGGACGAGCAATGGCATAGTGATCGCTCCTCCCCATGCTGCGGAGGAGATCGTTGCGTGTAATAGCAGCGATATCCTCAGTTAGCCAGTAAGCGATTGCCGGAAGCAAACGTTTCCCTCCCGACAATCATTGCTGATCTGACTGTCAGTTATTGTGAGCCAAAAGCAGGGGCGGGTCAAAAACACAGAACAGGAGCAAATCTCTCCGTTATCCTTTATCTCTGTGTAGGCTCCATTCCAAGCACTGCTGGAAATCACTGACCGATCACTGACTGTGTGAATGCGACCTCAATGAATATAGTTTGCTTAAGGTCATACACAAGGAATACAATGCAAATACATATCTGTTCCCTCATCACTAGGATCTGTGCTTGGTAGAAGATACTACAGGAATTAGGTGAAATATTTTCGAAGAAGGTTGAGGCTGTTAATATCTGCTGCACTTTAAAAAGCCATAACAAAGATTGCTGCAAGCTTTTTCAATATTGTCCCAGATAATCGGTTAATCTTCAGCGCTTCTGTTCCGTTTAGGGAGCAGTAAGTGTCCCTAAAGAGAGATTAAAACAATCTCTTCTTGCAAAGCAGTATCCGAGTCTTACCATGACGCACTCTGGGACCATTATTTGCCTGCTGTCTTTCTCTACTGCCGGCTTGTGACCCTACATTGCTAATAGCTCAGGTTTTTCCATGGGGTATGCCACGCTATTTGTATGTGCAAATATCAGATGGCAAATGTTATATTTTCAGCCCCATTATACATAATGCATCTGAGGTTACCCTCCTGTGTGTAATTGTGGCCGTGCATGTCGCATTTTAATATTTTGTCTGTATTATAACAGCAGTTTAATCATAAACCTATCACGTAGGGTTAATATGAAATTCATATATATTAGCATTAAAGTCCTGGGTCCCATAAATGGAGATATATGTATTATTATGTATATTTATAGATTTTTAGATTTATTATATAACTATATATATATATATATATATATATATAAAGAAGGACGTATATACACTCACCTAAAGAATTATTTGCATTCAGAACTGCCTTAATTCTACGTGGCATTGATTCAACAAGGTGCTGATAGCATTCTTTAGAAATGTTGGCCCATATTGATAGGATAGCATCTTGCAGTTGATGTAGATTTGAGGGATGCACATCCAGGGCACGAAGCTCCCGTTCCACCACATCCCAAAGATGCTCTATTGGGTTGAGATCTGGTGACTGTGGGGGCCATTTTAGTGCAGTGAACTCATTGTTATGTTCAAGAAACCAATTTGAAATGATTCGAGCTTTGTGACATGGTGCATTATCCTGCTGGAAGTAGCCATCAGAGGATGGGTACATGGTGGTCATGAAGGGATGGACATGGTCAGAAACAATGCTCAGGTAGCCCGTGGCATTTGAACGATGGCCAATTGGCACTAAGGGGCCTACAGTGTGCTCAGAAAACATCACACACACCATTACACCACCACCACCAGCCTGCACAGTGGTAACAAGGCATGATGGATACATGTTCTCATTCGGTTTACGCCAAATTCGGACTCATTTGAATGTCTCAACAGAAATCAAGACTCATCAGACCAGGCAACATTTTTCCAGTCTTCAGCAGTCCAATTTTGGTGAGCTCGTGCAAATTGTAGCCTCTTTTTCCTATTTGTAGTGGAGATGAGTGGTACCCAGTGGGGTCTTCTGCTGTTGTAGCCCACCTTTCTTTCCCATTCTGACATTCAGTTTGGAGTTCAGGAGATTGTCTTCACCAGGACCACAACCCTACATGTATTGAAGCAACTGCCATGTGATTGGTTGACTAGATAATCGCATTAATGAGAAATAGAACAGGTGTTCCTAATAATTCTTTAGGTGAGTGTATGTGTGTGTATATGTATGTATGTTCTGCGAAAACTCAAAAACGCAACCATCGATTTCAACGAACTTGGTATACACATCCCTTGCTACCTGGAAAGAAATCTTGTGGGGTCATACGCCCCTACCCAGCAGCTGCATGGAGTTTGTATGCCCCAACAGTTTTTCTACACACATATTGCTCTGTAACCCAAAAACTCATCGATCAATTTCTACTAAACTTGGTACACATATCACTTACTATCTGGGGCCAGATTTATCACGACTCTGACAGCTCACTCCACTTTAACATATGGCTAAAGTCAGTTTTAGCCAAGTCAGATTTATGATCGACCCTTTAAGACTGTAATAAATGTGGTTTGACGGTAGCAGTTTATCCGTCAGTAAGCAGCTTTACAAAAGTCGCACGTCTTTATGAAAAAGTCGCACGTCTTTATGAAAAAGTCGCATGTTCTATTAAAAAGTCTCATAAGATAAGCATGGTCCTCACTGGAGTGAAATTGCGCATTGTTTTGCGACTTTTTTGCGACTTTTTGAATAGTCACAATAGTCTGAATGTGTCTAGAGATTCATTTACATAAGAAAACACGCCCACTTTCAGAAAACTGGCGAGCATAGTGCAAAGTAGAAAAAAGTCGAACATTTTTGCGCATTTTTAACAGTTGCGCAATAATTTGCGACATTTTCACTCCATTATTCTGACTTGAGCTAATGATAAATCTGGCACAATGAGTGTCTGTCTGTCCCGACGTCTGTCTGTCTGTTCTTTATGCGTGACCAAACGAGTGGACCGATCTTCACCTAATTTGGAACATGGGTACATCAGGTGTCCGGGAAGGTTTTGGACCAGGTCTCAGCTCTCTAGGACATACCATTCCTGAGATATTCCCCCAAAATGGCCTGTGTTAGCCAATACAAGCCTGCAAGTCTTTCTCTTCATATCCCAACTGAGACATTTTAACAGTGACCTCCACTCCGGTCTGCCCCCTTAACAGTAACATCCACAGTGAACTGCTCTTTAACAGTGACCTCCACAGTGCCCTGCCCCTTTAATGCTACGACATGTGTTGCGCGACATTTTGTCTCAACAATTTTTATAATGATAGTACAGACGTGGACAAAATTGTTGGTACCCTTTGGTCAATGAAAGAAAAAGTCACAATGGTCACAGAAATAACTTTAATCTGACAAAAGTAATAATAAATTAAAATTCTATAAATGTTAACCAATGAAAGTCAGACATTGTTTTTCAACCATGCTTCAACAGAATTATGTAAAAAAATAAACTCATGAAACAGGCATGGACAAAAATGATGGTACCCCTAACTTAATATTTTGTTGCGCAACCTTTTGAGGCAATCACTGCAATCAAACGCTTCCTGTAACTGTCAATGAGACATCTGCACCTCTCAGCAGGTATTTTGGCCCACTCCTCATGAGCAAACTGCTCCAGTTGTGTCCGGTTTGAAGGGTGCCTTTTCCAGACTGCATGTTTCAGCTCCTTCCAAAGATGCTCAATAGGATTGAGGTCAGGGCTCATAGAAGGCCACTTTAGAATAGTCCAATTTTTTCCTCTTAGCCATTCTTGGGTGTTTTTAGCGGTGTGTTTTGGGTCATTGTCCTGTTGCAAGACCCATGACCTGCGACTGAGACCAAGCTTTCTGACACTGGCTAGTACATTTCTCTCTAGAATTCCTTGATAGTCTTGAGATTTCATTGTACCCTGCACAGATTCAAGACACCCTGTGCCAGACGCAGCAAAGCAGCCCCAGAACATAACAGAGCCTCCTCCATGTTTCACAGTAGGGACAGTGTTCTTTTCTTGATATGCTTCATTTTTTCGTCTGTGAACATACAGCTGATGTGCCTTGGCAAAAACTTCAATTTTTGTCTCATCTGTCCACAGGACATTCTCCCAGAAGCTTTGTGGCTTGTCAACATGTAGTTTGGCATATTCCAGTCTTGCTTTTTTATGATTCGTTTTCAACAATGGTGTCCTCCTTGGTCGTCTCCCATGTAGTCCACTTTGGCTCAAACAACGACGGATGGTGCGATCTGACACTGATGTTCCTTGAGCATGAAGTTCACCTTGAATCTCTTTAGAAGTCTTTCTAGGCTCTTTTGTTACCATTCGGATTATCCGTCTCTTAGATTTGTCATCAATTTTCCTCCTGCGGCCACGTCCAGGGAGGTTGGCTACAGTCCCATGGATCTTAAACTTATGAATAATATGTGCAACTGTACTCACAGGAACATCTAGTTGCTTGGAGATGGTCTTATAGCCTTTACCTTTAACATGCTTGTCTATAATTTTCTTTCTGATCTCTTGAGACAGCTCTTTCCTTTGCTTCCTCTGGTCCATGTCGAGTGTGGTACACACCATATCACCAAACAACACAGTGATTACCTGGAGCCATATATATAGGCCCAATGGCTGATTACAAGGTTGTAGACACCTGTGATGCTAATTAGTGGACACACCTTGAATTAACATGTCCCTTTGGTCACATTATGTTCTGTGTTTTCTAGGGGTACCATCATTTTTGTCCATGCCTGTTTCATGAGTTTATTTTTTTACATAATTCTGTTGAAGCATGGTTGAAAAACAATGTCTGACTTTCATTGGTTAACATTTATAGAATTTTAATTTATTATTACTTTTGTCAGATTAAAGTTATTTCTGTGACCATTGTGACTTTTTCTTTCATTGACCAAAGGGTACCAACAATTTTGTCCACGTCTGTATATGGTGTTGCACTGCGACATGTGACATGCTGCGACTACGACGCGACAGACGCTGAAAAATCCATCTTGTCGCGTCGCGGTTGCAGCATGTCACATGTCACACCATAGCCTATCATTATAAAAATTGTTGAGACAAATTGTCGCGCGACACATGTCGTGTAGCCCTAGCATTAAAGGGGCAGGGCACTGTGGAGGTCACTGTTAAAGAGCAGTTCACTGTGGATGTTACTGTTAAGGGGGCAGACCGCTGTGGAGGTCACTATTAAAGGGGCAGACACTGTGGAGGTCACTGCTAAGGAAGCAGGGTACTGTGGAGGTCACTGTCAAGAAAGCAGGGTACTGTGGAGGTCACTGTTAAAGGGGCAGACACTGTGGAGGTCACTGCTAAGGAAGCAGGGTACTGTGGAGGTCACTGTTAAGGAATCAGGGTACTGTGGAGGTCACTGTTAAGGAATCAGGGTACTGTGGAGGTCACTGTTAAGAGGGCGGGCCCCTGAGGAGGTCACTGTCAAGGGAGTGGGGTGCTGTGAAACTCACTTTTAAAGGGGCGGGCTGCTGCGGATATCCCATTTTAAAGTGGCGGGGCACTGTGGGGGTCAGTGTTAAGGAGTGGGGGACTGAGGAGTTCACTGTTATGGGGGATACTGTCGATATCTTTTAACGACACACACAAACATGAAATAAAATAGATGAAATATACCTGTGCAAAGCCGGGTCCTTCTGCTAGTGTGTATATATATATATATATATATATATATATTTATTTATTTAAGGAATTTGTCATAAGGAATCCCTTACTAGAGTAGACATCATTTACGGCTGTTTCTAGGTGTAAGGGCTCATGCACACGAATGTATTTTCTTTCCGTGTCTGTACCGTTTTTTTTGTGGACTGTATGCAGAACTATTCATTTCAATGGGTCTGCAATAAAAACAGAAGTTACTCCGTGTGCATCTGTTTCTGTATGTCCATTTTGCACAAATATAGAACACGTCCTATTATTCTCCACATTATCGACAAGGATAGGACTGTTCTATTAGGGGCCAGCTGTTCCATTCTGCAAAATACAGAAGGCACACGGACGTCATCCGTATTTTTTGCAGATCCGTGTTTTGCGGGCCGCAAAATACATATAGTCATGTGCATGAGCCCTTAATGTTACTGAATTTGTTGGGGTTGATGGACCAGCACCTGCCGCACCCCTGTAGCAAGGGCAACTTAAAAACTTTTGTTGCACAGGTGTTTAAAGGGTCCAAAAAGGGACAGTGTAACTTTTTTTGGTATGTCAAACTGGTGTTAGTAAATGACCCCCAATGCCTTGTATGGCCAGCTCATCTGAATGACACCTTTCACTTAGTGATCCATTGCTGCATTATGAAGAAAAGGCACTTTTAATCTATATGCAAATGAGCAATTAAGTGCACTAGGATGGGCCAAAGCCACTCTGTGCACCTCTGCGCCTCCTGCTTCCTCTGCCAGCCCCTCCCTCGTCTTCTTGATTGACAGGACTAGGTGAGATAACTATGCAGAAACCTGCAGGGAGGGGCTACCTCATCCGTTTGAGTGCTAAGAGCCAGCCGCCACGATCTTGATTGAAGATTCCATGCGAAATCCTGTGAGCAGTGACATATGATGACGTCATAATGGGCTGCATGAGATTTCGCGCTAGATCTTCAATCAAGATGGCGGTGGCCGGTTCTTCGCGATCAAATGCATGATGGTAAGTATGCTTTTATTAATTTTTTAAAATGTTTTGTTATAATTGTTATTTATTGTGTTATGCCTTGTTTCTGCCGTATACGCCAGCAAATAAGGTATGATTGGCATTAGTTGGCAGGAACAGGGCTAACCAACCTGTTCCTTTCCTCTTGGTAGGAGTGAGTTGGTCCTACTTCCTACTAGGAGGGGAAGTTCCTGGAAGACAATCAAGAGGAAAGATGTCTGAGCTCCTTCTTGAGGGAATCTTAACTACTGTTCCTGTGAGACCTCCACTCCAGGAAGATTGTCAAAATCAAGAACACAGCTTCCAAAAAGCATCAACGTGTCTAGACAGCAGAGTGATAAGCAAAAATACAGCTTTACAGACCCTGCTGCACCTATCACCTACATAACATCCAGACCAGATCAAATCAAAGTCTGCATTACACAGTGGACACCTACATCCACAAGTGCCTGCAAGTGCCATTTGCTGCATAACCATTTGCCATACCTCATCCCCTGGTGCCAGAAACTTCACTTTGTACCTACGACTGCTGGATGGTATATAAGTTATATTTTGCTCTAAGTAAAGTTTTAATTCTGGACTAGTTCTTCAATCCACCTTTCCACCGCACCAATTCCTGATTACATAGTTAATGTTACATAGTTAATATGATTGAAAAAAAAAAAAACATAAGTCCATCAAGTTCAACCAAGGTATAGGTGGGGACGCAAATTCCATTAAGGAAGTGAGACTCCGATTTCTACACGTTTTCATAAGCATTAATGTAATTTACTTTCAAAAATTCATCTAAACCCTTTTTAACACTGTCCACTGTTCCTGCTGTGACCACATCCTGAGGAAGTCTATTCTACAGATTCACAGTAAAGAAGTTTTGACGTTTCTCAAGACTGAACTTTTTCTTCTCCATTCTGAGGCAGTGCCCCTTGTCTTTTGGGGGCATTTTACAGGGAACAGTTTTTCACCACATTTTTTTCTACGACCCATTTATATATTTGTATAGGTTAATCATGTCTTTCTTCATAACTAAGACCCTCCATTCCCCTTATCAGTTTAGTCGCTCTCCTCTGTACTTTTCCAGCTGCAGAGCATCCTTTCCATGGACTGGTGCTCAGAACTGAACTGCATATTCCAGATGAGGCCGCACCAACGCTTTGTAAAGTGGTAGTATTACATCCCTCCCCCATGAGTCCATGCCTCGTTTAATGCATGACAATATCCTGGTGGCCTTAGAAGCAGCTGACATTGTTCTGTTATTTAATCTACCATCTACAAGGACACCCAAATCCTCTATAAGTGACTCTCCCAGTGTTACATCCCCTAGGACATAAGATGCACGGAGATTATTACTACCAAGATGCATAGAGATTATTACTACCAAGATGCATAACTTTACATTTATCCACATTGAACCTCCTTTGCCAAGTTGATGCTCAATCACTCAGAGTGTTCAGGTCAGCTTGTAGTTTATGGACATCTTCCATAGACTGCACAGTTCTACACAGCTTAGTGTCATCTGCAAAAATAAAAATGGTGCTATTAATCCCATCCTCAATATCATTAATAAATTAAATAATAGAGGACTCAGCACTGAACCTTGGTGTACACCACTCATTACCCGGGACCATTCTGAATAGAAATCATTGACCACAACTCTCTGGACACGGTCCTAAGCAAGTTTTCAATCAAATTACAGACTATACTTTCCAAGCCTATAGTTCTATAATTACCCGTGAAGGACCTAGATCCTTTTTTGAATATGGGCACCACGTTTGCCTTGCGCCAATCACTTGGCACTGTACCAGTACCTAGAGAACCTAAAAATTATAAACAGGGGCACATCAATGATTGAACTGAGCTCTTTAAGCACTCTTGGGTGTAATCCATCTGGACCCGGAGCCTTGTTCACATTTACCTTATTTAACTTAGCTTGGACCATATCTACAGTTAGCCAGTTGAGTATATTACTGGATGTAATAACAGCCCCAGCACCACAGATATCAGCTCCTTTCTCTTCTTTTGTATTTACAGAGCTAAAACATTTTTTTGTAACTCTGCCTTTTCCTTATCTACCTGCTCAGAGCTTGGTTTTTTAGCATTTATATATTTAAATTTTTTTGGGGGGGATTTGGTTTGCTCTCTTTTGCCACCTGCTGTTTGTTTTGTATTTTTGAAAATTTTATCTCCTTTTTACAGATTTTATTAAGCCCTTTATAAACTTCAAAGGCTTCATCTGACGCTTCAGATTATAATTTTTTAAATGCCCTTGTTTGTCATTCATGGGGGGGGGGGGGCATTTTACGCATTTATACTTGTTAGCTAAAGGAATAAATGTTTTAGTGCAATTACTCAATGTGGATTTGAAGCTCTCCCATTTATCCTCAGTATTATGTGACAGTGGCTGCTCCCAGTCTATGCCCCGAAATGCTCCCCTCAACCCGGGAAAATTAGCCTTTTTAAAATGAATAGTTTTTGCTCTCTCTGACAGAGTTTGCTTCTTATAGTTTAGGGGGAATATAATTATATTGTGGTCACTATTACCTAGTGTTTCTCGAACAGTAACATTTCCAACAATCTCTGCATCATTAGAAGTTACTAGATCCAACTGAGCATTGCCCCTAGTGGGGGCTTCTACAAACTGGCCCATAAAGTGGTCCTGCAGCAAGTTGAGGAATCTTCTCCCCTTTGCGGATTGAGGCAGAACCGTGACCCCAGTCAATGTCTGGGAAGTTAAAGTCTCCCATTATGACCACTGTACCAGCCTGTGCAGCTCGCTCTATTTGGCTATACAGTTGTGTTTCTATCTCCTCTGTGATGTTAAGGCGTCTATAGATTACACCAAGTATTATTTTTTCATTGTTTATATCCCTTTGAAATTCCACCCATCCTCACCCACAATTGCCTCTTTAAGACTTGTCTTCAGATCACTCCTCACATCCTCTGCACCTGCTCCTCAGGAGCTCACTGCACTTGCATGTACAGCATGAGACAAAGCATAAGTATGCAATGTTTTTTTCATTTTTTCATTTTGAGTGCATTAAATAAAAAAAGTGACAGTAAGTCAACAGTATTAGTAAGTGAAGAACAGATGATACCAGCCTGCCGTTCTTCACTACGTCACTGCCGACAGTATCCTTCCCTCCTGTAGAGAACAATCCATTTATTCATACATGCATGTGGATTATGTGCAGATGGCCTGTGATACATTTTTTTATGTGCACAAAATGTAAAAATGACAAACTCGATAAAACAAGCTAAGAAGAAAAGAATGAATTCTTCTCTCCGCAGTCGGCATTACGATTGTGCAGCAACTCTCTGACAACTGAGGGAGATCAAACTTCAGCAATTGATTTGCTGGGTCAAATGATCTTCTCGTGCAGCACATACAGGTGAGAACATCACGTTGGTAAAATCTGGGGTGACCTATTCAGAGTTCTTTATAGAGACTTAAAGGGGTTGTCCCATTGTGGCTGAGATGGGAAATAACTGCATCAACCATTTTAGGACACAGACATTTATTTTTTTTCATTTTCATTTTTTCCTCCACGCCTTCCAAGAGCCATACATATTTTAATTTTCCGTTCACACAGCCGCATGAGGGTTTGTTTTTTGCAGGACAAGTTCTATTTCTTAATGACTCCATTTTATTTACCATAGCTTGTGTTGGAAAATGGCAAAATATTCTTTGTTGGGTGAAATTGAGAAAAAAAAATTGCAATTCCACCTAGGTTTTTTAAAGTGTAACTGCCATTTACCTACCGAAAATTAAATTCTTAACATATGTGATGCTGAAGGGAAGATATTCATTAAAGGTGTTGTCCGGGACCAAATGTTTTTTTAAAAAAACACGTTTACTCACAATGTACATCTAAGTAAAGGCCTCCATACATTTTCAGCTATTTTTGCCACTTCTATGTGGCTCCAACGGTCCCCCACTCATTGTTTATATATCTGTTTATCTTTACCTAACTTCCGGCTGCACTGCCCTGTGGGTCCTGGGGCAGCGCAGCATCAGGTGGTTACAGCTGTCTCTCTGCTCCGCTGTAACTCCGCCCCCTCATCAATATTCACCTCAATTCATTCTGAAGCTCACCGGACTGGAGGGGCGGGGCTGAGCGGGTTAATGGGCGGACTTAGCGGGATATTGGCCAGCCGCTGTAACTCCGCCCCCTCATCAATATTCACCTCAATTCATTCTGAAGCTCACCGGACTGGAGGGGCGGGGCTGAGTGGGTTGTCAAGGGGCGGAGTTGGTTGTTAATGGGAGGGGCTTAGCAGGATGTCGGCCAGCCACTGTAACTCCGCCCCTCATCAATATTCACCTCGATTCATTTGCTGCCAGTGACGTCACCGGGCTCCCTGAGCAGCGGACGAGGAAGCTTTGCTTGCCTGCAAGGGACCCGGTACGTCACTGAGGAGAAGAAAACAGTAACTTCCGGCCATGAATTTCAAAGATGAAAATGGGGCTGCAGAAATCTGTGCCAAAGGTACTACCTGCTTGTATGTAATGTGTATGCCACACTTGTACTATTAGAGTAATGTCCCCAATCCTGGACAACCCCTTTAAGCTTTATTTTACAGTTAGTTTTACCTTTCTAATGTCTGTAATCAGCCCTTAGCAACCCTATTTCTCTGTGCCTCTATTTCAGCATCTTTCTAAGATGGCCTCTGCTGCACTTCTTGTGGTGATCTTTGCCATGTCCTTGAGGCCATCCTGTATTTCCCTTACCTACCATATCCCCTTGCTCTCTTCACATGAACTAGCAGGACCAATCAGAATTCAAATAACTTCCCCCACTACCCCAGAGCAGTGTGTATCCTCTCACATACAGATAACCAGACAGACCAGACCAATCAGAATGCAGATAACCTCCCCCACTGCCCCGGAGCAGTGTGTATCCTCTAACATACAGCTAACCAGAGACAGACAAGACCAATCAGAATGCAGATAACCTCCCCCACTACCTCAGAGCAGTGTGTATCCTCTCACATACAGCTAACCAGAGACAGACAAGACCAATCAGAATGCAGATAACATCCCCCACTGCCCCAGAGCAGTGGGTATCCTCTCACATACAGCTAACCAGACAGACAAGACCAATCAGAATGCAGATAACATCCCCTACTGCCCCAGAGCAGTGTGTATCCTCTAACATACAGCTAACCAGAGACAGACAAGACCAATCAGAATGCAGATAACCTCCCCCACTACCTCAGAGCAGTGTGTATCCTCTCACATACAGCTAACCAGAGACAGACAAGACCAATCAGAATGCAGATAACATCCCCCACTGCCCCAGAGCAGTGTGTATCCTCTCACATACAGCTAACTAGAGACAGACAATAATGTGCCTAAGTCCTATTGGGTTTTACGTCTCCCACCTGTATCTATTTGATTAACATTTAGTTTCTATGTTTGTAGGTATATATTTTATATGAATTATTAAAAGTGACGTTAAAGGCTACTTTCACACTAGCGTTCGGGTGTCCGCTTGTGAGTTCCGTTTGAAGGGGCTCACAAGCGGCCCCGAACGCATCCGTCCAGCACTAATGCATTCTGAGTGGACGCGGATCCGCTCAGAATGCATCAGTCTGGCAGCGTTCAGCCTCCGCTCTGCTCAGCAGGCGGACACCTGAACGCTGCTTGCAGCATTCGGGTGTCCGCCTGGCCGTGCGGAGGCGTGCGGATCCGTCCAGACTTACAATGTAAGTCAATGGGGACGGATCCGTTTGAAGATGACACACTATGGCTCAATCTTAAACGGATCCGTCCCCCATTGACTTTCAATGTAAAAGTCAGGACGGATCCGTTCTGGCTACTTTCACACTTAGAATTTTTTTTACAATATAATGCAGACGGATCCGTTCTGAACGCAAGTGTGAAAGTAGCCTAAAGGATATTTACATAAGCTGACATATATTCAAGACCTACCCTATTTATTTACTAAAATAACAAGAAAAACGGTCCAGCTTCACTGAAGATACTTGAGGCTTTATTTAAATCCCGTGCAGATAAAAACCAACATACAGCAATGCAGAAAATCGACCGGTTTCGGATCACTACAAGTACGGATCCTTAGTCATGATGTGCATCAGTGAGAGGTGAAGTCCAGACTGAAATACCAGACCACCAGGGACAGGTGATCGCAATCAGGTGCAGGACACACCTCCTGATGACATCCTCCACAAGTAAAACATATTACACCGTGCAAAAAGACATAGAGAAAATAAATAAAATCAGCAGATTACAATGATGGGAAAAAGAAAGTTAAAATATTAATAATGTAAAATAGTATCATGACGCCGGTTCAGCCCTGATGGTATCCGTGAACCTAATTTGAAGATCCAAAAGCACTCACGATTGAGCAGCTTTTTCTTGTGATCACCGCCTCTACTTGGTCTGTTAACCCTTTCTACTCCTTGTACTATCATGCTGTCTGTGTTACCATTGTGAACCGCAGCAAAATGTAAGCTTGCGGCAGAAACATTTTTTGTTTTGGCATGGGGTACATCAGAAATGTGACGACATATTCGGACTTTTAAACAATTTGATGTACACTCCACATATTGTAAATTACACAAGGAACATGTTATGCAATAAACCACATATGTGGTGTTGCAATTAATATATTGCTGAACAGCATGAGTAGTATGATTACTAATAGACAAGATATGTATGCCCATCTGCATATATGAACAACATGTACATTTTTTTATGCCCACATTTGTAGTTGCCTATACGGCTCAGCCAACTGGGCTGGGATCCAGGTTTGTCAAAATATAGAGAGGGGCTCACCATATTTGCCAGAGTAACAGCATGTCGGGCAACACATTTAACACCACTTTTTACAACATCACCCCAAAAACTGGTCATATTTGAGAAGATGAAAATCGTTTTTAACAATATTACATATTTGTGAGAATTCACAACTATAGCTGGTAGAAAAAATAAGTTGCTTCTCTTTATGACCAGGCTTGGGCGTTTTTTTAGAAAAAATTAGATTATCCCTAGACATGGTAGAAACCATATTTCTTGATCGATTCAGAAGTTTAGCAGGGTAGTTCCTAGCCAGGAGACGGGAGGTAACAGTCTTCATTTCATCAATGCAGGTTTCACTAGAAGAGCAGTTACGTAAAGCGCGAGTGTATTCACCCCTAGGGATGTTATTAACAGTATGTGCGGGATGACAGGATCCTGCATGCAGAATGGTATTTCCTGCAGTTTCTTTCCTATACGTGCGACTCTGTACCCGGCCATCCCCCACGTCCCCCACCAAACACAAATCCAGAAATGCCATTGAGGTCCTATGAAAATTTAAGGAAGAGCGTAAATTACAATTATTAGCATTAAGGAAGGATCCGAATGATGGCACGGCCGCCACATCACCCAACCAAACAAAGAGCAGGTCATCGATGTAGCGACTGTACCACCGGACGGACCCGGCTTCCTAAGGGATACTGCTTCAGTTTTACAGGCCTTTCATTCTCTCCAATGGTCCTCTAATTTATCTTGGATTTCAGCTGATGTTGCTTCTCTGTACACGGCCATCCCCCAGGATCTCGCCAACATCTCCTTGAGTTGGTTTCTGAGTCTATATTCAAATTTTTCATTACCCTTTAGGGACTTCCTCTGCAAAGTTGTATTATTTCTTATGCAACATAATTATTTTATGTATAATGGGAGTTTTTTTTCTCCAATGCAGGGGGGTCTCTATGGGGGCTCGCTTCTCGCCATCGCTTGCAAATATATATATGGCGGGGTGGGAAAATATTTTTTTATTCTCTGATTCCAACCCATGGAGTGGGTGGTACTGTGGCTACATTGATGACCTGCTCTTTGTTTGGTTAAGTGATGTGGCGGCCGTGTCATCATTCGGATCCTTCCTTAATGCTAATAATTGTAATTTACGCTCTTCCTTAAATTTTCATAGGACCTCAATGGCATTTCTGGATTTGTGTTTGGTGGGGGACGTGGGGGATGGCCGGGTACAGAGTCGTACGTATAGGAAAGAAACTGCAGGAAATACCATTCTGCATGCGGGATCCTGTCATCCCGCACATACTATTAATAACATCCCTAGGGGTGAATACACTCGCACTTTACGTAACTGTTCTTCTAGTGAAACCTGCATTGCGATCACCTGTTCCTGGTGGTCTGGTATTTCAGTCTGGACTTCACTTCTCACTGATGCACATCATGACTAAGGATCCGTACTTGTAGTGATCCGAAACCGGTCGATTTTCTGCATTGCTGTATGTTGGTTTTTATCTGCACGGGATTTAAATAAAGCCTCAAGTATCTTCAGTGAAGCTGGACCGTTTTTCTTGTTATTTTGGAACTTACTGTGCGCCAAGGTTCAGGGCAAGGTCCGGGCTCCTGTTCCCTGTGGATGAGCGCAACATTTTCCAGTGCTATTTATTTACTAGTTCAGTGATTTTTGTAACTAGAGACAGACAAGACCAATCAGAATGCAGATAACCTCCCCCACTACCCCAGAGCAGTGTGTATCCTCTCATATACAGCGAACCAGAGACAGACAAGACCAATCAGAATGCAGATAACCTCCCCCACTACCTCAGAGCAGTGTGTATCCTCTCACATATAGCTAACCAGAGACAGACAAGACCAATCAGAATGCAGATAACATCCCCCACTACCCCAGAGCAGTGTGTATCCTCTCACATACAGCTAATCAGAGACAAACAAGACCAATCAGAATGCAGATATCCCCCCCCCCACTACCCCAGAGCAGTGTGTATCCTCTCACATACAGCTAACCAGAGACAGGCAAGACAAATCAGAGTGCAGATAACTTCCCCCACTACCCCAGAGCAGTGTGTATCCTCTGACATACAATTAATCAGAGACAGACAAGACCAGAGTGCAGATAACTTCCCCACTACCACAGAGCAGTGTGTATCCTCTCACATATAGCTAACCTGTCACGGATGTTCCCACGACAGGTGGAAGATCAGTGAGACTGGCAACAAGTGATTTGATCTGACAGGTTTTCCTTGTGGATCAACAGGTGTCTGTGTTGTTTCTGGTAATGGCCACACACCTTGCCTCAGGTGTTGCTAATGTGGTAATTTAACCTTCCTTATTTATTGTTGCTTCCTCAACTATGCTGTGTGACTTATAGCTTCAGTTTTAGTTGTGGTTTTCTGGTGTGTGGATCTCGGCTGAGTTCCTGGTGCTTCCACTGCTCCTTTGAAGTTAAGTCTTTCCTTTCCCTTTTTGTATTTGTTTGGGTTCTGTGTATTGCATTTCCCTATTGTTTGTATCAGGCCTGAAGGAGTCTCCTGGTTGTCCTTCCTTTTGGAGGAACAGGTAGTCTCGTCCCTGCCATTAATACCAGGGTCCTATAGGGCTAGATAGGACTCTAGGTATTACTGTGTATGAACACACCTACCTCTGGGATCTGTTCATACTGGTAGTCAAGTCAGGATTTTGGTTAGGGTTTTACTAGGAGGTGTCCATCATCCTTCCCTAGTTCTCAGGCCTGATTCCTTGTTCCCCCTTCCCTCTTATGCTCGGTGTGGTGTTTACCTCCCACACCGAAGCGTGACATTATAAACCACCAAAACCATCATTTTTGTTTGTGTGCAGCCATGGATCCTACTACCAGCTGCAAGGGCTGTCTTTGGAGGTAGCTGACCTCCGCACGACCATCTCACAGATGCAGAGTCCACAGGCTGCTGGTGGTTACCAGGCCTGTCTTGAACCTAAAGTTGCCCTCCCGGACAGATTATCTGGGGGACGT
Organism: Bufo gargarizans; assembly: GCF_014858855.1. Taxonomy (NCBI): domain Eukaryota; kingdom Metazoa; phylum Chordata; class Amphibia; order Anura; family Bufonidae; genus Bufo; species Bufo gargarizans. Next base: position 690,715,699 of record NC_058080.1, on the reverse strand, counting down.
GATAATTTAATTTTGTTTAGGGAGGTGTGCAAACTGTCCACACTAATCTAGGGATGAGGATCAGCGTGTCATTGTGGTTATTTCCTTGCTTAAGGGGGATGCGCAGTCATGGGCTTTTTCTCTGCCGACCGGGTCGCAGTCTCTCCTTTTGGTAGATTTGGGTCTTATCTATGATGATCCGGATCGGACCTCTCTAGCTGAAACCAAGCTGCGCTGCCTTCGCCAGGTTGATCATTCCGCTGAGATTTATTGCTCTGAGATTAGGAGGTGGGCTATGGATACGGAGTGGAACGATCCTGCCCTCCATAGCCAGTTTTGTCAAGGGTTATCAGAGAGGCTGAAGGACGCGTCGGCCTTTCATGAAACCCCAGTGTCTCTCGAGGCTGCTATGTCTCTGGTTATATGCATTTATAGACGTCTGAGAGCGAGATCTAGGGGCCCCCACTCTCAGGACGTACTATCACATGATGTATCGTCCTCCTCTGACACTTTGACACTTTGGGTGAAACTACTCCTAGGTTTGTGTCTGGGGACGAGCCCATGCAGTTAGGGGGAGCTACTCCTGGATCCATATTATCAGAGTATGTCCATGCATTCAACGGCAAAAAGAAAAAAAGGGACATTTAATTCCCATCTGACTCTTGGAGGGGTGAAAAGTGAGTCAGAAAATGTGCATTTGTCTTTTACTGGTAGTACCCAATTTCTCCTGACTGCTGAGGTGGCGCTAGAGTCAAAAACTGTGAGGATTGAGGTGTTTATCGACAGCGGGTCCAGGGTGAACCTGATTGATGCTCAGCTCGTCCTTATGCACGGGTTGTCACCGAGTGCATTAGAAAAAAACATTTCAGTTTTTGCTATTGATTCTGGACCTCTAGCTCAGAAGTGTTTATCTCAAGTGGTGCATGATATCAGATTAAGAGTGGGTGACTTTAATCAAGAATTTATCTTGTATTTTGTGTTGGAGGGTCTCCCTGCTCCAGTGGTTCTGGGTTTGGCGTGGTTGAGCAGGCACAATCCAACCATCGATTGGCAAGCTAGACAGATTGGGGTGATTATTGCATTGACAATTGTCTGAATACATATTTTTCTGTTTTAACTACTAAGACATTACCCTCTTTTATATCTGATTTTGCCGACGTGTTTTCTGAGAGTGGATGCTAGGATTTCCCTCCGCAACGGGAATATGATTGTCCACGAGTTGCCAAAATCTAGGTTGTATAACCTTTCTGAACCTGAAAGACTGGCCATGAGAGAGTATATTACCGAGAGTTTGGATAAAGGACACATAAGACCTTCCAAGTCTCCAGTGGCAGCAGGGATGCTTTTTTGTTAAAAAAAAGGGTGGAGGTTTTCAGCCATGTCTGGATTTATGTGAACTCAATCGGATTACTGCCCGTGATCCTTACCCTCTTCCTTTGATTCCCGATTTGTTTAACCAGATTATTGGTGCCAAGGTATTCTCCAAGTCTGATTAGGATGAAGAAAGGGGATGAATGGAAGATGGCTTTTAATACTCCTGAGGGACACTTTGAGAACCTGGTCATGCCTTTCTGGTTGACCAATGCTCCTGCGGTTTTCCAGCATTTTGTGAATGACATTTTTCATTGCATTGTGGGGAGGTTTGTCGTTGTGTATTTAGATCACATTCTAATTTATTCCCTAGACGTGGAAACACATCAAGATCACGTTAGACAGGTGCTACAGATCCGAAGAGATAATAAATTGTATGCAAAATTGGAGAAGTGTGTGTTTGCTGAAATTTTTGGGCTACCTGCTGTTATCTTCAGGTTTTTGAATGGATCCAGAGAAAGTCTGTCCTGTATTGGACTGAGATCGACCTGAAAATCTGAAGGCTCTTATGCGGTTTTTGGGGTTCACCAACTATTACCAAAAATGTATTCAGAATTATTCGACAATAGTAAAACCAATGTACACACAACCAATTCAGCAATGGTCACTGCTAAGATAGCTGAGGGTAACCCAAATTCAGAAAACACTACACTATTTAAATCCCACGGTTACCTTATAATTAATACATAACTTTTATTATGAGTTGACTAAAATTGCCCTATTAAAAGGTGTCTATATTAAAATTGTGCAAAACCACATTATTCCGCAGCACCACTAAAGACTAGGAATGGGGGGGGGGGGGGAACTATGATACTGGGTCTCTTACATCTATTTTTCCCTGACAAACCTAATGTCCTATGCTAGCTAACTGTCCCTCCTTGTCCCTGTGCTGCGAGAGTGACTGCCCAGCTTTGTCAATTGCTAAGGGAAGGACCTTAAATGGAACCTGTCTTGTGGATATTTGATTATAATCTAACTAATTATATACAATCACTAACTACTAAAAAGTGCCTTAGATGTATTCACTTACTGGTGTGACAGATGGTTACCTCATAATATACACACAAAGATGCCACATGACGCATGCTAATGAGCTGATTTGAGTCCAGCGTGATGTCAGTGAGTCCAGCGTTTTTTTAATTCAGAGCTATAGCCACTCCCCTGCCCACCTGCTGCTGATTCATATGGAAAAAAACTGTCAATCAGCAGCAGGTAGGCGGGGAGAGTCAGGAGCTCATGAATATTCAGGACTCATCATTATCAGCTGGAGCTTTTCAATACAAGATGTTGGCAGATTGACTGGGTCAATTAAAGAAAGTGACCCAGCATTTTGCTAAGAGAATCAGTCACTTATTTATGTTGCCCTTAGTTAGGACACCATAAAACTGGTGACAGGTTCCCTTTAATGCTATCAATGATAAAATGTACGCAATTAGTCCCTAGTACATAAATAAGTAAGGGACACAAATGTCAATACAAATAATTGAAGAAGATAGAAAGAAGACTGATAGAAATCGGGTTTCTGTGAATGAAAGTGAAAATAAAAGCAGATTTTACCGGTGATTATTCCAGACTTGATTTCTAACAGTGATTTCTCCTCTGTTGCTTGGACTTTAGCTGTCAGCTTTCAAACAAGACCAGTTGTTTCTAGCTGCGACCATTCAGGAGATATCACCATCTAAAGCAGCCCTCCCCCTCCACTTTCTGCCCGAGCCCAGGCACTCAGGGCTGTGCTCCTCCTCCCAGTGCTTTGCTCGTCTCTTGTTTATAATACAGAGGAGACGGCTGCACATGACAACGCTGTGAGAAGAGGCTGCAGAATAGGAAAGTAACCCACATTTCTGCGAGTTATTACATTTTGAAGCACAAAAACATTTATACAACAGGGTGTACTATACCATTAGGGTATAAAAAATGAAACGGCAGTTACACTTTAAGTTGCTCGCTGTATGCTAAAAATATCATGACAACCTTATTCTTTGGGTCAGTATGATTAAGGCAATACAAAACTGATATTGTTTTTGTTCTGTTTTAATACTTAAAAAAAACCAAAAAACTTTGTAACCTTTGCACATCACCATATTCTGTCACCCATAACCTTTTTTTATATTTCTACAGAGCTGTATGGGGGCTTGTATTTTGCAGGATGGGCTGTAGTTTTTACTTTTAGGGTACTTTCACACTAGCGTTATTCTTTTCCGGCACTGAGTTCCTAGGGGCTCAGTGTTATCCTAATGCATTCTGAAAGGAGAGCAATCTGTTAAGTATGCATCAGGATGTCTTCAGTTCAGTCTTTTTGATTTTTCAGGACGGCGATAATACCGCAGGCATGCTGCGGTTTTATCACTGTCCAAAATTCCAGAATACTTTTTCCCATTGAAATGCATTAGTGCTGGATCCGGCTCCAAGTGTTCGGGCAAAACGGATGCGTTTTTGCGGTCTGCTCATGCTAAGACCGCAAATAATGTGACACGGATCCGGCATTTCAATGCATTTGTCAGACGGATCAGGATCCTGATCCGTCTGACAAATGCCATCTGTTTGCATGCGTTTTGACGGATCCGGCAGGCAGTTCTGGCGACGGAACTGCCTGCCGGAATCCTCTGCCGCAAGTGTGAAAGTACCCTTACCTTTTTGGGATACATACAACTTTTTGATCACTTTTTATTACATTTTTTTGAGGGGCGTGGTTGGCCAAAAAAGAACAAATCAGCCATTATTAGTGATGCTGTGGATTGTGTTTGTGGTGTTTTCATTGAGTTCATCCAGGGGATGTGGATTGTTGGCGGACACTTTCTGGTTTAAATTTCCCCACAGATAAAAATCGCATGTGGACATGTCTGTGGAACGTGGTGGCCATAACCCCTTGCTCACAGTTTGCTCCTCTGTAAACAGTTCATGACCCCATCCCAGCGAGTTCCTTAAGGTCCAGTATGTTGTCCCATCATTTTTTCTTCTGCAGCATCACTGTTGAAGAACTGCAAGCATTATCCACCAACATAATCCGACATGCCCAGAGATGCAAAGACCTGAACGGGGACCACTTTCAGCATCTTCTGTGACTTGTGGGTAATAAAAAAAAAAACAATCCTTTTGCTCGGTCATCTTGTCATATTATCGCTGTAGGCGGGCTACTTTTTCGTGGACAACCCTGTATAAGGGTAAGATTTCCTCCTGTTCTGTACACCAAATTTTGGCTAATAATCACTGATGGAAATCACTGACCATACACCGACTGTGTGAAAGTAGCCTTAACACATTGAAATCAGTGGATACTGATTGAGGCCTGAAAGTGCTTTCACATAGTCAGTGTTTGATCAATAATTTTGAGCCAAAACCAGGTGCAGGTCAAAAACAAAGAACAGGTACAAAATCTTTCCATTATACCTTATTTCTTTTTTTTTTAAGAACATCTTATTGGAGTTTTATTTTAAATATCCATACCATAACAAAAAACAGGAGGATCAAATGTATACAGCACAAAAGAAAATCAGATATAAGTAGGCATAGTTTAGCTTGCTGCGATAGTCAGTCAATATTTAGCCTGTCCTCCAATAACAATACATAACTAAATATAATACAGAGAACAAACCTGAGTTCTGCTCATCAGTAGAGATGACCCTTCCATCCAGGATTTTCTCATGTATGTTAGGGTCTAAAATTTTCAGGGATAGGAGACTGGATTTATTCTAGTTTTTGAAGTAGCTCCCCTTATAACAGCTTATATTTGATACAGTTGAGATCTTTTTGGTGGAAATACAATAAAGGTATCTAACTGATTAGATGGGATCTCCCCTTGTAGTCATAATAGTCTAGGTCAGGCATGCTCAACCTGCGGCCCTCCAGCTGTTGCAAAACTACAACTTCCAGAATGCCCGAACAGCCTACAGCAGGGCATTGTGGGAGTTGTAGTTTTACAACAGCTGGAGGGCCACAAATTGAGCATGCCTGGTCTAGGTTTTAAAAAATTCTTAAGCTGGTAAGGTAAGAAATGTTATGACCACAACCCATATCTTTCCTGGTATTCCTCCAATGATAGATACAGACGTGGACAAAATTGTTGGTACCCTTTGGTCAATGAAAGAAAAAGTCACAATGGTCACAGAAATAACTTTAATCTGACAAAAGTAATAATAAATTAAAATTCTATAAATGTTAACCAATGAAAGTCAGACATTGTTTTTCAACCATGCTTCAACAGAATTATGTAAAAAAATAAACTCATGAAACAGGCATGGACAAAAATGATGGTACCCCTAGAAAACACAGAACATAATGTGACCAAAGGGACATGTTAATTCAAGGTGTGTCCACTAATTAGCATCACAGGTGTCTACAACCTTGTAATCAGCCCTTGGGCCTATATATATGGCTCCAGGTAATCACTGTGTTGTTTGGTGATATGGTGTGTACCACACTCGACATGGACCAGAGGAAGCAAAGGAAAGAGCTGTCTCAAGAGATCAGAAAGAAAATTATAGACAAGCATGTTAAAGGTAAAGGCTATAAGACCATCTCCAAGCAACTAGATGTTCCTGTGAGTACAGTTGCACATATTATTCATAAGTTTAAGATCCATGGGACTGTAGCCAACCTCCCTGGACGTGGCCGCAGGAGGAAAATTGATGACAAATCTAAGAGACGGATAATCCGAATGGTAACAAAAGAGCCTAGAAAGACTTCTAAAGAGATTCAAGGTGAACTTCATGCTCAAGGAACATCAGTGTCAGATCGCACCATCCGTCGTTGTTTGAGCCAAAGTGGACTACATGGGAGACGACCAAGGAGGACACCATTGTTGAAAACGAATCATAAAAAAGCAAGACTGGAATATGCCAAACTACATGTTGACAAGCCACAAAGCTTCTGGGAGAATGTCCTGTGGACAGATGAGACAAAAATCGAAGTTTTTGCCAAGGCACATCAGCTGTATGTTCACAGACGAAAAAATGAAGCATATCAAGAAAAGAACACTGTCCCTACTGTGAAACATGGAGGAGGCTCTGTTATGTTCTGGGGCTGCTTTGCTGCGTCTGGCACAGGGTGTCTTGAATCTGTGCAGGGTACAATGAAATCTCAAGACTATCAAGGAATTCTAGAGAGAAATGTACTAGCCAGTGTCAGAAAGCTTGGTCTCAGTCGCAGGTCATGGGTCTTGCAACAGGACAATGACCCAAAACACACCGCTAAAAACACCCAAGAATGGCTAAGAGGAAAAAATTGGACTATTCTAAAGTGGCCTTCTATGAGCCCTGACCTCAATCCTATTGAGCATCTTTGGAAGGAGCTGAAACATGCAGTCTGGAAAAGGCACCCTTCAAACCGGACACAACTGGAGCAGTTTGCTCATGAGGAATGGGCCAAAATACCTGCTGAGAGGTGCAGATGTCTCATTGACAGTTACAGGAAGCGTTTGATTGCAGTGATTGCCTCAAAAGGTTGCGCAACAAAATATTAAGTTAGGGGTACCATCATTTTTGTCCATGCCTGTTTCATGAGTTTATTTTTTTACATAATTCTGTTGAAGCATGGTTGAAAAACAATGTCTGACTTTCATTGGTTAACATTTATAGAATTTTAATTTATTATTACTTTTGTCAGATTAAAGTTATTTCTGTGACCATTGTGACTTTTTCTTTCATTGACCAAAGGGTACCAACAATTTTGTCCACGTCTGTATCTATATTCTTGTTGGTGAAAAAGGTCTGAGAGCTTGGGGACCCCCTTTTCTCTTGTGTCTAAACAGGCTATTCTGCATTCCCTGTTGGAACTCAGGATGTCCCCATGGAGGCACATGTTTGGACTGTAGAAAGGGAAGCTTCATGCAGTCACGCACTCTTTTCCAAGCCTCAATAGTATCCTTGAATAACACCAATTTCTTGAGAATTGGGGGGAGGCAAGAGTACCTAGTGTGTAGGAGAGCAGCCAGGTTCCAAGGTGAAGCTTGCTGGACTTTCAACTCAATTTGAGTCAAAGGAGGAGCCCGGGATCCAATACTGTGGTGAAACACACTGGCCAGATCTGATATCAGGCAAATTTACACCACCCCTATCCCTCGCGAGCATAAGCTTCTGAAGTGCAGTCCTGGGCCGTTTATTTGCCCATATCATACTGGAAAAGGCTGAGTATAACCTATTCATGTCGGTGTGTTTAGAAAAGAGAGGAATGGTTTGTAATGGGTATATTAATCTTCCAAAACTCCACATTTTAATTAGATGGCAGCATCCTAGAATTGACAAGGGGAGTGTTGCCCACCTCTTCAGTTCTGCCTTGACTTTTTGAATCAAGGGAGGGTAATTTAATGCGTATATTGTCTTAGGCGTTTTTCCTATTTTTATCCCGATATACATAATGTATGATGAATCCACCATCACCTGATGAGTTGGCGTCTGGGGCAGAAGAGTTTTGGCCGATTCAGTTAGTATAAGCAGTTGGAGATGATCAAAAAGTACAGGTATTAGACAAGAAAACAGATTGTCATCTGCAAAAAAGGGTTGCTTTAATAGTATGGGAGCCCACCCTGATACCCTGATACTCCATTGATGCCTCCGGGATGCGAATAAGGGGTTCAATCAAAAGATTTTAAAAAAGCAGGGAAAGAGGGCAACCTTGACATGTACCCTTTAACAAATCAATGCAAGGAGACAAAAAGCCAGGAGTGTATATCCGGGCCTTAGGGGTAATGTAAATGCTATCTATGTACCATCTCATTGGGCCTGCAAATCCCATGCGTGTCAACACCGCCCCCATCCACCCCCAGTTCACATGGTCAAATTATTTTTCTGCGACTGTGGTAATAAGTGCCAGGGATGGATGAGAGTCAGGGTACATCTTTACATGATCAAATACTGTCAGCACCTTTCGGATGTTCGCGACCGCTGAACGACCCTTGGTAAAGCCCACTTGATTCGGAAATATGAGTCTGGGTAATATCTGTGAAAGTCTATCCTCCTTTATTTTAGATATACGTTTTAAGTCAACATTTATGAGCAATATAGGCCAATATGAAGAAGTTATCATGGGATCTTTCCCAGGCTTTGGAAGTATCTTTTATGTAGGCTGTATTTATATAGTCCAGAATGCTGTGACCCTGTAAATAGCATTAAATAGTCTTGTGAGACATGGGGAAATTTGATTATACCTTATTTCTGTATAGACTTTGCTTCTGGTTTAGGCTCACAATCACTGATGAAAATCACTGATCAAACACCGACTGTGTGAAAGCAGCATGAATTGTGAGGCACTGACCAAATGGTTATTTTCTATGCAATTAATGCAACGAGCCCCTGTGGGAGCCAATGTAGAGGATGGGAATGGTATTGTCCCTGAAGTAGTGCTGTAGTGTCACAGTGTCCTACCTCAGGCCGTTACTCCCTGGGGTCCATTGCAGTGGAATTATAGTACTGAAGAATGAGGCCAGAGCTGAAGGTAACAACGTCTTTTTTACTAAGGGCAATGTAGAACTTGAAATACATACAGTAGCAGCAGGCTTTAGTGCAGTTCTTCTCTGACAAAAGCTGAGGAGGTTTGTTGTAGTTCTGCACTTCACGGCAGTGTCTTCAGTACGGGTCTGGAGAATTGGTGCTCTACAAGCTACTTTCCAACTCACTGGCAGGAGAGGGATATCTGGATTCTAACTCTCAGAAGTGGTTCCAAAGAACTGGTGCTCTATGAGCTATTTCCAAAGTCCAGAATTGGTGCTCTATCAGCTGATCCCTACTCCCCCCTACTATCAGGACAGGTACTCTCATATCCCCTCTCTGCCCTGCACTCTCCTCTAGACAAGACTGCCTCACTGCTCTAGGCTCTCCCTTCCTGGCAGGGATTCAGATAAGCAAGGGTCGGACTAAAGTCTCTTTGGCCCACCAGAGGAACTGATTCTGGGGGCCCACCCTTTGTGTATATAGGGCCTTAAGGGCCCTGTTTTACTAGGGTTCCTATATTTTCAGAGTTTGGGCCCACCAGAGGATCCTCTGGCGCTCTGGTGGGCCAGTCCAACCCTGGGACCAGCCCACTCTACCAGAAGGGATGGAACAGGGTGGTTAACACCGGCCATTGCCAACCATTACCTCCCCTGCTGAATGAAATGGCATGGTACAATTCACATTGCATTGCATTGCCAATGCCATACATAAATTAATTTAGCAATTCAAGAAATACAATAATAGTACCCCATGGTCTGGGGCACTACACATACAATAAACATTATTACAATGCTGAATTGTCCTCAGTAACAGTCACATAGAAGTTACTGATACAGCGTACACAAGGCGGTATTGAAACTGTAACAAGGTCAATGGTAACCCATAGCAACAGAACACTGAAATGGGAATGTATTCCTTGTATGAGGGAGGGAGGCTGTTTCCAGCGCTATTACAACCATGGCCTAACAGTGCTGCCATGGCTATTACCTCTAATGTATTGTAAGAAGGCACAAGCATTCATCGTGGATGATAGGATACGTGTCACCGAGGTTCTTGGCCTCGGTGGAGTAAGAGCCGGTTTTTATGTGTCAGCAGCAGTTGCTGTTTGACACCTTAATACTTAGGCCCCTTTCACACGGGCGAGTATTTCACGCGGGTGCAATGCGTGACGTGAACGCACTGCACCCGCACTGAATCCTGACCCATTCATTACAATGTCGCTGTGTACATGAGTAGTTGAAAAATATTTCAAGTGAAATAGGATTTTTTGCAAAGGCCAGCTATGAAACTTCTAATTTCCATAATGTTGCTACATGACCACTTATGTAATATGTTGGTTAGTTAAACATGACCTGTCACCACTCCTGACCTGGCTTTTAAAATAGCTTTATGTATTTCCCATGCAATAAAAATTCTGAAGCATATATTCTTATGACTCTTTATGTAGTGGCGTTCCTTTATTATTTCAGCTAGAAGTTATAATTAAAGGGGTTCTGCAGTTATTTTAAACTGATGATCTATCCTTCGGATAGATCATCAGCATCTCATTGGCGGGGGTCTTGGGTGTCGATCCAAAGGATAGATCATCAGTTTAAAATAACAGCAGAACCCCTTTAAATTGCTATTACACTTCAATAATTAAAGGGTACAGAGGGGTGTTACCAAGTTGTGGTGGTGTATCTGCACACACTCATTCTATCCAATCAGTGCTGCCATTTTTAGGTGTGCAGGTACAAACCCCCAACTTGTTTTTACCCCTCTGTACCCTTTAAAAATGAATTTGCATAGGACTATGAATTCACATAGTAAAGGAATGGCACAACATTGAGCAATAAACAATAGAAGTTCCAGATATGTTGATAAATGGGTAATACATGAAGTAATGAAAGAACACATGTTCTGAGTGGTGATCGGTCTTATTTAAACTAGTATTATTTTCAAAAAGTATTACATTATAATATTTATTTGGGTACATATTGGTATGGTCATATATTAATTGACATGTTGTTGTTTTTTTTTTGTTTTTTTTTAGAACGGAGGCTAACCTTGAGGAGGAGGCTGAAGAGAGTGGTGCTGGAGACTCCATGACATGCAATGAGGAGCCTTCTGCATGTGAAGGTCCTGAACACAGTGGTGAAGGGCCCACCACCTCCACCACCTCTCAGCCCCCAGCCTCCGCTGTGGCCCCCCCAAGTTTGGCATTATACGGGCGAAGCCGCCACAGAACAATGTGTCCTGCTGAGGCAGTTCAACATCCCCAGGATGATCAATTTGATCTTTATGCTAGAAGCCTAGCCCCTTTCTTGCGGAGTCTACCTCCAAAACGTATGCTGGGAACTAGGGCTGCAGTAAATGATTATTTTAGAAATCGAGTATTCTACCGATTATTTTTACGATTAATCGAGTAATCTAATAAAAAATGAATTAATAGACTGTTTTCCTTTATATAAACTCCTCAGAACCACTGCCATCAGTCCCAAAACACCCTTCATTCCCCACTGTGCATCAGTTCCCCCCAGTGCCATCAGCTCCACTATCCCCCAGTGCCAACAGCTCCATTCCCCCAGTGCCATCAGCTGTCCCCCACCCCGAGGCCATCAGCTCTCCCCCACCCAAGTGCCTTCAGCTCTCCCCACCCAGTGCCATCAGCTTTCCCCCACCCCAGTACCATCAGCTCCACTCCCGCAGTGCCTTCAGCCCTCCCCCACCCAGTACAATCAGCTCCACTCCCCCAGTGACTTCAGCCCTCCCCCACCCAGTGCCATCAACTCCCCCTCCAATGCCACCAGCTCCCCCATGTCATCAGTTGCTCCCCCTCCCAGTGCCATCATCTCTACTCCAATGCCACCAAATCCCCCCACTGCCATCAGTTCCCCCACTCCCCCTCCTAGCCATCAGTGTCCATCCGCAGCACCAGTGAACTAAAATGTCCTGACGATGTTTGTATGTCAGGATCCAGTGCAGATTTGTGCGAGCAGGCGGGTGACCACCGAGCGTGAGTAATAGCAAGCTCTTGACTCACTCTGTGGTTACATGGCACAAACGAATCATCAATTTGGTTTGATCGATTCGAGGATTTTTTTGTGTTGAGTTAATCGATGAATTCGAGTAATCGTTTCGGCCCTACTGAGAACCCAAGCGGCTCTCAGGATTGTTCTGGAGGCAGCCACGCCACCTAATGATCCATCTGAAATTTTTGCAGTGCTAGAAAGTTGGCCCACCCATGGCCACGTGTATGGCCACATTCAGGGTCCACAGGTGCCCCAACAATTAGAGCAAAGTAGACACATTCATTGACCCCTACCTCGCTCATATGGGCAGCCTGACCCATCATTCTCACAAGCTGGCCCCTCTCAGCTATCTGTACTACCTGCCCAAATGACCTACCTTGGGCAACAGTTTCTGCCTCCCCCTTTTTTACCTAGCCGTTTCCTCAATTTGCAATTGTTGATTGTTTCTGTATTTTATTTTTTGAAAAACCAAAAAATACAAAAACTCAGTGCTAAAATAAATTGAGTTTTATTTTGACCAAATTTATTGTTTGCTCTCTTTATTAAACACATGAAATATAAAAATTTAGGTATCACACACACACATACAACACTTTACTAATTGTGCACATTTACTATTATGGAATATAAACTACGTACACGTAACTATATAAAAATGATTTATAAATCATTACACACAAATATTAATTTATGCAAACCAAAAATATATATAATTGATTGTACATTTCGGATTTAATAAAACATATCTTCATTTAAAAATTCTACACAATTTTAGGTCCATAAGCACACGATAGGGTATATAGACCAGTGATGGCAAACCTATGGCACCCGCACCCTAGAAAAAGACTATTGTGTACCAATATACCATGAACTCCTATAAATACACTAGACACCACACGAAATAGTCAGCAAAATACTTTATTACTAATCAAACATAAGGACAAATATATAAATAATAAAAACATGTACTAAAGAAGTGTCAGCATGTGAGGAAAAAGATTCCTCCAACCACGGGAATGAGTACAAATCAATGGTCCATAATATTAAAAGTAAACGGTGCCAACAGGCATCGATGAACTACATGTCACTGGGGACAACTGCAGTAAATCCAAAGGAACCACAGAGTCCAACAAGTATGGCTGAGAGCTATAATATAAATGTATAACACATACCCGGGTTTGAGGGAACGACCCAACGTCCGTTTCACAGTAGCGCTTTATCAAGGGCAAACCTACTAATGTCCTATGGACTAAATTACACCTCTTAATCCTGCACCTACTTATTACTAAAACTTAGCTTATAATTGAGCTAACTAATATATTTTACTAAAGATGTCTTTAAAATTGCCAGCTAGTCTCAGCTTGCACTTGTAGGTATAGGTTACAATTCCTGCTATAATTTCCTAGCTAGGAATGTGACATTGTTACCATTACTGGCTGCGCGCTGCCAGTATAGTCTGTAGGTACAATGTATCATTTACTTGTTATTATGTTATCGTACTAGTGCTTTGCTAGAGGCTAAGGCCTCGTTCACATCAGCGTTTAGTCCTCCGTTCGGCTTTCCGTTATGACTTGCGTCCGTTTCAAAATTGAAACGGATTCATTCATAACGGAACGTAACGGACATATTTTGCTACGTTTTTAAACGGATACCATCTAACGGATACGTTAATAAACTGATTAAAAATGTCAGTTGAAGTCCGTTCAATCCGTTTAGTTACTCCGATAACGGATCCGTTTTTTTCCTTTTTTTTTTTTTCAGTTGTCCCTCCCCTATCTGCATGCTATATAAAAATGGTGCTATATTGCCCAAAATATTTGCCCCCAGTAGCCAAACAACATGTCCCAGTAGCGTGATAGCATCTCACAAAAGACTAATAACATCCCCCATGTGCCTAATAGCATCCACAGTTTCAAGATATTAGCCCCCAATAGCCAAATAGCATGCCCCAGTAGATGATCGAAGTAAATACTTTTCAATTGCATCAATTCATACCCTTTTCTTGGGACTTTCTCCAACTTGCACATCAGCCTTCAGAAATGGTGAGGAGTAGCGCTCACGTGACTGTCACATGACACTCCCTTGTTTTCCTGTCTTCGTTTGTAAGTTCCTGTTTGTTCTGCGCATGTTCAGCAACAAAAAAAACGTACTTTAGGAACGCTATGTCCGCGAAATAAAAATTGAACAATCCGTTTCTCATTTACTACAATGAACGTGAATGGACGCTCCGTCAAGAATCCGCTTTTCTGAACGTAGAAAAAAATCCTGCAAGCAGGATTTTGTTTTCCGTCTGAAAAAACGTATTCCGAACGTATTACCAACTAACGGAGTCAAACGTATGCATACATACGTCAATTAGTTTCTATGGGAGGTTGAACGGATACGTTTTTAGATTTTTTTTTCTACTTCCGGACGGACTACAGGAACGGAGAGCTTGAACGCAGATGTGAACATAGCCTAAGCTGAGTTAAAACATAAAGCAACGCTGCCCCCCGACATTTTTCGCAGAGTATCGGCGTCTTCAGGGGTTAGGGCAGAGTGTGAGCGCGCTCCCTGTTCGGCTCAATTTATAATCTCTGCTTGCATGTCGTCACTGGAGCGCCTTATTATCTTAACCAATGAAGGTGTATTCGTCAGTGAACTTCTAATCTAATTGGTAGCGATTAATATCCTTGCCCTCCGCTGTCATCATTTGCCCAACCTATCTTTTCTGATTGGTTACGATCAATACATGTCATCAATGAGTGCCGCAAATGCTTCATAAACTTAGACTCTTATCCCACCGTCCGTGCCCCTGCGCATGTAATGAGAGTTAGTGTTCATCACTCCCATATCTTTGCCGTAGAGCCGCACATGCGTTGATACTTGGTTGCCTGTGCTGTCATTCTTGCCAGAGCGCATGTCTCTGGACATAGTCTCCTTTTGCAATTTAGTTTCACTTGCTCGTTGGCGCATCCTATATACACTGCGCATGCGCCAACACTTGGTATATTCCTCTGTCATTCATGCTATTACGCATGTCTCAGGACTTGGTCTCTTACGCAGACTTGTATGTCTATGCATGCATTACAGAATAGGGGATACTCTAAAAAGTGCCTACACAGAGCATACAATAAAGCTAAAAAGATGGGAAGACTAGAACTATTAGCAGGTAAGATCCAAAAAGGAGGAGAAAAAATTATACACTGTATAGGAACATACGATACTGAGCATGATATAGTTAGGCAGATTTTGAGATGCCACTGGCATATCTTACAAGCAGACACTGATATAAAGCAAGTGATACCTCAATATCCTATGATAACTTATAGAAGGGGAAAAAATATGAGAGAGATGCTAGTGCACAGCCACTATCAACCCCATACAAAAGCATATAAAACAACTTGGTTAAACCACAAAGGATTATGCCCATGTGGAGATTGTACATTCTGTGATCGAAGGATTATTACAAAAACGTTTGAAAATCCGGTTGATGGGAGGAATTACGAAAATAAGAGATTACATAAATTGCAAAACAAAAGGAGTAGTGTACATTATTAAATGTGACTGTCCCAGACTGTACATAGGAAAAACTACTCAAGAATTAAGAAGACGGATTTCGAGACACTTGAGCAGTATTAATACGGGAGAGGATACAAGCCTGGCCAGACATAAAGGAAACAGTACGAACTTTAATTTCTAGGGAATGACTAAAATAAAATCAGGTCCACGTAAAGGAGATATTGACAAAAGGCTCCAGCAAGAGGAGACAAAATGGATTTACTGTTTAAATAGTCTATCCCCAAGAGGCCTGAATTAAGGTTTTACTTACTCGTCCTTCCTGTAGCTTGACCCCCTCCTAAGAGAAAAATAAAAATAAAAAACGATTTAATAAACTGTAAAGGAGGAATTTATCACAATGATATAAAAACTAATTGTAAACAGAGAAGCTGTTCGGCAAAAGTAATCTAATTAACTGACTATATGGTGGCATAGAAGGAATTGATAAGTTAACCAACCCAATTAAAGTATCCAATGATATAGGACAACCTAATAACGCACGCGCTGTCCTAAGCCATTGCTCTGTGAGTTAAGGATACAAAGTCCTTAAGGAATACACTAAAATATAGATGACTATAACTCTCTAGTGAGGGAGACTAAGTTCCCCGACATGCGCCCTAGCAAGAGTGGTAGTACGGATAACTAAGTTTCAACGCATGCGCAATGGTATGATATAGACTTGTCAGTGAATGATATTAAGCTCTAATACATGCACAGTAGCACCAACAGCAGTGCCAGCAACTAAGCTGTAATGCATGCATAGACATACAAGTGTCCATGTACTGTGTCACAAATGCCATACTTCCATCAGGATAATTGTAGAGAGCATCAATCATAATACGATATAATTCCAGGAGGCTATTGAGAAGCAGTGATGGCCAGTTCGTCGTGTTCGCCCGCGAACACATGCGGGCTGCCATCTTAACTCACAAGTCCGGCAATGCACAGGTAAGTCCTTACATTGAAACAAATGCGGTCACCGGGAGCAGGCAGTTCCGAGAACAGCCCGATGAAGGCCCCCGGCGGCCTGTTCTGCTCCCGGTGACCGCATTTGTTTCAGACCGGCTCGCTGGCGAACACTGCAAACTGGCCATCACTGCTGAGCAGTAACTAGGAGAGGTAAAGGATAAATAGATGAGCATAAGATGTTCACCAGGTATCATTGAAACCTAAATATGACAAATCAAAAAAAATAACACAATAAGACAACTGTTAAAAACAGTTTAAAGTCACTTTGGATCTTACCCAGTGGTCATCAAAGATCCATGGGAGCAGAGCACAAGGAAGACCTACAAGAAGGAAGCAAAGCTATTATTGTCATTTAATCCAATGGGTGTCACCGACTTCAGGGTATAGATCCACCATGTTTCACATTGTGCGAGAAGCCTTTTCCAGTTCCCGCCCCTTGGGGGTACCCTCACTTAATCGATACCCCTAAACCGTAATAGAGAACCATCACAATCGTGTGCTGCCCGGAAATGTCTGGGTATCATTGTTAACCCATCCACGTCTGCCGTATCTTTGGCCGCTTCTATGGCCAAAACGTGTTCTCGAATCCACTTTTTAAATTGGCGGGTAGTCATCCCCACGTATATCTTATTACACAGGCATATAGCCCAATAGACCACCCCCTTCTATGGTACAATCAATGAAATAGGTGATCTGATATTCTTTCTTATGTGTGGCATCCCAGAAGACATTTGTTCTTTCCATATTAGGGCATGCCACACATTTACCACACTGTTTGTTGCCCCATCTGGGGCCCTTAGATCCAAATAGACCAGAGGTTTTAGTAAGATGATGGCTACATACTAGACAGTCCCTCAAGTTTTTAGACCTTCTATATGTAATCTGTGGGTGATCAGTAATCACATCACCCAGTTGAGGATCCAATTGCAGTATGTCCCAATGTTTAGACAGAATCTCACCAATTTCATTGTGGCTCTTATTAAAGGTCCTAATGAAGCGGATATCACCTGAATTATTTTTCTTCAATTTTTCTTTCAGAAGATCAGAGCGTCTCGCCTTCCGAGCCCGTCGGTATCCAGTCCCAATGGATCGTGTCGTATAGTCTCTTTCATGAAACCTATCCTGTAACTCATTAGCCTGTAATTCAAAAAGCTGATCAGACCAGATCCTTCTTGCCCTCAAAAACTGACCTATGGGTATACTCTCAATGAATTTTTTGTACCAATACACCATAGACTTTTTCTGCCATTCATCAGCGCAGGGCGCACTACGAACAGCACATGCAGCGCACTGAATGTAGGCAGGCTATTGTAGATAAAATATAAAGTACATGGAAGATATTCTATATTGGACTGTAGTATTAAAGGTAAATTGCCGGGTTGGCAGTTGGCGATAAATAATTAGATTTATGTTGCAGTTTGGGCACTAGGTCTGTAAAAGGTTTGCCATCACTGGTATAGACAATAGAGATGGAGTTTAGTCATATGACACATGTCATGATAGTTTTTGTTATTTATAATGAGGCTAAAAACTACTTTATTTATTATGATATTGGTACTGACATACTTTTAATATTGCTTACATTTGAGAGTTATAGTAGGGGTACTTTCACACTTGCGGCAGGATGGATCCGACAGGCTGTTCACCATGTCAGATCCATCCTGCGGCTATTTCGTCGTGCCGCCAGACCGCCGCTCCGCCCCCATTGACTATAATATCTGACTTTCGCCGTGCACCGCCGTGCTGCGCCGGAGCTCCGCCCCATCCCCATTATAGGCAATGGGGACGGAGCGGCGGTCCGGCGGCAGGGTGAAATAGCCGCAGGACGGATGCGACATGGTGAACAGCCTGTCAGATCCGTCCTGCCGCAAGTGTGAAAGTACCATAATTAAGTATTTTAGCATATTTCACATACCGTGTATAAAAACATTAAATATTTAACCTAAAAACAAAAACACAATACAGCCACACAAGCAAAAAAAAAAAAAAAAAGGATATTTCATTAAAATAATGTATGCTGGGGGGTTAGATATCTCTTGGTTCAGGTTTTTTTTTCACGCGCGTTAAAACGCATGCAATCAGGATGTCACCCGCGCGGAAAACACGCAACACACAACACAATCGCATAGAAAAATGACTGGACTTGCAAGCAAAATCGCACAATTTACCCTGAACGCACCCGCATCGCATCCGGCCCTCCTCCGCGACGCTTGTGGATGATGTGGGTGGATGATTACTACCCATGTTCCAGGCTGGGTTTTGCCAGGCCTAAAAACCAGCCAGCACTGCCAGGTGAGGAGGATTACCTCAGCCTGACAGTGGAGCTTAGGAGGTGTGTGTGCTGGGATCTGGGGTTTGTGCCGTGCTGGAGGGCTGAGACCCGTCTGTAAGGGAAACGGGCCCCTAAAATCCTGCTATGGACTGCTGGAGGCAGAACTGCCAACAAGGTGATTTTTGTTATGTGGACTTTCCATTGTATGTGAACTAACACCAAGACTGCAAAGTGATGTTTTGTTTTTGCTTTATGTGTCAATAAACACGGAAGTTTGATTTTAGAACTGTTAATTTGCCTCTGTACTGCGTCCGCACACCCTGTCTACCAGAGCAAATCCCCACAATTGGTGGAGAATGTGGGCAAGAGCAGTGAGGCTGGAGTGAACGCTGGTATTTTTGGATTCTGCATTTTTCCAGGCACGTTTGTATGTCATACATTAAACCAGCTGTATTGCAACAAGTGCCCCACGAAAAAAATGGAGGCTGTTGTGAAGTCCCTCATGGAGGCTAATCTGCAGCAGCGAGAGACAAACCTGCACCAACACATAGCTAATAAGCAGCAGTAGGAGACCAACCAGTTTCTGCTACAACATGTGATGGCTTTGCAAACAGCAGGAGCAACCCCGAACTTCCACGATGCCTAGAAATCAGTCTGTGCCCCGATTCCTATGATGACCCCCGCAGACAACATCAAAATCTACTTGGCGATGTATGAGAAAGTGGCCATCAGGGAGAAGCTACCCTGAGACCAGTGGGCTGAGGTCATCACTCCATTCCTGGTATCCAATTCCCAGCGAGTGTATTTAGACTTGCCGGATGATCAAGCGGCCGACTACCAAAAAGTAAAGGGTGAGATTTTGGCAAGACTGGGGGTGAATGTGTTGGTCTGAGCCCAGCGGGTACATCAGTGGGGGTTTAAGCCGATGGAGCCTGCGAGACCCCAGTATTATGACTTATTCCACTTCTTGCAAAAGTGGCTACAGCCTGATGTGCTGAGTCCCACGGCTATGCTGGATAGACTATTGGCTGATATGTTCTGGAGGGCTCTTCCACCCCCTCTCCAGCACTGGATTGGCCAGGTGTCTCCTGGCAATATCCTAAAAATGGTGGACCTGGTGGAGCGCTACGAGGCTACTGAGAATCTTACAGGGGGGGGGGGGGGGATTTGGCAGGGGAGCAGTCAAACCCCTTAAATCTCCATCCCAGACCCGGTGACTTGTATCAACCAAACCCACCCGGGATATACCCCCTACGAACCTGGCTCTGATAGTCTGCTGGTGGTGTCAGGAGCCTGGCCATGTAAGAGCTGACTGTCCACATCAGGTGGAACCCATGGATACTAAGTATGGCTACCGTCAGTTGTTATATGCCAGGAAGCTGTGTGCAGCAGGTACCCCAGAAACTCTAAACCACTTGTGCCGGGTGGAAGTGGGAGACACTCCTGCGGAGGCTCTGCTGGACTCAGGGAGTCTGTTGTCCCTATTAAGGGCTCCCCTGGTACTGTCCACTGTGAATACTGGCCGTAAAGTCGGGGTCATGTGCATCCTTGGAGACTTAAAAGACTATCCCACCGCCCTGGTGTTTCTAACCACAGGGGCCAGCAGATGGACTCACGAAGTGGCAGTTGCCTCAAATTTACACTACGAACTTATAATAGGAAGAGACTTCCCGGCACTGAGGCCTGCTACAAGAGTGACTGATACCTATGAGACAGGGGTAACCCCCATCAGAGTGGCCTGACTCCAGGGGGAGGCCAGAACCCTGGGAACCCGAGGCCAAAGGGCCAGTGGTAGGGGTGACTGCCACTTCGGTGGAAGAAGGGGGGGACAATTCCAATGAATGTAATGGTGGGAGATGTAGAGGACTTGCCGCCGGGGCCTGAGCTAGCCGACCTTAATGTCTCTGGGGATAATTCTGGTACTGCACAACACCGAGACCCAACCCTATCCCTTGGGGAAATGTATTAATAGTAGATGGTGAACAACCAGGGGCAGAGTCGGTGTTTCCCTGTTTTGTGGTTCATCAGGATATGTTGTATCAGGTAAACCAACTGCAGGGTGAGCATATTGAACAGTCAGCGGTGCCCCAGGCTTATCGCAAACTCGTTTTAGAGTTAGCCCACCAACATGTTCTCGGGGGGGATCTGGGTATGCAGAAAACACAGGACCGGATACTACAACGGTTTTACTAGCCCAGTGTGTTTAGAGAGGTGGACAGATTCTGTAAGCCTTGCCCGACCTGCCAAGCAACTAGCCCCCAGCACCTTTTCCGCAGTCCCTTGGTACATCTCCCGATCATCGAGGTACCATTTGAGAGAGTCGCGATAGACCTCGTAGGCCCAGTACCGAAGTCTGCTAGAGGACACCAACACATCCTGGTCGTCCTAGATTACGCCACTCGGTACCCGGAGGCGGTCAGTGGCGGATTACAATAGGGACGTTTGGGTCGGCAGCCCCGGGCCTAGCACTGCTGGGGGGCCCAACACCGACCCGAACGCCCACATACTATGGCGGGGCACGAGAGCGCATAGCTCCCTGTCCCGTCGCCTATCACCGCCATAGGCTTCAGGCCTAGTAGGCCTGAGGCCTATGCGGTAGTGAAATCCCGGCACAGGCGTGCGTGATGATGTCATCAAGCGCCTGTGCCGGGACACAGCACATTGACGTGTGCAAGCCTGCCTCATCCCGCCTTGAACCTTCGTCTGCCAGCAAGTGCCTGGCTCTGGACGGTGAGTATTTAGCTTTTCATTTTTATTTTTTATTTTTTTATTTCATGTGCCTACTTTGGGGGACATGTGGGGGACGACACACAGAGGAGGACATATTAAGGAAGAGTCAAGACCTCGAGTACATGGGAGGGGGAATGTGGGGGCTGTGTGGGGCTAAATTATTATGGCATTGGGAGGGACTACTATGTGGGGGCAAATTACTATGTGGGGGCAAATTTTTATGAGATGGACTACTATGTGGGGGCAAATTACTATATGGGTGCAGTTTGGGGGCAAATTATTATGGGAGGGACCTGGACTACTATGTGGGGGCAAATTACTATATGGGGCAGTGTGGAGGCAAATTACTATGTTGAGGCAGTGTGGGGGAAAATTATTATGGGAGGGACTACTATGTGGGGGCAAATTACTATATGGGGCAGTGTGGTGTAATTGCTATGTGGGGACAGTGTGGGGTTATTTCTTTGTGGGGACAGTGTGGGGTTATTTCTATGTGGGGACAGTGTGGGGAAATTGCTATGAGGGGAAATTGCTATGTGGGGACAGTGTGGGGGCAGTGTGGTGGAAATTACTATGTGGGGGCAGTGTGGAGTCAAATTACTATGTGGTGGCAGTGTGGAGGAAACTATTGTGTGGGGGAAATTGCTATGTAGGGACAGTGTGGGGAAATTGCTATGTGGGGACAGTGTGGGGAAATTGCTATGTAGGGACAAATTACTATGTGGGGGAAACTATTGTGTGAGGACAGTGTGGGGTAATTTCTATGTGGGGAAATTGCTATGTGGGGACAGTGTTGGGGCAGTGTGGTGGAAATTACTATGTGGGGGCACTGTGGGGGCAAATTACTATGTGGGGCAGTGTGGGGAAAACTATTGTGTGGGGGAAATTGCTATATGGGGACAGTGTGGGGAAATTGCTATGTGGGAACAGTGTGGGGAAATTGCTATGTGGGGACAAATTACTATGTGGGGGAAACTATTGTGTGGGGGCAGTGTGGGGTAATTGCCATGTGGGGGCAGTGTGGAGTAATTTCTATGTGGGGACAGTGTGGGGAAATTGCTATGTGGGGCAGTGTGGTGGAAATTACTAGGTGGGGCAGTGTGGGGGCAAATTGCTATGTGGGGGCAGTGTGGGGTAATTTCTATGTGGGGACAGTGTGGTGAAATTGCTATGTGGGGACAGTGTGGTGAAATTGCTATGGGGGGGGGGGAATTGCTATGGGGGGCAGTGTGGTGGAAATTACTATGTAGGGGCAGTTTGGGGAAAATTACTGTGTGGGGGCAAATTACTATGGGGGGATTACTATGTGGGGCCAGTGTGGTGGAAATTATTATATGGGGGTGTTGCTATTGGGGAGGCACTGTAGTCTCAATTCTATTATTTTTGGGGACACTATACAGGGATTATTGCCTGGAGCACAATAGAGGGTGGTATTATTACTCGGGGCACTCTAGGGGACATTATAACTGCTGTGGACACTATAGGAACATCTGGGGTAATTTATCAAACTGGTGTAAAGTAGAACTAGCTTAGTTGCCCATGGCAACCAATCAGATTTCACCTTTCATATTTGACAGCTCTTTTGGAAATCCAGTTCTACTTTACACCAGTTTGATAAATGACTCCAATTATGTCTATTAGGGTCAATATTTCTTAAGCAGTATAGTACCTTGGACAAAACGGCACAGTATTGGGAGTGACAGCAGGATGACACTGTGGGGACACCAGGATGAGGAGGTTGATGGAAAAATTGAGAAATCTAACGTGTCTGTGTTACAAACTGTAGAGACGAGATGCGGCTGAAAGAATTTGCCATGGTGGTCTGGGTCAAATGGAGGAGAAGAGGAAAGAGAAGGACTACATGACAGGAGATGTCACTGGATGTAAGAGGTATGCGGTGTTGTAATCTCCTCCATGTCTTTTTTATTATAATTATAAGTATTTTAAATTTGGCGACCAAATTTTTCAGTTTAGGACCCAATTTGGGGTATTTTTTTTTGTCTGAAGATTTCATATGGCCTAAGAAGAGACTGTGGCGCTCATGAAGCACCGCAGCCTCTTCATACAAAAAAAAAAAATTAAACTAAAATGGAGGGGGGGGGGAGGGGGCCCAAGTTGGTTAGACAGCCCCGGGCCTATCATGCATTTAATCCGCCCCTGGAGGCGGTGACACTGTGACATACATCAGCGGTTTGTTGGACGTAGCCAAAGAGGCAACCCACTCTGCATAGAAGTGTCCTTGAGTATGTTACAAAGATGCAACCGCGGATAGAGACTGTTTTGCCTCTTGTCAGGGAGCATATGGAGGCCGCTCAGCAAGCCCAAAGTCGGATCTATAATCGTCAGGCTCGGGTCTGGATCTTTAACCCGGGTGATCGGGTTTCGGTTCTGGTGCCAACCGTTGACAGTGTTCCTGGCCAGGTGGCAGGGGCCCTACGAGGTTCTTGAAAAAATCGGAGAGGTAAATTACAAGGTACACCAGCCAGGGAGGCGAAAGGTGTACCATGTGAATCTACTCAAACCATGGAAAGATAGGGAAACCTGTACTGAAGATAGCCTGCGGCCAAGTTTTCTAGGGGAAGAGGTTTCGGACCCTCTGTCTGAAGCAAGGGAAGCAGCTGCCACAGTAAGAATTGCTGACAGCCTCTCCTCTATGCAGGCTCTGGAGGCCAGGGAGTTTATTAGCCGGAACACGGATGTGTTTTCGGATCTCCCTGGACGCACTTCCACAATTCGGCATGACATTGTCACTGAGCCTCAGGCAAAAGTCTGGGTAAAACCATACCGGGTATCCGAGGCTCGGCGACAAGCCAACCTTAGATGAATTGCAGATGATGCTGAGGCTAGACGTCATTGAGGAGTCTAAAAGTGAGTGGGCTAGTCCTATAGTGCTAATACCCAAGCCGGACAGGACACTTCGGTTCTGTAAAGATTTTTTGGAAACTGAACGAGATTTCCAAATTCTATGTGCATCCCATGCTCCAGGTGGACAAGCTCATTGAGAGGTTAGGACAAACCCGGTATTTTTTTGTTTTGGACCTCACAAAAGGGTACTGGCAGGTGCCCTTAATGGAGGCTGCCAAAGAGAAAACTGCCTTATTCACACCTGAAGGGCTGTATCCGTACAAGGTGCTACCCTTTGGTCTGCATGGTGCCCCCGCCACTTTTCAATGGCTTATGGACATTGTGCTGCGTCCACATCGTTGGTACACTTCGGGTTACCTGGACGATATTGTCATCCACAGTACCTATTGGGAAAGTCACCTACCCAAAGTGCAGGCTGTAGTGGACTCCCTTCGGAAGGCAGGACTAACCGCTAACCCAAAAAAATGTGCGATAGGGTTAGAGGAGCCAAAATACCTAGGGTATGTCATTGGGCGCGGAGTGATCAAACCCCAAGTAAACAAAATAGAGGTGATAAGAAATTGGCCTCAAGTAAAGTCATTCCTAGGAATGATAGGCTATTACATGAGATTTATTCCCACTTTGCTACTGTACCTGCGTTATTGACAGGGTTATTGAAGGGACGCAAGTCAGTGATGGTTCACTGGAATGAACGGGCGGAAGAGGCTTTCTCCGCTTTGAAATCGGCCCTGTGTGGGTCCCCGGTTTTGGTGACGCCCGACTTCAAGCGGGAATTCATAGTGCAGACAGACGCCTCCGAAGTAGGCCTCGGTGCTGTACTGTTTCTGGAAGTCAACGGAGAGGAGCATACCATTGTCTTCCTAAGCCGCAAGCTTACCCCAGCTGAGACCAGGTACAGGATAGTGGAGAGAGAGTGCCTGGCTATCAAGTGGGCACTCGAGTCTCTCCGCTATTATTTGTTGGGGAAAACATTCCGCCTGGTGACTGACCACTCCTCTCTCAAGTGGATGAGCCAGGCCAAAGAGAAAAATGCCCAAATCACCAGGTGGTTCCTGTTCTTACAAAACTTTAAGTTCTGCGTAGGACACAGGGTAGGCCGATTGCAGGGAAACATGCATGCCCTGTCCTGAGTATACTGTATGGCATGTGTTCACCCCCTCAGGGTTGAACAAAGGGGAGAGGTATGTGAGAAAGTACAAGGAATCATCGTGGATGATAGATACTTGTCACCGAGGTTCCTGGCCTTGATGGAGTAAGAGATGTTTTTTATGTGTCAGCACCAGTTGCTGTTTGACACCTTAATACTTAGTATGGCTGTATAGCTGATCCAGGATGGCTCTTACTGGGAGTAGTCAAAGTTCTGGGTGGGTGACTATTCCCCATGTTCCAGGCCGGGTTTTTGCCAGGCCTAAAAACCAGCCAGCACTGCCAGGTGAGGAAGATTACCTCAGTCTGACAGTGGAGCTTAGGAGGTGTGTGTGCTGTGATCTGAGGCTTGTGTCATGCTGGAGAGTTGAGACCTGCCTGTAAGGGAAACTGGCCTCCTAAAAGCCTGCTATGGACTGCTGGAGGCAGAACTGCCAACAAGGTGATTTTTGTTATGTGGACTTTTCATTGTGTGCGAACTAACACCAAGACTGCAAAGTGACGTTTTGTTTTTGCTTTATGTGTGAATAAACACAAAAGTTTGATTTCAGAACTGGTAATTTGCCTCTGTTCTGTGTCCGCACACCCTGTCTACCAGAGCGAATCCCCACAGTATTAAGACAGCACAAATAAATATGGACGTGTAACCTGGAAGGGATCTCAAATGGCAGAAACCTGAGAGGACTGTAATGAGTGGCTGTCTTCTTCTGCCACAAGACCATTTGTGTTAATTAGTCGTGTGATTCGATGATGCCTGCACCACTGAGTGCCTAGTGATTCACCCTGAATGAAGGTAAATGTGTTCCTGTAATTCTGTACGCCTACCTAGAATAAGACACCTGGATTCTTTTCTGTTGGTTTATTCATCCTTGTAAGAAGCTTGATATAACTGAAGAAGCCACATATAGGATCTTTGTCACCTGTTATTGGGTCAAGATTTTTTAAATTACCACTGTAGATGTCAAATTTGCCTATAGATAATGAATGTACAAAAAGGAATGAACATATTAAAGTGGAGCTCTAGAACCAGTCCTTAGTACATGAGTTACAATCTTCATCTTTTTCATCTCTCCTCACAGTAATAGAAATGATCTCCCTGTGCACTGATTTGAGGAAGTGTAAAGCATGAAGAAGTGATGGAAAAGTAGCCTCAGTCTGTAATTTGGATTTCAGTCTGCCTCAGACTGTTATTGGCATGGGCAGACTGGGAACCTCATGTGGCCCTGGAAAAAATAAATAAACTTAATTGTGGCCCCATGGTAAAATTCACAGAAGGCGGGGCAACAGAAGTACACATCAGCACTGGAGGAGCGGTTGAATTTAACAAGTGCATAAAAGTTTGCTGCATCAGTGACATACTGTACATCCACATGTGACAGCTGCAGTCTATCACTGACCCCAGCAGTATGGCGTGTGATCTCTGAGGTCTGTGATTGGCTACAGTGGTCACATTGATGTTCGTGACATCATCACTGCATGATAATAGGGGAACAGGTGACTAAAGATTATAGTTATGGCTATATATTATTTTATCACATTGACTACCGTTAAGGGCCGGTTCACATCACCGTTATGGATTCCATTTTTGTTTTCCATTATAACATGGGTATAACAGAAAATAACGGAATCCATAAGGCGTAGGTCAAAACGGATGCCTTTAAGAGACATTCCGTTTTGCTTTCCGTCATAATAGAAGTCTATGGGAATTATAACAGATCTGTCTGGTTTCCTGTCAACAGGATTTTGTTTTCTGTCTAGGATAACGGGAACCAAACGAATCCTAGGAAAAAATGCGTATAGCAGCACAACGAAAAATTAAAGTCTTATCTTGTGGTGGTGCCAGCCGTGTTGGGAGCCAGTCAGAAGTTCCCCCTTGGATGCGTCATATAGAAGAAACCGCAGCACTCTCCTGTCTTCAATTCAGTGGAGTTTATTTCACCAGCAAAAAAAATGCGACGTTTCGACCGTAAAGGTCTTTCTCAAGAAAGACCTTTACGGTCGAAACGCCGCATTTTTTTTGCTGGTGAAATAAACTCCACTGAAGTGAAGACAGGAGAGTGCTGCGGTTTCTTCTATATGACGCAACCAAACGGATCTGTTATAATTCCCATAGACTTCTATTATGACGGATCAAAACAGAATGCAACTTAAAAGCTTCCGTTTTGACTTCCGTCTTATGGATTCTGTTATTTTCCGTCATAACCATGTTATAACGAAAAAACTAAATCCATAATGGTGATGTGAACCCGCCATAAGCTAGTTTTTTTAAATGGTCAACAAACTTTCCATAAATCAATAGTAAAGATGATTTTGATAGACTTTGTAATATATCAAAGAAAAAGAGTTACACGGACTGTCAACTCAAGTGTAAGACCACATTATATGTGGGACATAGAAGTCTATGGAGAGGGAGCAGTGAGTATGAGGTGAACAGGGTGAAAGACATTTTTTTCTTACAAGATATATTACAAAGTTTCTTATATTCACCTGTACTATAGTTGAAAGTACACTGACTATTTAAATTTCCAGACAACCCCTATAATTGGTCGTGGGGATACACCTTTCTTTTAAGTTGTACATGCTCATAACAGCTAATACATCTAAATAAACCTGAGCTGATTTTTAAAATCAGATAAAAACATGCATTAGCTAATAAACCTGAGCATGAAGTCATTGCACAGTTTCCTCTTGATTACTTCTCCGCTATCTGAATTAAATACAGTTTTTAGTACACAATTCCTATAGCGAGCCATCCATTAGTAACTTGATTAGTGAACTATAATTTCATCTCTGTGCTTATATTCTTCTGCTATCTGATTGGAAAGATGCAGTAAACTAATTACTCTCCCACCTCACCCTGCAGAGGCTGTGTGCACACTATGCCGCTATACATGGAGGACTGCAGATTCTGTGCTGTGGGCAAAGAGAGAAAATGAAAGGAATGATCACTTCCCATTACTAGTAAACAGGTGCATGGAGCTAAGTTCTTGCCATTTCGTAGCTATTTTGTATATCGTCTGAGCTCTCTGGAGTGTCTTGTGGTGCCCTATGCACCCATGAATGCTCCAGTTAATAAAAAATATATAGAAAAAAGAAAGAGGAAATGCAAAGAAGCTGTACTTCCATACTGGAGCCAGTCACTGGTCTAAGTGCCGATGCTACTATGTACAATATGTAATCATTGAGGCCAGTAACTGGTTTCAGCTGTCACGTGGATGTGTGTCACATAATCATTTTAGGAAAATGCATAAAGTCTGAAGGAAACCACAGGAATATTGACGCTGGAGCAGTGGGGTACTTAAAGGGGTTTTCCCATGAAAAATGGTCAACATTTTTCAAGCCAGCACCGGAATTTAAATGCTTTTGTAACTAAAAATTTAGTCTAGCCAATGAGTTATTCAATAATGTAGTGCCACCTGCTGTTTGTTCTTCTCCTTATTTCTCTGTCCACCTCAGTGGACGCACATGCTCAGTTCGGTCAGTGATTTCCATCAGTGATTGTGAGCCAAAACCAGGCGTGGAGGCTACACAGAGATAAGGTATGAGGGAAAGATCTGCACCTGTTCTGTGTTTAGATCCGCACTGGGTTTTGGCTCAAAATAACTGATTGAAATGACTGTCCAAAACGCTGATGTGTGAATGAGGACCAGCTTCTACAGTCCTGACCGCCAGAGAGGCCGGCGCTTTTTCCTATAGCATGCAAGCGCCAGCTACCACTAATGGATTGCAGGGTGGTCGTAACCATGGATATGAGCAGTGTATAGCATGATGGAAAAATGAATACAGCAAAGGAGGCAATATGGACAATCACAATACATAATACAACTAAATATGGCCATGGAAAAAATGAACAGTGGCCCCTCACTGTGAATACGTCGCAGTGAGGAAGCAGGCAGCCGGCGAGCGTCCTTCCCTCACTACGCCTGCGCCGAATACTGAACGGCGCAGGGGTGAGAATTCCCTGGCAGACAGAGCCGGCAGGAGGAGACCACGGCTGGTCTGGCCCTGTCAATCAAGTGTAGAAGGGCATGGAAAGAGGTGGGCGAACTGAGCCTCTAGGAACAGATGCAATGCCCCCCTGCACCTAGAGGCTAATTTGTATATAATAAAAGTTAAAATTTTGACAAAAACAGGGGCGCACAGAATTATTATTTTTTTTAATTCAGGTGACATTGGCATATGTATTATGTCAGCCTTTTTAATGGTGAAAAATGTGGTGACAGAAACCCTTTAACAAGAAAGAATTGCCTACTCTGGAGACAGCAAAATACTAAGCGTGCCTGCCTCCTATAGGTTACTACCACTTATGTCCTATAGGACTACTTAACACCTATTAATCCTGCACCTACCAAGATCCTAAGACTTAACTTTTAATGATTATTCATACTAAAACTTATATACGTGACGAGTGGTGATTTAAAATTCCCAGTATCACTGGCCTTTAGTTAGCACTTAGGGCATGTTGTCAGTATGATCGTCTGACTACATATGCCTACTCCTAGGTTCAAACACACTGCTGCCGTAACAGGCTGCGCGCCTGCCTGTATTATATCGGCACTGTGTTTTCTTTATTACTATATCCTTAGGCCACAATGATTATCTGTTTAAAAGCAGAGTTTACACGCTGCCCCCCTGATAATACGACTGAGGGCAACAGTGAACACGTCACTGGGATCGGCGCATGCCCAGTGACTATGTTGAAGCTGTTGCCCTCAGTCGTATTATCAGAGCGCAGGCAATCGCCGGCACTGCGCCTGCGCAGGATTTGGGATGCCAGCGAGAGGAGGATCGGGGTGTTTGCTGCAGAGCGCGGCGCTGAGGAGGGGGGGTGTTGAGCACTTAGCCGCGCCTCTGGGAGGCGATTTAGCAGAACTTGGAGGCGTTATTAGTTTTAAAATTTAGGCGGGCACGGCACTTCAGAGGGGCGTTCCTGGGCACCATGGAGAAGAAAAACGCCCCTCTGGGCTCCTTACAGCGTCATTTGCATATCAGAAGAATCAATTTTTAGAAGAAATGACAAGACTCACAATGAAAAGAACAACACAGATGGAAAAAAGGTACTTTATTAAACATGGATTTCTGGAAAAAAAAAATTGCTAAATTGCTAGTGACAGATTCCCTTTAAGAAGCTCAAAAAGGTGAAAATTACGGCGTAAATATGGCGTGCACCATAATTTTCAACTTTTAACTTTTTTACACCACAATAAAAATAAAACAGAATGAAACCTGTTCACTGGTCTCCTTTAAATACCAGACGTTTAGGCAGGATCTACTTTTTATTTAAATAGGTTGTGTAAGATTAGTGAGGGGGCATGTTGGCAAACCCCCGCACTTGACCGGACCTGTAAAGTGAAGATTGCTTACCTTATTCCCGGTGCTCCCCAGCCGGGAGGAGAAGGAGCGGGATGGCAGCGCTGGGAAGCAGGTAGCTAATCTTCCCTTTAGGGCTCATGCACAGGGCCATTGCCCGGCCGTTCCCGTATCACGGATGCGTACCTGTTGTGACTGTAGGGTGAGTCACGTGAGGATCGAACCGCGTGTTCCAGGTGAATGATGTCGACGGAGGAAAATGACCATTCCAAGGGTGTAACCTCATAAAATATTGACTTGATTGGTTTACAAATATTCCAACAATGACTTCTGATTGATACACAAATAATCTACTAAAGGGTTAATTGCTGAGACCATGCTTCTTTAGCAAGAAATGCATACTGGCTACTTAGCACGTATAAAGCTTATCTTATCTTAACACACTCTGCTAACTTCTATAGGTTTCAGCTTATGTCATCATCGTCATCTTATGGTGCACACACAAATTATACACAAAAGTCTCTCTCTCTCAGGAAAGCTGGGTACATCTTTAACAGTAATCATTCAATTGAATGGATCTGCAATCTGGAAGGTGTGGTGCGGAACGGAGGCATCGAACCCCACGGAAACACTACGGAGTGCTTCTGCGGGGTTTCACCCTGTGTCTCCGCACCGCAAAAAAATGGATTACGCCCGTACACTGGGGACAGCAATTCGCAGTTCTCAATGCACAAAATGGCTGAGCATGAGCCCTTATACTGTAGGTCTGGCCCAGTGTGTGTGTGGGGAGGAAGGGGCAAGTGCCACGTGACCTCTGCAGCTACAGCCAATCACTGGCCACAGTAGTGACCTGTCACCCATGTAGCACCTTACAGGGTCACATGTGGCAAGGGTGACAGGTCACCGCTACATTCAATGATTGGCTGCAGTGGTCATGTGGTGCCCGTCACCAGGATGTCACAGAGCTGCAGAGACGGCTGGGGAGCAATAGAGCCAGGACTCACTGGCGAGGACTAGTAAGTATGAACCGCACCTTAGGTCGGCCACTCTCTGAGGTCTTTTTAAGCGTGGATAACCCCTTTAAGAGTAAATTCCTTTCGGAGTCAGCAATGTACTTGCACAAATAAGTTGAATATTTATAACATTTTATTGATTACCTCTATGACATAATGTTACAAGATCAAAACTTACTTAAAAAGTATCATTACATGTAGCACAACTGGCAGGAGTAACTACAAGTAATCCAAGAGTCCCTGTTATCACATTCAATTAAGCTGAGGACATGGACTGTCCGGCTTGGTGTGTGACACAGGAGCGCGGCTTCATCAGTGAGTCTGACAGGCTTAGCCGTGTGATTAGGGACGGTAACCAGAGACTTCAGTCCATTAATAAGTGATCGGGTGAGATTGTATTTATAGTTCAGAAAAAGGCCCCTAACATCTCTTTCACTGACGAGCCCTTTGTGTTTATTTGTCAAGGATCTTAATTAATATTGTGCATTTCTACAAAAGAAGCCGTCGAAAGAAACGTGTGCTGACAAATTGAGACTTCATATTAACAAGAAATTAAGCAGCTATTTAATCCCAATGGATACATGCATCCTCTGCCGCCTTACCAAAGAAACTATCTGTGAATTAAAGGACCTTACCGGTACTAGTCATGAGCGGCATAGGCAATATTCGTTTTCGCGATATATCGCACATTTTTCACATAATATTCACAATAAATTTGCGAATTCTAGAATTTGTGATCTCCAGTCATTATTTTCGCGATTGCGCAAATTGGCACTAATAATGCGCATATTTTTTGCTCAATACGTGCAACTTCACATTTTATCAGGTCTGACTGCATATTACTGATTGGTGCACTAAGTATTGTTGTGACATCACAGCACTATGTCTGTAGCATATATGTATGGACAGCAGAGAAACTGTAATTCCTATCACACTACCTAACACCCTGCACTATATCCCTATATCACTATCTAACCTACACTGACTATCTCCCACTAACTATCTGTATTATATATATGAGCTAACTAACTATCTAATGTAATTGGATAAGGAATAGGATCCCGATGAAAGCACAGAGCACAGCAATGTCACTGCTCTCTCTCTCAGAACTGCAAAAAAACAGCAGAACCTGGCTGCTGGGGAGGTTCTTATATAGTAAGGGGTAGGCAACTTTCCTATTGGTTGCTAGGGATGTTGCTAAGCTCTGACAAAGATATTGCAGCCTTCTCATTGGTCCACAAGCAAGAAGGGAGGTTACTGATGAAAAAAAAGATCTAGAATATTCGCGATTACGAATCTATAGCACTATATTCTACATCTTCACGAATTCTCAAAGTGCCGATATTCGCGAAAAAAATTCACGATTAGAATATTTGCAATCAACACTAACTGGTGCCTGAGGTCTTCTGTTTCCAGACCTGTCACCCTCTTGGCTATTATGAAAATAGATTTCAGCTAAGATGACTTTTCACATAGGTCACAAATGAACTTTGTTACCTTGTTTTCTGTGGATTAGAGGTGGGAAAAAGATCTGGTGGAACTAAAGGCGAGGTCCCCCGGAATGTGTGTAAAGAAAGAAACCAACTTATCTGTTCACCTTCTCTTCCTTTCAGTGATAAGGGTCCCGTTCCCACTGCTTCTGGTCCCATGTGGACCAAATGTGTCCCATCACATCAGTAGTTATGTGCACCACAGCAGCCATTCACTGGCCTAAGCAGTGATGTGCCCCAAAGCGGTATTTGACCACTGAGACAGAAGTGCCAGGAAAAGTCTGCTCAGCCAATCATTGGCCTTAGCAGTGGCCCCTTCCTGGAATCTCCAGCTTATCAAGCCAGGCAGGGGTGCACCACCAATAAGGCCAGGTGAGGCGATTGCCTCAGGCAGCACCAGGTTGGGGCAAGAGGGGGGCAGCGGAAGGGCCATAGGCAATGAGCGCTTTCATTGTGGCATGGGGGGGGGCGCCGTTTCATTTTTCGCCTCAGGCAGCATAAAGACTAGGTGCGCCCCTAAAGCCAGGATAGGAGATCAGCTGAGGTTACTAAAACACTTTTGTTGTTTTTAACCTTTTATGACCTATTTTAATGAAATTATCTGCCCATAATAAGCAGCCATCAAATATGTTTAGATTTTTTGAAGTAGCCATCCTGTACCTCAAAGACTCCTTTGCACAGTTTTGGCATTCTCCTTTTGAGGTCTCCACTTGCAGTTCCCTGCTTTTTATTCATTTTCTGGTCCAAAACATTCTAAATCATGGCAGTCAAATCGCTGGGTAACCCTAGAAAATATTTACACAGCTCTATAAGATGAGTAGCTATTTTTCTACATATATTCTTTCACCATGACCATTACTGTGCTGCTCTATGGAGAATTCACCTTGTCCTTTTTCATTAGTGCCCTGCACCCCTTACCAACCACTAAAGATATGATGCACTTGAGTTTAGTTTATGTTTGTGGAAAACTTATCTATTATTTCCTTTATATTCTTCACTACTCAAGTACTGTATAAAAGCTACCTTCTCAACCAATTGTATTATTGTTCTGACGCATCTATGTGTCTCCATGGTAACAGACTATAAATCCTACGTAGTCACATTCTGCAGATTCTCATCCCATCTACCAACCTACTTTCTGCTCTTCATTCAACTAATAACTACACGTCTCATCCTTCTTTACCGCATCCTCTCTCTCCCACCTAACAGACTCCACAGCTTGTGCAATCCGCAGTATTATTGCAAAATACATCCAATCCCAGTCATTGCACTGGTTACCCATACAATACAGGATTCAATTTAAATTGCTCACCCTCAACAACGCTCTAGACAGCACTGCACCCCCTAATCTCCTCCATGATCTACAGTATGTCTACCACCCTACCCGCACCCTCCGTTCCGCCAATGTTTTACCACTAACATCCACCATTACCTAAACCTCCTACTCCCATCTACAAGACTTCTCTAGAGCTTCACCAGTTCTCCGGAATGACCTACCTCAGACAATCAGGTTAAAACCTAACAACCACAGTTTTAGGTGTTCTCTAAAAACAGACATTTCAATGGTGACCTATCACATCCCCAAATCTAACGCTTCTCCATCCCTCAACTCTCTACATTCTTCGTCAGAATCAGGACCTGGTCCTTTCATCCAACAGTATGTACCACATGCATGCACTCAAAAGTACTACAGATATCAGCTGGTGTCTTATGCAGCTTTATATGTACCCCCCAATTTAGTTAAGATGGCCGGACCATTGTAGAAACAAGATCTTTCTACCTCTTGAGTCTCCCCGATTGTAACCTCTCATGAGCAGAGCCCTCATTTCTGTCGTATGAACTGTTGATTAGTTTGTCACTGTGTGATGCCTGATTTTCTTTGTAGATGAACCCTCTGATTGAAATGTGCTGTGAAATATGTTGGCACTATATAAAGATTATTCTTAATAATAGTAATATTATTTTTATTGTGGCCATTGCGATCGGCATGGTCCTTGACAGAATGTAAGCATCATGCGATCAGGTCTCACATTTGTATGTATGAGCTATCCATACTATTACAGAGTTTCTGTCCTGTCTGTATTTTCATGTACATTTTATTAAGATGAGTTTCAGTTCATAGCTGATATACATTCTGCTGGGTTTATTTGTTTTCCACTAAAATAATACCGCCACATATAAATATACATGTGGCGGTAAGTGATGGGAATGAACGAGCCTCCTTCGTAGAGCTCTGTAATATGTCAGGACTATATAAATATCAAATATAGCCTTAGTATAGCATATGGGCTGTAAGATTTTTTCTAAGAGATTTAGGGCTCATGCGCACAAACATTTTTGTTTCCGTGCAGTTTTTTTTTGCAGCCCATATGCGGATCCATTTAGTTCAATGGCTCCACATAAAAAACGGAATTTACTCAATGTTCATTCCGTTTCTGTATGTCCGCATGGCCTTTCCACGAAAAAACAGAACATGTCCTATTAGGGTCCATTCACACGTCCGTTGTTTGTTTCCTGATCTGTTCCGTTTTTTGCTGAACAGATCTGGACCAGATCTGGACCCATTCATTTTCAATGGGTCCTGAAAAAAAACGGACAGCACAATGTCAGATTTTTTTTCAGGACCCATTGAAAATGAATGGGTCCAGATCTTGTCCAGATCTGTTCAGCAAAAAACGGAACAGATCAGGAAAGAAACAACGGACAAGCATAGGACAGTATAGGCTGGAAGATCCGTTCCGCAAAATGCGGAAAGCACACTGCCAGTATCCGTGTTTTGCAGATCCACCATTTACAGACCGCAAAACAGGCAACGGTCGTTTGCATGAGTTCTAAGACAAAGGCAAGTGAGAGAAGCCTTCCTGAAGCAGTATATACTTGCATATAAGTTGTAGCTAATGCCCATGGAGCTGAATCTTATTTTTTGCTCATTGTGGTTTAGCTAAGATCTGAAATGGTGCCTTAGCTCCACTGTCTATCGATTCTAAAGTAGGGAGAAATCCAGCTGCCACTGTTATGTCCTTCATGCTTTATACTGCAGCTTTGAAAAGAAAAATAGAGCTTAACGTGCTTAATAGAAACAATACCTTTATTAATAAATTGGGTTTATAGAGCAAAAAACGGTTTGCTCAAGTGATATCCTGAGTATGATGGATATATAAAACAACAACTCCTACTATAGATAGGATGTGATTTCAAAAAATGGGGTCAACAGTGTACTGATTAGGAACTATAGGGTTAATAGGTAGAAACGGGTTGGAAAGAGTCTTTCCCTAGATAACCCTCAAGATCTACGAACCTGTGCACAGGGATGTCCCCTAATGGTGGAGACACCCTGCCCTCGTACCTAAGTCTCACTATTGCCCTAAGAAAACCCTACTCATGAACCAGGATTGGTAATAAATAAATCCAGGGAAAAACAAACAGAAAAAAACATACAGCTGGAGAATATGTATGCTGCAGCTTTGTTTGTTCATATTGACCGTGTATGAATCCAAGCCAATGGATTTTCATCTTTCTGGGAAAATGGTCAATCACAGATATGAGTGAATCGCTCAAACTTTTATGTAGGCTCTATTCAACGGAATCAGCCGACCGATTTGATTTGGGACAGAATTAATTCTACCCGAATCAAAAGTGCTCCACTTGGCCTGAAAATTTCACATTTTGGGGTTTCGTGAAGAGAGAGTATTTTTTATCTCTCACTTTCTCTTTCTTGCCAAAATTCATCAGAATTTAATCACCAAAAGTTCGGATTCAGATCCACATCAAATTTTTACAAAATTCAGGTCAAATGGGATTAGTTTAGAATTGATTCACTCATCTCTACTTAGTGTATGTATGAATGAAAAAGGTCTACAGCTTTCCAATCTACTTTATTTTTCATTCTCCATTCTCATGATAGTTGTTAGCTTTCAGTGAACGGAAACATTCTTGTTTTCAGGGGCTGGTAACTGGTACAGTCCTAGCCCAGCTGTCAGCAAAGACATGGCTATAATTGTATCCAGTTTAGGCGAATGGTATTTGAGCTGCTACAGTGTATTCGTCTGGAGTTTAGGGTGTTTAGCCCAAAGAGCATTTTATAGACTGGATACAATTATATCCACCTCATAGGCTGGGCTCACATCAGCGTCCAGTCTTTCCGTCCTTCTGCTCCGTTATAGAAGCAGAAGAACAGAAAGGACGGATTTGGCACATAACGGAGCCTACAGACCCCATGAACTATAATGGGGTCTGTTAGGTTTCCATTTAGAGGAAGATTTTTGAAGCATTGATGCATTAAGTAAAAAGTAAAAAAGAAACAAGCGTCAAAATGGCCGATTCGCTATTTTTTAGTCGCTTCTCTTCCCACAAAAAATTCTATATAAAGTCAGCAAAAAGTCGTACACACCCTAGAATGGTATCACTGAAAAGTACAAATTGACACAAAAAATGAGCCCTTTTATTTGTCAGTATCAAAACGCAATAAAAACTATACATATGTGTATTGCTGGATTTTTACAGACAGGAAAGGGCTAAATGGACAGAGCTATGAACATCCTTTGCCACCTCTCCATTCAGTCTGGACTTGGCCGCACACCGATTACACGTGTGTGCGATCCTGCAGGTCTCTGGGGAACTAGAAGACTTCTGACTATTAGATTTCCTTTTCTTTGTAATAAGTGCCTAGCCCGCCTAGCGGCTGAGACCTGTAGGCAGCCCAGGACGGAACATATGCTGTACGTAATAGGAGAACAATCAGGTACCAAGTACCTGCACATGGATGAGCCATGACATGAAATTCTATTACATTGTTTCCCGTTTTAATAAAACATATAAGAAGGAATAAAACATAACTGATTAGAAAGGGTTCCCAGTGATTGTCTATTACACAAACATAATTGCTTTTGAGCAAGTGAAACAAATTGAAAAATGCAAATAACTGAAATCAATGCAAGGCATAGTTCTACACGTGTGTCTCTTTCGTCACCAGGAATCTCTTTCGCATAATGAATTACCTTGAGATTATATTAGTTTAAGAGATGCATCCCTTGAAATCTATAAATCCCAGAAAAATGGCACAGTGCTGGGAAATGAACGGATTTCGATGTACTGAACGTTTGTTGTTCGCACTCTGTGAGGCTTCTTGTCATTTGTATGTTGTCTATGTTTTTGGCTTGGGCTACAAGACTCGTGTGACCAAAGATATTTGTCTGTAACCTCTCAACATATTGGAATTGAAAGGGGTCGCAATGCTACTATAATCAGTTTGCAATGCATCCCCTTTCACTTTCAATTTGTTGTTAGGTCACAGTGCCAAAGTCGCCATGTATTCTTAATTAGTATTGAATCTCATGTACTTTGGACTTCTTTCCTTCTGTCCTTCCCTGCTCAATTCCTCCCTTTCGTACATTTATCTTCCTTTCTACCCTTCCCTCTGTTCTCCATCTTACCTTTCTTCCTTTCTTAATTCTGCAGTTCTTCCTTTCCTTATATCTTTCCATTTTTTTTTGTTCTATTCTTCCTTTCTTTATATTTTGCTTCATTCTTCAATTCCTCCTTTTTATGTGTCTACTTTCTTCCATGTTTCTTTTTTTCTTCCTTCCTGCTTTCTTCCCCCCATCTTCACCTGTGTCCGTTCTTGCTCCTTTCCTTCTGTTCTCCCTTCCTACATTCCTCCTTCACCGGTGTCCTTCCTTCCTTGCTTCCTACTTCATGTGTGTACTTCCTCTTTTCTTTCCTTCCTTTCTTCCATCTTTTATTCTGCATTCCCTTTCATCTTTAAATCTTCTTATCTCCTTTCTATCCTTGCTCCCCTTCTTTTTAACTCCTGTCATCTCTACTGCCTTTTCTTTTCTTAGTAAACCAGAGAAAGATGGATGGTAATGGAATTTTTAAGGATGAGTACTCCCTGAAGCACACAGGTGGCAGCTTTCATAAAAATGTGTGTTTGTCTGAAGCCTGAAACACATGCAGTGCTTCTCTTCTAGACATACAGTCATGTGAAAAAATTAGGACACCCTTTGAAAGCATGTGGTTTTTTGTAACATTTTTAATAAAAGGTTATTTCATCTCCGTTTCAACAATACAGAGAGATTAAAGTAATCCAACTAAACAAAGAAAACTGAAGAAAAGTCTTTTCAAGATCTTCTGTAAATGTCATTCTACAAAAATGCCTATTCTAACTGAGGAAAAAGATAGGACACCCTCACATGTATTCCCTCTTAAATTGGCTCAGATCTCACACAGGTATATCACACCAGGTGCACATAATTAGTAGATCGTTACTCTGCATGTTGAATGAGGCTTGCCCTATTTAAACCTCAGACATTTAGTTTGGTGTGCTCCTGACTGTTGAAGTGAGAGTGAGCACCATGGTGAGAGCAAAAGAGCTGTCAGAGGACTTCAGAAAAAAGATTGTAGCAGCCTATGAGTCTGGGAAGGGATTTAAAAAGATCTCAAAAGATTTTGAAATCAGCCATTCCACTGTCCGGAAGATAGTCTACAAGTGGAGGGCTTTCAAAACAACTGCCAACATGCCCAGGACTGGTCGCCCCAGCAAGTTCACCCCAAGAGCAGACCGCAAGATGCTAAAAGAGGTCTCCAAAAACCCTAAAGTGTCATCTCGAGAACTACAGCAGGCTCTGGCTACTGTTGATGTAGAAGTACATGCCTCTACAATCAGAAAGAGACTGTACAAGTTTAACTTGCATGGGAGGTGTGCAAGGAGGAAACCTTTGCTTTCCAAGAGAAACATAGAGGCCAGACTGACATTTGCCAGAGATAAAGTTGACAAAGACCAGGACTTCTGGAATAATGTTCTTTGGACAGATGAGTCCAAAATTGAATTATTTGGACACAACAGCAGAGGACATGTTTGGCGTAAACCAAACACAGCATTCCAAGAAAAGAACCTCATACCAACTGTGAAGCATGGAGGTGGAAGTGTCATGGTTTGGGGCTGCTTTGCTGCAGCAGGACCTGGTCAGCTCACCATCATAGAATCCACGATGAATTCTACTGTGTATCAGAAGGTGCTTGAAGAACATGTGAGACCATCAGTTAGAAAATTAAAGCTGAAGCGGAACTGGACCATGCAACATGACAATGACCCAAAACATACTAGTAAATCAACCAAAGATTGGCTGAAAAAGAAGAAATGGAGAGTCCTGGAATGGCCAAGTCAAAGTCCAGATTTGAATCCCATTGAGATGCTGTGGGGTGACTTGAAAAGGGCTTTACGTGCAAGAAACCCCTCAAACATCTCACAGCTGAAAAAGTTCTGCATTGAGGAGTGGGGTAAAATTTCCTCAGACCGATGTCGAAGACTGGTAGATGGCTACAAGAACCGTCTCACTGCAGTTATTTCAGCCAAAGGAGGTAACACTCGCTATTAGGGGCAAGGGTGTCCTATCTTTTTCCTCAGTTAGAATAGGCATTTTTGTAGAATGACATTTACAGAAGATCTTGAAAAGACTTTTCTTCAGTTTTCTTTGTTTAGTTGGATTACTTTAATCTCTCTGTATTGTTGAAACGGAGATGAAATAACCTTTTATTAAAAATGTTACAAAAAACCACATGCTTTCAAAGGGTGTCCTAATTTTTTCACATGACTGTATTTTTTTCTGATTAAAAGTAAGAATACTTATGAAATTAATTTGAACATTCACATGAAAAATGCAGGCTGTCTGCATCTTAAAATGGCGGCATGCTGTTTGTCGTACTGTAGTTGAATCTGTATTTAAACTTTATGGAACACATTACATCTGCAGGAGCTTTTATGAAATCCCTTTCTTAATTCATAGGAATTAATATGGAGTTGGTCCCTCCTTTACAGATAAAACAGCTTCCACTCTTCGGGGAAGGCTTTCTACAAGATTTTGTAGGGTGTCATTGGAAATTTCTAACCATTCATCTAGAAGAGCATTTGTGAGGTCAAACACTGACGTTGAAGGCGAGGGCCACAGTCTCCATTCTAGTTTATCCTAAAGATGTTGGATGTGGTTTAGGTCAGGCCTCTGTGCAGCCAGTCAAGGTCTTCCACATCAAACTCACTCAACCAGCCTTTACGGACCTTGCTTTGTGCACTAGGACACAGTCATACTAGAACAGAAAAGAGCTTTCCCCAAACTGTTCCCACAAAGATGGAAGCATACAATTGTCCAAAATGTCTTGGAATGCTGAACATTAAGATTTCCCTTCCAGTGGCGTCTCTAGCTTTCAAATTTTGGAGGGGGATCTGTGGATGACACTGCTATGGGGGGGATCTGTGGATGCCACATACCATATATAGCATTTTATGCTATATGTGTCATCCACAGATCCACCCCATGACAGTGTCATCTCCATTTCCCCCTTCATAACAGTGTCATCCACAGATCTGCCTCCCTATAACAGTGTCATCCACAGATCTCCCTCCCCGCCTCTCACAGGAGTGTACATATATAACAAACATATTTCACACGAACACTTACAGTTACTTGGCTTGGCCCTTGGGGATCTCGGACACCACTTCAACACTTGGCCGGGGGCTCGGCGGAGCTGATGTTGTGTTTTATCCTAATGAGAAAGATTTCATAATAAGGATTTGGAGAAGGGGCAGAGGGATAGCCGAGCAGAGAGAGGCTGGTGTTGCTACTAGGGGGTCATACCATGGTGGAGTAATAAAACCCACCATAATGCCCCCCAGTAGAAATAATTCTCCTTATAATGTGACAGTGCAAAAAATACCCCCTTATGCCGCCAGTTGAGCTAATGTCCCTCATAATGTGCCAGTATAAAATACCCCTATATAGTGCCCCCAGTGAATGCCTCCATAGTGCTCCTCTCCCCCCTTCCTGCTAGTGCCCCCCCATAATGTACCAGTATAAAATGCCCCATATATCGTGCCCCAGTAGATGCCCTCAGTGTCCCCCATAATTTTCAAGTATAAAATACCCCTTCTTAGTGCCCCCATAGATGACTCCATAGTACTCCTCTCCCCCCTTCCCCATAGTACCCACCATAATGTGTCCCAGTATAAAATGCTACTGTACAGAGCCCCCCATATAAAACACCCCTTCTTTGTGGCCTCAGTAGATGCCCCTATAGTGCCCACCAATAATGTGCCATTAATAAGTGCCCTCAATAACGTGCCACTGCCAGTAACAAGAGCCCCCCAATGTGCCAGTAATAAGCCCCCCATCACGTGCCAGTAATAAGCCCCCCCATCATGTGCCAGTATTAAGCCCCCGCATCATGTGCCAGTATTAAGCCTCCCCATCATCATGTGCCAGTATTAAGTCCCCCCCATCATCATGTGCCAGTATTAAGTCAACCCCATCATCATGTGCCAGTATTAAGTCCCCTCATCATCATGTGCCAGTATTAAGTCCCCCCATCATCATGTGCCAGTATTAAGTCCCCTCATCATCATCATGTGCCAGTATTAAGTCCCCCCCATCATCATCATGTGCCAGTATTAAGTCATCCCCCCCATCATCATCATGTGCCAGTATTAAGTCCCCCCATCATCATCATGTGCCAGTATTAAGTCCCCCCATCATCATCATGTGCCAGTATTAAGTCCCCCATCATCATCATGTGCCAGTATTAAGTCGCCCCCCCATCATCATCATGTGCCAGTATTAAGTCGTCCCCCCATCATCATCATGTGCCAGTATTAATTCTTCCCCATCATCATCATGTGCCAGTATTAAGTCCCCCCCATCATCATCATGTGCCAGTATTAAGTTCCCCCCATCATCATCATGTGCCAGTATTAAGTCCCCCATCATCATCATGTGCCAGTATTAAGTCGCCCCCCATCATCATCATGTGCCAGTATTGTAATTTAAAAAAAAAACACTTATACTTACCTCAGTGTCAGCGATGCGATGCAGGCTTCTTCTGGCCTGTGTCCCGCGCTGTAAGGCTCAGGCGGCGTGATGACGTCATCGCGCCACCTGCGCCGGCCTCTGATAGGCTGCCGGCCTAGTGCGCCGGCAGCCTAACAGAGGAAGGGGAAGAGACACACCTCTCCCTCCCCTGCACCGCCGCAGCACAGGCAGATTACAATGGAGATGAGCGCAATGGAAGCGCTCATCTCCCTGTGCCCGGCGGCGGCTCACTTTGGGGGGTGGGAAACGGGGGCATTTTGGTTGGGGGGGCACATGGGGGGGCACAGCATGATGTAGGGGGGCCGTGGCCCCCCCTCTGGCCCCCCCCTGGCGACGCCACTGTTCCCTTCACTGCCACTAAAGAGATCTAGACCCCCCCCCTGAAAAAAAACACCCCATAGCATTGTCCCTCTGCCACCAAACCTTTCAGTTGGCACAATGCAGTCAGGCAGGTTACGTTCTCCTGGTATTCGCAAAACCCAGACTTGTCCATCAGACTGCCAGAGAGAGAAGTGTGATTCCTCACTCCACAGAAGACGTTTCCACTGCTCCAGAGTCCGATCCGATGCTTAGCATTGTGCTTGGTGATGTAGGTTCCTTCAACTGAACCTCTTCTTTTTGTAGACACATCCTTTACAGTTCCACCTTACAATCACCCAAATTGCAACACTCAAACTGAATTCTACATGGTAAGTGTTATAGCATTATGTGATACATAACAGTATTAGAACATTGTATTTTATGTTTAACATTTATTAAATAGGGGAGTCATTGCAAATCATGGCACTCATATGGGGGCACGGGTGTAATGTGAGGCTCCTAGGCCCCCACCCAAAATCTGTAATAGATCCCCTAGACTATCATTCATTATTTCTAGTAACTGGTCTGCTCATATTTGACAAGTGGATCTTTTATATGCCATTTGGCGTGTCTGCAGATTTATGCGCTCCCTTACTTACACCCCTGCCAGTGACAGGTCCTGAAAAATACAATTCTCCTTTGATATGAAGA
This sequence comes from Bufo gargarizans, assembly GCF_014858855.1. NCBI lineage: Eukaryota > Metazoa > Chordata > Amphibia > Anura > Bufonidae > Bufo > Bufo gargarizans. The sequence continues at coordinate 690,671,711 of NC_058080.1, read as the reverse complement.
CTGCTGCCCTATAAACAGGGATGTGGTGCCGACAAGCAAGGAAACTGTATGAGGACGAAGGACAAACAATTGTAGTAACACTCGATCAGCCCAACACAGCACTGGCATTGATTGATGGTGTAAAATTAAATTTTTCTGCCATGTAAGCCCTGCCACCTCTGGCACACACCTCACCAAGTGGCACGCAGTGCAAAACTGCAAAAAGCTGGACATCTTTGTGCAAAAGGGGGCTTTCTCAATTTGCACCTTTTTGGCTCCACATTTGAAGCATGAAATGACATAAAATCTCAATAATGTGGTGGGTACAGATGGACCTGCAGTTCTCATAGAAATGGAGCAGAACTGGATTATTCATTAGCATCACAGTCAGAGCTGGATTATAATTCATACAGTATGAAGGGCTGCAGTAGTCTGCATTCTGTATTTGTATCCATGTATTGTTGATCTATGCTGTAGGAGCAGGATACTTCATTGTACTGTGGTCATGTGCTATCATCCAATTATTATGCAGTAATGTACATGTATTAAGTAGTCGGATGTGGCTTTCTTTAATGGAAGGAGACTAAGATGTATTTTGTGCCCATAGGATTCTGGGATGAAATATCCCATATTGAAACAGAAATGTTGCTTTATTTTCATTTTGCTAATGGCATTAACATAATCTGTGGGTTGTAAATAGACCGACCCTCCAGTTCTCCACATGTTATAATACAGTAATTTAAGAAATATAAAGTAGCTGATGCCCTCCTGTTTGTTCCTTCTGCCATGGACCTGCTGTTCCTTGGTCCTTTATGCTTTCATCTACAATGGCCACCAGCATGTCTTTACTCTGGGCTGCTCACTGGTCTGAACTAAATGCACTTTGGAAAAAGTTGTACGCTGTTTCTTTCTATAAATCTTCAGATTATGTATATAAAATAGATCAGTGGTCCCCAACCTTTTTTGCACCAAGGAACAGTTTCGTGCAAGACAATTTTCCCAGGGACCGGGTGGGGGGTGGGGGTTCTGGGGCGGGGCTTAGGGGTGCTAGTCCCCAATGTCAGCCATAAGCCCCCATGTCAGCCATAAGCCCCTATGTCAGCCATAAGCCCCTATGTCAGCCATCAGCCCCCCATGTCAGACATCAGCCCCCCATGTCAGCCATCATTAGTCCCCATTATGCCTCATTAGCCCCATCATCAGCCCTTATGCCTTATTAGTCACCATTATGCCTCTCATTAGCCCCATTATGCCTCATTAGCCCCCATTATGCCACATTAGCCCCATATGCCTCATTAGCCCCATTACACCTCTCATTAGCCCCATATGCCTCATTAGCCCCATTACACCTCTCATTAGCCCCATATGCCTCATTAGCCCCATTACACCTCTCATTAGCCCACATATGCCTCATTAGCTCCATTAGCCCTCATATGTCTCATTAGCTCCATTAGCCCTCATATGTCTCATTAGCCCCCATGTGCCTCATTATCCCCCATTATGCCTCTCATTAGCCTCCATTATGCCCCCAGCAGTCAAATTTTTTATAAACAAAAAAAAACACTTACCTCTCTGCTCTTGGACCCCGTGCGCACGTCTATGGCCACCAGCCATATGTCAGCCCCCAGCCCTTATGTCAGCCCCCAGCACACATATCAGCCATAAGCCCCTTATCTCAGCCATCAGCCATATGTCAGCTCCCAGCCCTTATGTCAGCCGTAAGCCCCCATGTCAGCCCCCAGTGCAAATAAAAATAAAAACACTTACCTCTCCTGCTCCTGGACGCCACCGCTCCTCACCATCACGATCCTCTTTATCCTGCTGTCAGCTGTGTATCGCGGCCCACAGTGTGAGGTCACAGAGCGCCCTCACGCTGTGCGAAGCCCTGCACAGCCGATAGCCGAGGACCAGGAAGCGGTGAGTACAGATCCTTCACCGCTTCCTGGTCCTCCTGTACTAATTAAGCGCTTCCATAATGGAACGCTTCATTAGTACCATGTTAAAGACAGCCCTGATTGCCACGGCCCAGCAAACAATCTTCCAGGGCCCGGTCCTGGGCTGCGGCCCGGCGGTTGGGGGCCACTGAAATAGATAACACAGCCAATCACTGGAATTCATTTACCCAGATAGCTGAATACATCAAGACACTCTCCTGACTTTGCCTCAGTAAAAATGAGAAAAATCTAATAATGAAGTTAAACCACTCCGGAATTAAAAGCCAAGGATTTATTATGCTCACAAAACGTCAAAATGCATGTGCATCTAATATATAAAGCTAAATGTATGTGTGTGTGTGTGTGTGTATGTCCGCTAAAGGAATCTGTACTGTCGCATTTACAATCACAAAATTTGGCACACAGGAACATCAGGTGTACGGAAAGGTTTTAGACCAGGTCTCAGCTCTCTGGGACGTACCGTTCCTGAGATATTCCCAAAAAATTCATTAGCCAATAGAAGCTTGGTCACATGACCCTCATCAGCCAATAGAAGCTCGCAGGTCCTCCAGCGTCCATATACACAGTTTTACTCCAGGTTTCCATAACAACCCAGCCATTTATCTTCACTGCTGTAGGAGAGCTTTAAAGGAAATCTGTCACCAGGATAATCGCTATTGAAGTAAAGCCATGGCCTAATAGCACTTAGTACCTTATTTCCTGATGTGCCTTTGTTCCAGCAATAGATGTTTTTATTCTCTGAAAAATTTGGTATGCAAATGAGCCAGTAAGGTGCCCAGAGGGGCGTCACTCTTGCAGGAAGGAGCCCAGACGTGCCCCCTGCCACAATGTGTCCAACCTCAAAAGACTTAAAACCCTGCCCCCAGGTCCTGCTAAGCCACACCCTTGATCTGGTTGGGCCACGCCCCCTCCCGCTCCTGAGCCAACAGGGATTTAAAAAATGAAGGTAAAAATAAACTTCTGGCAGCTACAGGGGTGGGAGGGAGACTGACTTTCTCCCTGCAGCTCACACTCATAAAGCACCGTTCTGCTGTCTTAGAGTGAGCTGTTCAAAAGGACACGCCCCCAATTCGGTTAGGCCATGCCCCTCCCAGTCCTCAGCCAATTGAGATTGAAAAATGAAGTTAAAAATCAACTTCTAGGTCTTGCCAAGCCACGCCCGATCTGGTTAGGCCACGCCCTTCCACTCCTCAGCCGACAGGGATTGAAAAAATGAAGGTAAAAATCAACTTCTATCAGCTGCAGGGGTGGGAGGAAGGGTGACTTTCTTCCTGCAGCTCACAGTCACACAGTACAGTGCTGCTGTCTTAGAGTGACCTGTTCAAAAGGACACGCCCCCGATCCAGTAAAGGCCACTGTTAAGGGAGCAGGCCCCTGTGGAGGTCACTGTCAAGGGGGTGATATGCTGTGATAGTCTGTTAGGGGAAGGCTGCTGTAAAGGTCAAAGTTAAGGGGGTGGGCTGCTGTGGAGGTCCAATTTTAAGGGACAGTGCACTGTGGGGGGGGGAGTCAGTGTTAAGGGGTGGGGGGCTGTGGAGGTCACTGTTTTGAGGGCGGGGTGCTGTAGATGTCACTGTTATAGTGGATAGTGTTGATATCTTTTAACGACACACACAAACATTAAATGAAATAGATGAAATATACCCGAGCGAAGACGAGTCCTTCAGCTAGTATTTATTAAAAACTAAAAATTACAGCCTGTGTACAATATTTTCCAGCATGCATCTACAGTACCACAGACCTGGCGCTATCTGCAATTGGTTATCATGCATTTTATATAGTATTGTTGTTAATGGTTGACAGGAACAGGGCTAACCAGTGGGCTGGTCCAACTTCCCGCCAGGAGGTAAACTTCCTGTGTAGTGTTTGAAGGGAGAGGAAGCATACTATTGAGTTCCTGCTCCTTCTTGTAATGGTTCTCCAGAGAGACCAACTTTAGCCTCAATAAAACACTTCAGAGACAAGACAGCAAAGTGACCAGCAAAATCCTGCATGCAAGACACTGCTGTAAGGTGAGGGACTAGGGCTCAGACACCATCACCCAAAACTACCACTGGGCAAGATAAACATGACAGTGGGCACCTATACCTACAAGTGCAGCCATCCAACCTGCCACCATACCTCTTTAGCTGGTGCCAGAAACTGCACTTTGAATCTGCTACTTATGGATTTACCGTACCACAAGTTAAATTCTACACATAGTAAAAAGAGACTGTTATACGTTCACTTCTGGCCTCATTCTTCAAACTACCTTTACACTACAATGACCCCATGGCAAAACGTCCTTTGCTGGATTTTTGATGAAATATGGCGCATCTAGTATTAAACATATTTATGAAACAAGTTAGCCAAAAAGAATAAACCAGGGCCATGATTTAGCGGGAAAGGAGATGTGGCTTAAGATGTACCATTTGGTGCGTAAATTTTGTCACAATTCTGATGCAAAGTAAGCTAACCAATAGATGGGATAAATCTAGATAACTGTGTCTACTGCGTCTAAGTCTACACTGTCTACAGGGGTGGAGCTAAAGGTCCCTGGTGCAAACGTTTAGCTTGAGCCCCCTTAGGACAAAACTAAAGACTCAAGACCTCACCCTGTGTACATTTTAATCATTCACATACATTATTATAGTAATAGTGTCCAGGCCGAGACAGATGACAGCAGGCAACACTACCCCTTCCTGATCCTGAATGAGGCTTCCTTCCGCCATTCTCAGTATGGCAGCAGGGACTGAATACAAGCTACAGAGGAGGAGGGGTAGGGACCGGGAGTTCCTCTTCTTGTATCCCCGCTCCTCCTACATCTGCACATAGGGATATGTTGGACTAAAACTGGGCAGGATGGGTCATTCCTTCCAGCAAAGTCTACCTTTAGCTCCCTCTCTACAACTGTGTCCAGATAGGGATCTGACTAGTGGATGGACAGAAGCTGTTGCAGCCTAATAAAGTAAGTGTAGATCATCATTGTGGACAATCCAGCAAGGCCCACCCTTGTTCCCTCCTCACAACCAGGGGATCTGACTGGTAGGTGGGCCAGGGCTGCTGCAGCCAAATCACATAAGTGAAAATCATCACTGTGGCCTGCCCCACAACAAAGCCTGGACCCAACTTGCCACTCGCTCTCCACAACTGTCTCAACACATGGACCTGACTGGTGGATCCACTGTGGCCCAATCAAGTGAATGCAGATCATCACTGCAGTCTGCCCCGTAGCAAAGCTCACTCCTGAAACCAAACCCCATCTTGATCTCATTTACAGTGAGACAGAAGGGCAGGGCAAGCCAAGTGCAAGCAGTCAGCTTGCTACTACAGACAGACAGCTATTACAAAATACAACAGACGGCCAAAGCGGTGTGCAGTGAAGGGAGCGCTGCAACGCCTATAGCTACTCCACTGACTGTCTACAATTTTTTTTTTTATATCGCAACATGCTAGTAAAACTTTTGATAGGCTGCAATTCACAATACAACCACTAGGGGGCCACACAGTAGACATCTTGTGACACACAAAATTATGGTATTATTAATTTTGAATTCATTCATTTTGAGATAAATCCAAATGTAGTTTTGTGATAGTTATATTTAATATAACTGATTCATTTATTTTTATGTTTATACAAATCATTGCTACAAACAATTTGTAACATCATTCAGCCTTTCTAAGCAGCAATTTTCACAGTGTTCTTAGTGAATTCTCAAAAAAATCCATACTTTGTACTTGTAAACATGTGAGAGAACAATGGGCACCTTTTTTGTAATGCGTGACAGCAAATGTGTTACAATTTTCCCTAACCTACAATTACTGTATCTATAAAAAAAAAAAAAAAACAGCCTATAAACAAATGTTGTATTGAAAGATTTCAATGCATAAAAGAGGAACAGGCTGAATCCGAGTCTACAGATCATCAGATCTTCAAGGACTGCGGTCTAACTTTACATAATAGTAAGACTTACAGAATCTGTTGGGACTTTGAGGAAATTATTAATAGAATTAAATATGATATACAATGTCTCTGGTATCACATCCTATATCACTGGGAACACAATAACTGTGGATCAACTGAAATAGTAAGTTCAAAGTGTTGTATTCTACGTTTTTCAAACCATCCCCTGGAATCTGAATACTTTTATAATTGCAAATCCTTTAGTATAGCAACTCAGTTATTCAATAAAATGCATTGGCATAGCTCCACCAGCTCTTTGTTCTTTTTCAGATTTATCTGTCCACCTGAGGTGGTCAAGCATGCTCAGTTTCACCCTCCAACTTCTACCAGCCCTATCTTCTGTGTGAAGCTGTGACAATTACAGGGAGAGTGCCATAGCAGAAAGGACACATTCCCTAAGAAAGGATATGCCCCTAAGCTGCCAGCTTGAAGAGAACTTAGCAGAGTCATTGGACCAATGAATGGTGAAAGCTCTGGAACAATGTGAGTAGAGATGAGCGAATCGAATCCCACAAAGTGGAATTTGATCCGAATTTCAGGATAAATTCGATTCGCCTAGAAGCCAAATTTTCTCGTGCTTCGTGTCAGCGAATCGATTTATTCTGAAATAGTATAAAAAACTAAAAAATTCAAACTTACCTCTTCCATTTGCCCCACAACACCCTGTCCCCTTAACAGTGGCCTCTACAGTAATCTTCCCCTTAACACTGACCTCCATAGCAGACAATCCCCTTAACTGTGACCTCCAAAGCAGCCTGCCCCTAGGGTGGCCAGAGGTCCGGTTTTAGGCCGGACAGTCCAGCTTTCAATCTCCCTGTCCTTCTGTGACTCCCAAGAACTCCCATCACTGTGCCGGACGGACACAGGGATGTCCTTTTGAACAGCTCACACTCAGACAGCAGCACTGTGCTGTCTGAGTGTGAGCTACAGGGAGAAAGTCACCCTTCCTCCCTCCCACCCCTGCAGCTGACAGAAGTTAATTTTTACCTTCCTTTTTTCAATCCCTGTTGGCTGCGGAGTGGGAGGTGGCGTGACCTAACTGGGTAGGGGTGTGGCTTAGTGGGACCTTTGGGGCTGGGTTTTTAAGTCCATCTTTTGCCCCCTTAACTGTGACCTCCACAGCACTCCGCTCCTTTAAAAGGGGTTGTCCAAGTAATGAAAAAATATATATATATAGGACTGAAAATCTGATGGGCAGCAATATATAACTAAGCTAAGCAAGTTTTATGCTAAAAATATATATATATTTCCTAATTTCCCTGGTTCTTTTCTGGCCCTTTGTTTACATGCAATAAAAACAACCTCTGCCCCTCCCCCTGCTCTGCAAAGGGAGTAGCTACAAGAGATGCCCTGAATGACATGTCTGCCTGCTGGGAGACTCAGCAGCATGTTGTATGTGTAGGACTACAAGTCCCAAGTGTATAATGATACTGCTAATACACACAGGATCTTTCCCCTACCTTCTCTAGTCTGTCAGCTCCAGTTCCCAGAATTGTCTCCTCACTGCCTGCTGCAGCTTGCCAGTCTGTGCAGCTGAAGGGGTTAAGAATCCTAGGATAGAGCATACAGCCTGCAGTGAAGGGGAGCGTGGCCAGCACAGTGACGTCTCGTTTACAGGCTTGTAAACAAACTTTATCAGAGCAGGGAGAGAAGCTGATATCACAGGTCATGTGACCCTCAGTGAAATCTGATAAACCAGGCACTGCAGATAAAGTGAGTTAATTGGCAAGCTGTTACATTTGCCAGTTAGGAACATAGAAAGAACAAAAAAATAACTCGGACAATCCCTTTAACTGGCTGGGTTGTTATGGAAACCTGGTGTAAAACTGTCTGTATGTGGAGACTAAGGACCTCCAAGCTTCTATTGGCTGGTAAGGGTCACGTGACAAGACTTCTATTGGCTAATGCATTGTTTGGAAATATCTCGGGAACGGTATGTCCTAGAGAGCTGAGACCCGGTCTAAAACCTTCCCCGACACCTGATGTATCTATGTGCCAAATTTCGTAATTGTAAATGTGACGGTGCGGATTCCTTTAGCGGACATACATACATACACTCAGCTTTATATATTAGATACAATATATTACTCCTAATATAGTCCCTAACCAAGACCACCCAAGCTGCTCCTTGTTGAAGAGTCTTCTCTGAAGTGTTTGACATGATGAATCGTGGATGGGATGTGTTGAAAATTCAGATCTGTGGGGCTCCAGCTGCTGGGACCACCAATACCAGGTGTGGGATTGTGAAGGGGTTTCAATAACTTTGAATAAGCCCATACTGTATCTCCGTGTGCAACTGATTTTCATGGTGGACTGTTCTATTGCATTTTATGGTGGCAATGCTTCTAAGGGCAAACAAGAGTATAATTTGAAGTCATCATATGGCAGTCCCTGAATTGCCTGCATGTGCCTAATATAAAGACAAATAGACACCATGGCCCAAAGTATGGGGTCTGTACTCTCTGCTTTACCTTGTACATGAGACTTCATTGACACCACAGTGCAAGGAACACAAATGCACAGATGTTAAAAAAAATTCTATGTGGTACAGACCCTTTTATAAACAGTCCATGTGCCTCTATGACATACTGATGGTGTCAAAAGTACAAGACAGATATCTATTTACACAGACATAGCAAAAGGGGATTGGCGCCTATACCCAGGCTCTGGTGGCTGAGGAGGCCCAAAGGCACCGGTATCATAATGGTCAAAAGGTAGGTGGGAGGTCCTTATTACAGACTGTGCATTAGGACCCAGAAGCTTTAAGTGCCTGAAAACATTTTCTGAATTTCATCCATATTTGTCTGTAGCTCTGATATACATGTTTAAACACAGATAGCCTGCACTTCTGGGATATTAATGGCACAGTCCAGGTTAACAACCCTGGCTCAGTCCTTGTCGGAGGATAGGTGTGGGCTGGCTCCACCTCAGCTCTAGTCAATGATAGGGAGAGTTTGGAAGGTAGAGGAAGCTGTGACTTGTGCTTCCTCTTCTTAGTTCCAAAAAGCTACGACTCATCGATATCTGCATGATCTACAGGAGAGAACGAGTAAGGGCTTGTTCACATGAACGTTTTTGCGTTCCGTATACGGGCCGTTTTTTGCCTTCCATATACAGTCCGTATACGGAATCATTCATTTCAATGGTTCAGAAAAAATAACTAAATATACTCCGTATGCATTCCGTTTCTGTATTTCCATTTTTCAGTTCCATTGAAAGATAGAACATGTCCTATTATTGCCTGCAAATAACATTCCGTGGCTCCATTCAAGTCAATGTGTCCGCAAAAAAATGGAACACATACGGAAATGCATCTGTATGTCTTCCGTATCCGTTCCGTTTTTGCGGAACCATCTATTGAAAATGTTATGCCCAGCCCAATTTTTTCTATGTAATTACTGTATACTGTATATGCCATACAGAAAAACGGAATGGAAAAACAGAACAGAAATGGAAACAAAAAACGGAACAACTGATCTGTGAAAAACGGCCCGCGAAATACTGAAAAAGACATACGGTCATGAAAGAAGAGAACTAGAGAACTTAGGATCTGCATGGCCGAGCATTGTGGTCAGTAAGGTAACCTGCTACCAAAAGCTTTTAAGACTTTAATGTAGTGAGGGATACTGTTAAGACACCCTTTACATCTGGACATGACCTGGCCAGTTGTTTCTCTAAAAAACAGCATCCTTTAGTGGACATTACAGACACCATTGCAAAAATACAATTGCCTGCCATAAGTTCTGCAGGAAGAGACTTGAGACAGACAGGGAAGAGGGCCATAACTCCCATCCTTACCTAAATCTATACATTGTTATATGGGAAGAATTGCACTTTGTACTGTTGAAGCTGTGTTTTGCTATCGTTGAATGTACTACAACTCCTATTTTGCACTAAAAAAAGTACAGTAGAAAGAGACGTTTATTCTGCTACATTTGGCCTGGTTACTGACTCTTGCACCATGCGCTTGCACCAATGCAAACACTTAGCATCACGGGCACCCTGACTATCATCACTCAAGATTAGGTTTGTGCTGTTCCCTACTAGTGTTGATCGAGCACCAAAGTGCTCGGGTGCTCTGGTGCTCGAGTAGAACACTTTGGGATGCTCGGGTGCTCTACAGAATGGGAGAACCAAAGCATTAAAACAGGCACCCCCAGCTCTGAAGAGGGGAGGGTGTCTGGTTCACAGGAAAAGGTCAGAAATTGATGGAAACACCACTGAAATGGTTCGGGAACAGCATGGGGAGGATGTCTGGATGCATCTTGGACTCCCAGGTCGCTGCTGGGAACGATGTTGTCCGAGTAGTACGCCACTTTTTACAGACTGACAATAATACGCACCAAACCGAAGATAAAATCGATTTAAGAGGAAAAGTTCTTAGGAAACATTCTTACCTGTATATTTACTTGTATATAAAGTGCAAGTGCTGCCAAAAATTACAAGGAAGAGGCACTCCGATACAACCTGTGTATCACATAAAGGAGGGCCTCATTCACATTGTGGTACAATTGTTCAGGTAGTGGGACTCCTACACTCATAAGGCCTATGCACTAAGTGAAAGGGCTGCCAAAAATTACAAGGAACCGGCACTACAATACACCCTTTATTACACATAAAGGAGGGCATCATACACACCCTTGAAAAATTATGATTGATGGCCTGCTGGTGACCCTCTAAAACATTAGGGTGAGGGCCTGCTGATCTGACCATCTAAAACATTAAGGGGGAGGGTCTGCTGCTGAGCTGACCCTCTAAAACATTAAGGGGGAGGGTCTGCTGCTGAGCTGACCCTCTAAAACATTAAGGGGGAGGGTCTGCTGCTGAGCTGACCCTCTAAAACATTAGGGGCGATGGCCTTCTGCTGATCTGACCATCTAAAACATTAAAAACATTAGGGGGGAGGGTCTGCTGCTGACCCTCTAAAACATTAGGGGTGAGGGTCTGCTGCTGAGCTGACCCTCTAAAACATTAGGAGCGAGGGCAGCCTAATAAGCATGTTGATATGATGGAGGAGGAAGAAAAAAGGAAGATTGAACCATATACCGTATTTTTCGCTTTATAAGACACACATGATGATAAGACGCACCTAGGTTTTTGAGGAGGAAAGTAAAAAAATAATATTTTGAACCAAAAGGTTTTGGTAGGTTTTGAACTAATGGTGGTCTGTGGATGACGCACTGTTATAGGGAATCTGTGGATGACACACTGTTATGGGGGATCTGTGGATGACACACTGTTATGGGGGATCTGTGGATGACGCACTGTTATGGGGGATCTGTGGATGACGCACTGTTATGGGGATCTGTGGATGACGCACTATTATGGGGGATCTGTGGATGACGCACTGTTATGGGGGATCTGTGGATGACGAACTGTTATGGGGGGATCTGTGAATGACACTGAGGGGGGATCTGTGGATTACACTGAGGGGGGATCTGTGCATTACACTGAGGGGGGATCTGTAGAAGACACTTATGGGGCTCTGTGGATGACACTTATGTCATCCACAGATCCCCATAAGTGTCATCTACAGATCCCCATCAGATGCATCAGTGTGGAAGGAGGAGGCGGGGACACTCATGACGGAGCCCGGTGCAGTGACACTACTCGAATACACCGGGCCCCGCAACTGTTAAATACATTCAATCTGATCTTTATTTAATTGTATATGCTCTGACGGTACTTACTGTAGTACCGTAGGTATAGCATTAAGACGGCGCAGACCGGCATCTCCTTCGGTCATGCGCCGCCTGCCGCAGCTCCCTCCTCATGCGCCGCCTGCCCCAGCTCTCTCTGTCATGCGCCGCCTGCCCCAGCTCCCTCTGTCATGCGCCACCTGCCTGTTCATTAAAAAAGTGAGATAAGCAGGAAGGCGGCGCATGAGGAGGGAGCTGGGGCAGGCGGCGCATGACAGAGGGAACTGGGGCAGGCGGCGCATGAGGAGGGATCTGCGCCCGGCGGCGCATGACCGAAGGAGATGCCGGTCTGCGCCGTCTTAATGCTATACCTACGGTACTACAGTAAGTACCGTCAGAGCATATACAATTAAATAAAGATCAGATTGAATGTATTTAACAGTTGCGGGGCCCGGTGTATTAGAGTAGAGTCACTGCACCGGGCCCCGCCATGAGTGTCCCCGCCTCCTCCCTCCACACTGATACTTCGCTGGCCACGCTGTGCAGCATAGCGGCCAGCGAAGTATACATTTATAAGACGCATGGCCATTTTCCCCCCACTTTTGGGGGAAAAAAGTGCGTCTTATAAAGTGAAAAATACGGTACCCTTTTTTGTGGTGGAAGGGGTGCATGGGAATACAGTGTATTTAATACGCCATAAGAGCCACATTTAAAGGGCCTTTATGTTCAGTCGCTTTTCTCTGGTGGAGTAGAGAAGTCAGGGGCAATCCAGGCCTTGTTCATTTTGATAAGAGTCAACCTGTCAGCATTTTCAGTTGACAGGTGGATGCGCTTATCAGTTATTATGCCCCCAGCAGCACTAAATACCCGCTCTGACAAAACGCTGCCGGCAGGGCAGGCCAGCACCTCCAAGGCGTAGAGCGCCAGTTCGTGCCACGTGTCCAACTTGGACACCCAATAGTTGTAAGCCACAAAGGGATCACTGAGGACGCTGACACGGTCTGCTACGTACTCCTTCACCATCTTTCAAAACTTTTTCCTCCTTGTGACACTAGGCCGCGCATTAGGGTGAGGATGCAGGCGGGATGTCATGAAACTGTCCCAGGCCTCGGAGAGTGTTGCCCTGCCTCTGTTGGAACTGCTGTGTGTTCCCCTTGTCTCCCCTCCACAGTTGCACAAGGAACTATGTACTCTTGGAGCAATTTTTCCACAAGAACCTTCTGATATTGCACCATTTTGCTAGTCCTCTCCACCAAAGGAATGAGAGATGAGAAGTTCTCTTTGTAGCGAGGGTCAAGAAGGGTGAACAACCAGTAATCGGTGTTGACCAAAATGTGCATAACGAGAGGGTCACGGAAAAGGCAGCATAACATAAAGTCAGCCATGTGTGCCAGAGTCCCAACAGACAAGACTTTGCTGTCCTCATCAGGAGGATGACTCTCAATCTCCTCATCCTCTTTCTTCTCTTCAGCCCATCCACGCTGAACAGATGGAATAAACCTGCTATGGGTACTACCTTCTGTAGCGGAAGCAACTGTCTCCTGCTCCTCCTCATCATCTTCATCCAATTTGCGCTGAAAAGAGAAACTGAGAGTGGTCTGGCTATCACCCTGTGTACTGTCTTCCCCAATTTCGACCTCTTCCACATGCAAAGCGTCCGCCTTCATTGTGAGCAGCGAGCGTTTCAGTAGACACAGAAGTTGGATGGTTACGCTGATAATAGCAGCATCGCCGCTCACCATCTGCTCACCACCTGCCCCTCTATACTGCTGTCCTCACTCGGCTTGCAACCTTCCCAGGTTGGGTCAGTGATTTCATCGTCCACCACCTCCTCTTCCACTTCCTCACTCTGGTCATCCTCCTGATTTGTTGACCTAACAACAACCTCACTTATTGGCAACTGTGTCTCATCATCATCATCCACCTCGTGAAACACTAATTTCCGTTCCCCATCGTCATCTTCTTCTGACTGTGGATGCTCAAGAGTTTGTGAATCAGCGCACAAGATCTCCTCATGTCCCTCTTCAAGCAGGCTTGGCGAGAGGCCCAAATCAAGGAATGGCGATGAAAAGAGCTCCTTGGAATATCTGAGTGTGGGATCACTTGTTTGCCAAATCTCTCCATGGTGGGAGGAAGGAGGATCATTGTGAGGATTCTGTTGACCAGACTCTTGGCTACTGAGACTGGACTTTGTGGAAGATAGGGTGGTGATTAACCAACTGGAAGCATTATCTGCTGCAATCCAACCAACCACCTGGTCGCACTGGTGTGACTTAGAGAGTGGTATCCTGCGCCACCCTGCAAACTGGGACATGAAGCTAGGTATCGTGGATGAGTGTGTTTCTTGTGCTCTGGCAGCAAGCACAGTTTCACCGAGCCCAGGGCCACGGCCTCTGCGTACACTATCTACAGCATGGCCACTTCCCCGTCCCTTACTGCTCATCTTGAGCATATTAAATGGTATACAGTCAGGTCCATAAATATTGGGACATCAACACAATTCTAAAAATTTAGGCTCTTTACACCACCACAAGGGATTTGAAATAAAACGAACAAGATGTGCTTTAACTGCAGACTGTCAGCTTTAATTTGAGGGTATTTACATCCAAATCAGGTGAACAGTGTAGGAATTACAACAGTTTGCATATGTGCCTCCCACTTGTTAAGGGACCAAAAGTAATGGGACAATTGGCTTCTCAGCTGTTCCATGGCCAGGTGTGTGTTATTCCCTCATTATCCCAATTACAATGAGCAGATAAAAGTCCAGAGTTAATTTCAAGTGTGCTATTTGCATTTGGAATCTGTTGCTGTCAACTCTCAAGATGAGATCCAAAGAGCTGTGACAATCAGTAAAGCAAGACATCATTAGGCTGAAAAAACAAAACAAACCCATCAGAGACATAGTAAAAACATTAGGCATGACCAAAACAACTGTTTGGAACATTCTTTAAAAGAAGGAACGCACCGGTGAGCTCATCAACACCAAAAGACCCGGAAGACCATGGAAAGGAACTGTGGTGGATGACCGAAGAATTCTTTCCCTGGTGAAGAAAACACCCTTCACAACAGTTGGCCAGATCAAGAACACTCTCCAGGAGGTAGGTGTATGTGTGTCAAAGTCAACAATCAAGAGAAGACTTCACCAGAGTGAATATAGAGGGTTCACCAAAAGATGTAAAACATTGGTGAGCTTCAAAAGCAGGAAGGCCAGATTAGAGTTTGCCAAAAGACATCTAAAAAAGCCTTCACAGTTCTGGAACAACATCCTATTGGACAGATGAGACCAAGATCAACTTGTACCAGACTGATGGTAAGAGAAGAGTATGGAGAAGGAAAGGAACTGCTCATGATCCTAAGCATACCACCTCATCAGTAAAGCATGGTGGTGGTAGTGTCAAGGCGTGGGCATGTATGGCTGCCAATGGAACTGGTTCTCTTGTATTTATTGATGTGACTGCTGACAAAAGCAGCAGGATGAATTCTGAAGTGTTTCGGGCAATATTATTCTGCTCATATTCAGCCAAATGCTTCAGACCTCATTGGACGGCGCTTCACAGTGCAGATGGACAATGACGCAAAGCATACTGCAAAAGCAACCAAAGAGTTTTTTAAGGGAAAGAAGTGGAATGTTATGCAATGGCCAAGTCAATCACCTGAAATGAATCCGATTGAGCACGCATTTCACTTGCTGAAGACAAAACTGAAGGGAAAATGCCCCAAGAACAAGCAGGAACTGAAGACAGTTGCAGAAGACGCCTGGAAGAGCATCACCATGGATGAAACACAGCGTCAGGTGATGTCTATGCGTTTCATATTTCAGGCTGTAATAGACTGCAAAGGATTTGCAACCAAGTATTAAAAAGTGAAAGCTTGATATATGATTATTATTCTGTCCCATTACTTTTGGTCCCTTAACAAGTGGGTGGCCCATATGCAAACTGTTGGAATTCCTACACCGTTCACCTGATTTGGATGTAAATACCCTCAAATTAAAGCTGACAGTCTGCAGTTAAAGGGAACCTGTCACCGGTTTTATGGTGTCCTAACTAAGGGCAACATAAATAAGTGACTGATTCTCTTAGCAAAATGCTGGGTCACTTTCTTTAATTGACCCAGTCAATCTGCCAACATCTTGTATTGAAAAGCTCCAGCTGATAATGATGAGTCATGAATATTCATGAGCTCCTGACTCTCTCCGCCCACCTGCTGCTGAGTGACAGTTTGTTTCCATAGGAATCAGCAGCAGGTGGGCAGGGGAGTGGCTATAGCTCTGAATTAAATATACGCTGGACTCAATGACATCACGCAGGACTCAAATCAGCTCATTAGCATGCGGCATCTTTGTGTGTATATTATGAGGTAGCCATCTGTCACACCAGTAAGTGAATACATCTAAGGCACTTTTTAGTAGTTAATGATTGTATATAATTAGTTAGATTATAATCAAATATCCACATGACAGGTTCCATTTAAAGCACATCTTGTTTGTTTCATTTCAAATCCATTGTGGTGGTGTATAGAGCCAAAAATGTTAGAATTGTGTCAATGTCCCAATATTTATGGACCTGACTGTATATGCTTGCAAGTATGTCACACGTACAGTAGCACAGGTATTGTAAGTGTATGCGCTAATAAATTATACTGAATGTCACAGATGTCTGTCCGCAACTGTATATGCTTGCAAGTATGTCACACGTACAGTAGCACAGGTATTGTAAGTGTATGCGCTAATAAATTATACTGAATGTCACTGTGTGCTGTCCGCAACTCTTCCGACCTTATAGAGAATTTATGGGTCCGGTTTTTTTCCGGCCTTATATAGAATGAATGGGTCCGGACATGAGCCAAATCACGTGTCATGACGCTTTCCGGCCAGCCAATCTCTGTAATGCCAGTAACCAACATTGCTATGGCATTACAGTGAGTGCGAGTACTTTCCTACACATTTATTGGCTCCGTAGCAGCCAACAAATGTGCGGGGAGGAGACTCGAGCATCACTCGAGTGAAAATGGTGTTCGGCCGACCATGCTCGCCCCACACTATTCCCTACCCTAATGTCCAGTTGGATTCTGATTACATGTGTTTATGTCTTGTGCTTGTAACCATTGTTGAATAAACCAATCATTTTTGCCTATTCTGTGTTTAGAAGTTTTGTCTGCGAACTATTGTGATACGTCCAGTGGTTCGCCCTTAACCCCTGAACGTGACAACAGTATGAGGACGGCCACTGAGATTGACTGTAACAGCCAGAGCCACTACCACTCCTATCCTCCGTTCCTCTTAGGCAGCTGCAGAGTGCAGACAGGGGAAAAGACAGTTTAGATGACACAAGAATATCTAAAGAGAGCACATGAAAGAAGTAAGATTGCCTCACCTGTCAGAGTGTAAAAAAATCCAAGCTGCAAACTTTCAGCATCAAAGGGAATTTCCAACTAGACATTTTCTGTTGTTGTTTGATCAACAAATTTTGTTTCCGAGACTAAAAAAGTGTGACATAAACAGGATTAAACATTAAATAGAAGCAGTGAAATTCTGCTTGAGAGGAAAGGGCTTCCCTGTTAAAGAGGAGGCGTTCTAGTATCTCAGCGCTTCTAGTATCGTGTAAAATTCTGCAGTAATGGTCAAAAATATACACAAAATATTTCTACATAATGCAAATATACAAACAGTGCAAAGTGAAAAGATGAGTGATCTCAGAGTCATGATTTAATAGCTCCTGGGTCTCACTGCAAAATTAACAAGCCCCCCAACTACACTACTATTTATAATACTAGGTCTGAGTGTACCTGCGCCATCTGCATCCACTAGCCTCACCTCTGACTGGTGTGGACCTGTGGCTCTGCACCTACTGCAAAACTACTGAGCGGAGAGGGTGCCATAGCAACCGGCGCCTGCTGTTTCTTACAGCAGACATCTGCGGCTAATGTCCGCGACCGGCAGTAATGCCGATTGCGGACATTTAATCCATCAGATGCCGTGGTCAAACCTGACCACCGCATCTGAGCATGCTAGAAGCCGAAAGTGCATGCCGGCAGTGAATGACAGGAGGCTGCTGCACAGTCTTTCCTATGAAGCCCTTGCCTATAATAGGGTTCCATAGGAAAGTAGTGCATTGGAGTCTATGATAAAAGCAATGGAATGACTGAATGTTAGAGTTCCCTATCGGAACTATACAAAAGCGCCAAAAAAATGAATAAAGTTTTTACAAATAAAAAATATTACATTTCCGCAGTGTAGAATGCCATGTGCGCAAACGCCTGTACTACCAAAATGTAATTATTAACCCCATACGGAACAATATTAAATAAAGAAAAGGGTCAAAATGGGTCAAAATTTGCCATTTTCTGGTTGCTTCTCCTCCCACAAAAAATTTCATAAAAAGTGATCAAAAAGTCCTACACGCCCCAGAATGGTATCAATGAAAAGTACAGATCCCCCCACAAAAATGAGCCCTCATACAGCTCCACACACATAACTACAAAAAAGTTATAGGGGACAGAAAATGACAGCAAAACAAATAAAAATTAGTTTTTTTTCCAAGTTTTATTTTATTTTCAGCATCAAAACGCAAGGAAAAGTATACATATGTGATATCGCCTGATTCCTACTGACCTTGAGAATGAAGATTACAAGTCAGTTTTACCGCATAATAAGTGCCGTAAAATAAAAAAAAACATAAAACTGTGGCAAAATTGCATATTTTTTTTTCCCACTTCCCACTACATTCTATGCAATATTAAATGGTTGCGTTGGAAAGTACAACTTGTTCTGCAAAAAATAAGCACTCATACGACTATGTGAATGAAAAAATTAAAAAAGTTATGGCTCTGGGAAGGTGGGGAACAAAAAATGAAAACGCAGAGTCAAAAAAACCTCCAGGGTAGAAAGGGTTAATGGGCACATGTCTGAATGAAGTACCCGGTGTCCATTGGCCACACACCTACTCAGCTCTGTCTGGTGCCCCAATCACTTGTTCTCAATTAGGCTGGCAGGAGCTGAAATTGCAGGAATCCAGCTATAGGATACAGCTACATGGCAACACTAGTCGTGTGACAGCGGTCTCGGCCAGGATCGCAGGGACATCACAGTGATCCCATAGAAATCAATGGAGTGGCAGCACATGTGCTATGACTGCAACGCCCCAATCGCAAAAAATCTGGCAGAGTTGCATTTTTTATGATTGAGGCGTTGCAGTCACAGCACACATGCAACTCGTGCTATGACCGCACTCATTTCTAAGTGATGACCGCTGCACTGTGATGCCCCTACGATCCGGGGCGTGACAGCTGTCACACGACCAGTGTCGCCATGATGCTGTACCCATATGGACAGACAGTTTTAAATGACACCATCTGGTTCCGAAATTCCAAGAAGAGGTGTTATAAGCACTGGGCAGACCCCAGATCACATCCCCTAAATAAATGGATGCCCCTGAATGAATATGTGCCCCAGAATATATATAGATCAGACCTCAAACTAAATAGCTACGGAGCCCAAAACAAAACAGACCAACGACCGACCCTTTGAAATAATCCATCAATATCACTGGCTACACAATTCATTTAAGTAAGTATATTAGCTTTATTTTTAACACACGTGGGTGGCCCTTACAAGGGCCTTTGGGTCAGTGAGGGAGGCATTTAGAGGTCAGCAGGTGGCAGTATCTGGATGAAGCAGGGGTACACTTCTTTGATGGGAGAACAGCACACAGCGCCCCCCTGTGGTATGATGACATTTTTTACCAGTTCATCCAGCTCCACATCTACATGCATTGCCAGCTGCAGGTGACGAGGAGTAATGCGGCGGCTCTTCCATGACCGAGCTTCATACCCAGCCAAGAACATGACCTCCCTAGTCATGAACTCCATCACAGCGGCCAGGAACACTGGAGCATTGGCACTGAAGCGTTTGGCATAATTCCTTTTCCTCAAAAAGCGGTGTATACGGCCAACTGGAAACTTTAGTCCTGCTCTGTATGTTCTGCTGATCCTGGCTTTGGCTCTGCTCTTTCCTCTGCGATCTCTGCTACGTGACATGCTCACAAGGAACAGAAAGGCTATTGCACCAGAAAATAATCCAGACTGAAAAGGAGAAGTGGTGACGCTGATATTTAGAATCACTGCTGCTCTCTGATTGGTTGAAATCCTAGACTGTTTTCTGACATCACAGTCAGAATGACTCATTCCTCGTGGGTGGTTCTAATTGCTTCTTCTGGGCAGTGCTGCCTTCCAAATGGTGGAAATTGAAGTTATCTTCATAACATGAACTTGCGCATAGCTACAACCACAGGAGATGTTCGGTTTATCCTTCACCAGGCTGACATTCTGTCTATTATCCGCCATCCTGTTCTCTCAGTAGACACACATAGATGTGCGGGTTATTAATGACATTTAACAGTCCATAAAAAATTCAACGCTATATAATTTATTACTATGCAGGCTACACAACTATCCTGACCAGCGGCCACAGTTTGTTTTTAAAGAAGCAGCACCATGAAAAGTTCCTATGGAAAACCTTGTTGCAGTTCCACACGTAAAGATTCCTGTGCTGTTTGTCACATAGGGTTTCGCAGACTGTATTTTCCTCCATTAATCTCTTGGGCAAAAACATGAACTGACTACACCTAAAGGACAACATCAGTACAGGACATCCTAGTAACATAGTAACATAGTACATAAGGCCGAAAAAAGACATTTGTCCATTCAGTCCGGCCTGTTATCCTGCAAGTTGATCCAGAGGGAAAAAAAAACTGTGAGGTAGAAGCAAATTTTCCCCACTTAGGCCTCATGCACACGACCGTTTTTTTTTTGCGGTCCGCAAAAATGGGGTCCGTAGGTCCGTGATCCGTGTCCGTTTTTCCTTCCGTTGGTCTTCCTTGATTTTTGGAGGATCCACGGACATGAAGGAAAAAGTCGTTTTGGTGTCCGCCTGGCCATGCGGAGCCAAACGGATCCGTCCTGACTTACAATGCAAGTCAATGGGGACGGATCCGTTTGACGTTGACACAATATGGTGCAATTGCAAAAGGATCCGTCCCCCATTGACTTTCAATGTAAAGTCAGGAGTCCCGTTTATGCCATCGGATCTGAGTTTTCTCCAATCCGATGGTATATTTTAACTTGAAGCGTCCCCATCACCATAGGAACGCCTCTATGTTAGACTATACCATCGGATTTGAGTTACATCGTGAAAACTCATATCCGACAGTATATTCTAACACAGAGGCGTTCCCATGGTGATGGGGACGCTTCAAGTTAGAATATACTAAGAAGTGTGTACATGACTGCCCCCTGCTGCCTGCAGCACCCGATCTCTTACAGGGGGCTGTGATACGCACAATTAACCCCTCAGGTGCCGCACCTGAAGGGGTTAATTGTGCGTATCATAGCCCCCTGTAAGAGATCAGGGGCTGCCAGGCAGCAGGGGGCAGACCCCCCTCCCTCCCTAGTTTGAATATCATTAGTGGCCAGTGTGCGGCCCCCCCCCCCGACCCCCCTCCGTCTATTGTATTAATATCATTGGTGGCACAGTGTGCGGCGCCCCCCGGTCCCCCCTCCCTCCCTCTATTGTATTAATATCATTGGTGGCACCTACTGCAAAACTACTGAGCGGAGAGGGTGCCATAGCAACCGGATGCCTGCTGTTTCTTACAGCAGACATCTGCGGCTAATGTCCGCGACCGGCAGTAATGCCGATTGCGGACATTTAATCCATCAGATGCCGTGGTCAAACCTGACCACCGCATCTGAGCATGCTAGAAGCCGAAAGTGCATGCCGGCAGTGAATGACAGGAGGCTGCTGCACAGTCTTTCCTATGGAGCCCTTGCCTATAATAGGGTTCCATAGGAAAGTAGTGCATTGGAGTCTATGATAAAAGCAATGGAATGACTGAATGTTAGAGTTCCCTATGAGAACTATACAAAAGTGTCAAAAAAATGAATAAAGTTTTTACAAATAAAAAATATTACATTTCTGCAGTGTAGAATGCCATGTGCGTAAACGCCTGTACTACCAAAATTTAATTATTAACCCCATACGGAACAATATTAAATGAAGAAAAGGGTCAAAATGGGTCAAAATTTTCCATTTCTTGGTTGCTTCTCCTCCCACAAAAAATTTCATAAAAAGTGATCAAAAAGTCCTACACGCCCCAGAATGGTATCAATGAAAAGTACAGATCCCCCCACAAAAATGAGCCCTCATACAGCTCCACACACATAACTAAAAAAAAGTTATAGGGGACAGAAAATGACAGCAAAAAAAATAAAAATTAGTTTGTTTTCAAGTTTTATTTTATTTTATTTTATCTTCAGCATCAAAACGCAAGGAAAAGTATACATATGTGATATCGCCTGATTCCTACTGACCTGGAGAATGAAGATCACAAGTCAGTTTTACCGCATAATGAGCGCCGTAAAATAACAAAAACATAAAACTGTGGCAAAATTGAATTTTTTTTCCCCACTACATTCTATGCAATATTAAATGGTTGCGTTGGAAAGTACAACTTGTTCTGCAAAAAATAAGCACTCATACGACTATGAAAAAATGTGAATGAAAAAAATTAAAAAAGTTATGGCTCTAGGAAGGTGGGGAACGAAAAATGAAAATGTAGAGTCAAAAAAAACTCCAGGGTAGAAAGGGTTAATGGGCACATGTCTGAATGAAGTACCCGGTGTCCATTGGCTACACACCTACTCAGCTCTGTCTGGTGCCGCAATCACTTCAATTAGGCTGGCAGGAGCTGAAATGGCAGGAATCCAGCTATAGGATACAGCTACATGGCAACACTAGTCGTGTGACAGCGGTCTCGGCCAGGATCGCAGGGACATCACAGTGATCCCATAGAAATCAATGGAGTGGCAGCACATGTGCTATGACTGCAACGCCCCAATTGCAAAAAATCTGGCAGAGTGGCATTTTTTATGATTGAGGAGTTGCAGTCACAGCACACATGCAACTCGAGCTATGACCGCACTCATTTCTAAGTGATGACCGCTGCACTGTGATGCCCCTACGATCCGGGGCGTGACAGCTGTCACACGACCAGTGTCGCCATGATGCTGTACCCATCAGTGGCGGATTATAATTGGGGCGTTTGGGTCGGTAGCCCCGGGCCCGGCATCGCTGGGGGGCCCCACGACCCAAACGCCCACAAACTACAGCGGGGCACGGGAGCGCATAGTTCCCTGCCCCGCCGCCAATCACCGCCATAGGCTTCAGGCCTAGCAGGCCTGAAGCCTATGCGGTAGTAAAATCCCGGTGCAGGCGGGCGTGATGACGTCATCGCGCCGTGCCTGTGCCCGAACGCAGCACACTGACGTGTGTGCGCACGCCTGCACCATCTACGAGTGAGCGCCGGCTGGGACACAGGTAAGTATTAGCTTTTATTTTTTTATTTTTTTGTGTGCCAACTGCCGACTTTGGGGGACATTACTGAAGGAACAGGGGGGGCAAACTACTACGTGGGGGAAAATTACTAGTATGGGGGAAATTAATACTGTGGGGGTAGTGTGGGAGACAATTAATACTGTAGGGGCAAATTACTACCATGGGGGGAATTAATACTGTGAGGGCAGTGTGGAGAAATTAATACTGTGGGGGCAGTGTAGGGGGCTATTTACTTAATGGATGGCAGTGTGGGGGCAAATTATCTAATGGGGGCAGTGTGGGGGGTTATTACTTGATGGGGCAGTGTGGGGGGCAAATTACTTAATGATGGGGCAGTGTGGGGGCAAATTACTTAATGGATCGCAGTGTCGGGGCAAATCACTTAATGGATGGCAGTGTCAGGTAAAATGATCTAATGGGGGGCAGTGTGTGGGGTTATTACTTGATGGGGGCAGTGTGGGCAGCAAATTACTTTGTGGGGGAAATTACTGTATGGAGCAGTGTGGGGGAACTTACTATATGGGGGAAATTACTATATGGGGCAGTGTGGGGGAAATTACTATATGGGGGAAGTGTGGAAGAAATTATTATATGGGGCAGTGTGGTGGAAATTACTATATGGGGCAGTGTGGGGGAAATTACTATATGGGGCAGTGTGGGGGAAATTACTATTTGGGGGCAGTGTGGTGGAAATTACTATTTGGGGGCAGTGTGGGGGAAATTACTTTATGGGGGCAGTGTGGGGAAATTACTTTATGGGGGCAGTGTGGGGAAATTACTTTATGGGGGTAGTGTGGGGGAAATTATTTTATGGGGGCGGTGTGGAGGAAATTACTATATGGGAGGCAGTGTGGAAGAAACTCCTATATGGGGGCAGTGTGGGGGAAATTACTATTTGGGGGCAGTGTGGGGGAAATTACTATATGGGGCAGTGTGGGGGAAATTACTATATGGGGCAGTGTGGGGGAAATTACTATATGGGGGCAGTGTGGGGGAAATTACTATATGGGGCAGTGTGGGGGAAATTACTATATGGGGCAGTGTGGGGGAAATTAATATTTGGGGGCAGTGTGGGGGAAATTACTATTTGGGGGCAGTGTGGGGGAAATTACTATTTGGGGGCAGTGTGGGGGAAATTATTATATGGGGGCAGTGTGGGGGAAATTACTATATGGATCAGTGTGGGGGAATTACTGGTTGGGGGCAGTGTGGGGGAAATTACTATATGGGGCAGTGTGGGGAAACTACTATATGGGAGCAGTGTGGGGGAAATTACTATATGGGGCAGTGTGGGGGAAATTACTATATGGGGGTAGTATGGGGGCCTTTCTATTAGGGGACATTATTTTTGGGTACACTATACAGGTATTATTACCTGGAACACAATATAGGGTGTTATTATTACTGGGGGCACTCTAGGGGACATTATAATTGCTGTAGACACTATAGGGACCTTTGGGGTAATTTATCAAACTGGTGTAAAGTATAACTGGGTTAGTTACCCATAGTAGCCAATCAGATTCCAGCTTTCATTTTTCACAGCTCCTTTTGGAAAATTAAAGGTGGAATCTGATTGGTTGCTGTGGGCACCTAAGCCAGTTGTAATTTACACCAGTTTGATAAATGACTCCAATTATGAGAAATCTAACGTGTCTGTGTAACAAACTCTGTAGAGACGAGATGCGGCTGAAAGAATTTGTCATGGCGGTCTTGGTCAAACGGAGGAGAAGATGAAAGAGAGGATCTAAATGACAGGAGATGTCACTGGATGTAAGAGGTATGTGGTGCTGTATTCCCCTATATGTAGAGCTTACTGATTACTGTGACCTGCGTCTCATCTTCTCCTCCAAGTCTTTTTTATCATAATCGTATGTGTTTTAAATTTGGCAACTAAAATTTGTATTTGTCACCTGCAGTCCTATTTAACAGCCTAGATAACAGTGATTACTTTCTGTGTACAGATAATGTAGTAGATGTTCCATGCAGTCCTATGTAACACCCCACATAACACAATAGTTCACTGTGTTATGTGGGGTGTTACATAGGACTGCAGGTAACATCTATGACATCTTTACACAGAGAGGTATGAGATGGTGGGGGTCTGACTCCTGGCACCCCCACAATCAGCTGTTTGAGGAGACCGCGATCTCCCAGTGAGCGTCGCAGCCTCTTTGCTCGTTACCAAGCACAGCGCTGTCCATTTGATAGCACTGCGCTCGGTATTACAGCTCAGCCGCAATCACTCAGATGAGACAGAGCTGCACGCACCTAGACCATGTGAACGATGTCATATTGCCTAGGAAGAGACGTTGGCGCTTATGAAGCACCGCAGCCTCTTCATATAGAAAAAAAACCTAAAACTAAAATCGAGGAGGGGGGGAGGGGGGTCCGAATTGGGTAGACAGCTCTTAATCCGCCCCTGGTACCCATATGGACAGACAGTTTTAAATGACACCATCTGGTTCTGAAATTCCAAGAAGAGGTGTTATAAGCACTGGGCAGACCCCAGATCACATCCCCTAAATAAATGGATGCCCCTGAATGAATATGTGCCCCAGAATATATATAGATCAGACCTCAAACTAAAAAGCTACGGAGCCCATAACAAAAACAGACCAATGACCGACCCTTCGAAATAATCCATCAATATCACTGGCTACACAATTCATTTAAGTAAGTATATTAGCTTTATTTTTAACACACGTGGGTGGCCCTTACAAGGGCCTTTGGGTCAGTGAGGCAGGCATTTAGAGGTCAGCAGGTGGCAGTATCTGGATGAAGCAGGGGTACACTTCTTTGATGGGAGAACAGCACACAGCGCCCCCCTGTGGTATGATGACATTTTTTACCAGTTCATCCAGCTCTACATCTACATGCATTGCCAGCTGCAGGTGACGAGGAGTAATGCGGCGGCTCTTCCATGACCGAGCTTCATACCCAGCCAAGAACATGACCTCCCTAGTCATGAACTCCATCACAGCGGCCAGGAACACTGGAGCATTGGCACTGAAGCGTTTGGCATAATTCCTTTTCCTCAAAAAGCGGTGTATACGGCCAACTGGAAACTTTAGTCCTGCTCTGTATGTTCTGCTGATCCTGGCTTTGGCTCTGCTCTTTCCTCTGCGATCTCTGCTACGTGACATGCTCACAAGGAACAGAAAGGCTATTGCACCAGAAAATAATCCAGAATGAAAAGGAGAAGTGGTGACGCTGATATTTAGAATCACTGCTGCTCTCTGATTGGTTGAAATCCAAGACTGTTTTATGACATCACAGTCAGAATGACTCATTCCTCGTGGGTGGTTCTAATTGCTTCTTCTGGGCAGTGCTGCCCTCCAAATGGTGGAAATTCAAGTCATCTTCATAACATGAACTTGCACATAGCTACAACCACAGGAGATGTTCGGTTTATCCTTCACCAGGCTGACATTCTGTCTATTATCCGCCATCCTGTTCTCTCAGTAGACACACATAGATGTGCGGGTAATAATGACATTTAACAGTTCATGAAAAATTCAACTCTGTATAATTTATTACTATGCAGGCTACACAACTATCCTGACCAGAGGTCACAGTTTGTTTTTAAAGAAGCAGCACCATGAAAAGTTCCTATGGAAAACCTTGTTGCAGTTCCACACGTAAAGATTCCTGTGCTGTTTGTCACATAGGGTTTTGCAGACTGTAGTTTCCTCCATGAATCTCATGGGCAAAAACATGAACTGACTACACCTAAAGGACAACATCAGTACAGGACATCCTAGTAACACAGTAACATAGTACATAAGGCCGAAAAAAGACATTTGTCCATCCAGTTCGGCCTGTCATACTGCAAGTTGATCCAGAGGAAGGCAAAAAAAAAAACTGTGAGGTGGAAGCCAATTTTCCCCACTTAAAGGGAACCTGTCAGCACCAAAATGGATCATAAACCGCCAGCAGTACCTTAAAGCTGTTAACATCCGGCTTCTAATGATGTTCTAGTGTAAGATGTCTGAGACGCATAATCGCTGTAAAACAAATTTTAGTCCCCCACAGGTCGTGTGCAAATGAGGCTTCCTTGCTTTGAGTCTAG
The DNA here is from genome assembly GCF_014858855.1 of Bufo gargarizans. Taxonomy (NCBI): domain Eukaryota; kingdom Metazoa; phylum Chordata; class Amphibia; order Anura; family Bufonidae; genus Bufo; species Bufo gargarizans. The sequence goes on along the minus strand of NC_058080.1, from coordinate 690,644,734 downwards.
GTAAGCACGCCCCCTAACCGTCCCCTCTTTTGTTAGATTGACAGCCTGCAGCGCAACCGGGATGGCACAAGTCTTGCGCATGCGCAGTGCGCCGCTGAAACCCAGCTAACAGCGGCAGCCGGAGACAGGATCGCGGCTTACCAAGGAGTGCACTGCGCATGCGCGAGACTTGTGCCATCCCCTCCTCACTGCAGGCTGTTAATCTAACAATAGAGGGGACAGTTAGGGGGCGTGCTTACCTTGACTCAAAGCAAGGAAGCTCACGCGAGATTTTATCTGTAGGGGCGTTTCTTAGACGGAGCTGAGGAGCTTGACTCTGAGAAAATATGACTCTTCTCTGGTCAAGCATGTAAGATATGACTCATTTCTATTAATTAGCATAATAGGCGGAAAAGCGTTATAGGCGATAAAATAGGACAGGTTAGTCCTGAGAAGATTATTGATCTATCGCTGGGAACTATCAGGGTAAACAAGCATTAGGGTACATTTGGTTTAATATGTCAGAACATGGTGACAGGTTCCCTTTAAGGGGAAAAAAAATCCTTCCCGACTCCAATCAGGCAATCAGAATAACTCCCTGGATCAACGACCCCTCTCTAGTAGCTATAACCTGTAATATTATTACGCTCCAGAAATACTTCCAGGCCCCTCTTGAATTCCTTTATTGTACTCACCATCACCACCTCCTCAGGCAGAGAGCTCCATAGTCTCACTGCTCTTACCGTAAAGAATCCTCTTCTATGTTTGTGTACAAACCTTCTTTCCTCCAGACGCAGAGGATGTCCCCTCGTCACAGTCACAGTCCTGGGGATAAATAGATTATGGGATAGATCTCTGTACTGACTCCTGATATATTTATACATAGTAATTAGATCTCCCCTCAGTCGTCTTTTTTCTAAAGAAAATAACCCTAATTTTAATAATCTTTCAGGGTAGTCCCATTCCAGTTATTACTTTAGTTGCCCTCCTCTGAACCCTCTCCAGTTCTGCTATGTCTGCCTTGTTCACAGGAGTCCAGAACTGTACACAGTACTCCATGTGTACAGTGGTAGGACTATGTTCTCATCACGGGCATCTATACCCCTTTTGATGCAACCCATTATCTTATTGGCCTTGGCAGCAGCTGCCTGACACTGGTTTTTAGTCTTTAGTTTGCTGTTTATTAAAATTCCTAGATCCTTTTCCACGTCAGTGTTAGGCCTCATGCACACGACCGTTGTGTGCACCCGTGGCCGTTGTGCCGTTTTCCGTTTTTTTCTGCGGCTCCATTGACTTTCAATGGGGCCGTAGAAAACTCGGCTTGTGCACCGTTTTTACACCGCGCCCGTGACCCGTGTTTCGAGGCCGTGAAAAAAATATAACCTGTCCTATTTTTTTCACGGCCAACGGTTCACGGGCCCATTCAAGTCAATGGGTCCGTGAAAATCACGGATGCACACAAGATTGTCATCCGTGTCCGTGATCCGTGTCCGTGATCCGTGTCCGTTTTTTCCTATCATTTCAATGGCAAACTTGACTTAGATTTTTTTTTCATCTTTCATGTCCGTGGATCCTCCAAAAATCACGGCAGACCCACGGAAGAAAAAACGGCAACGGATCACGGAACAACGGAACCACGTTTTGCGGCCCGAGAAAAAAAACTGTTGTGTGCATGAGGCCTAACCCAGTGTTTTACCATTTAGTATGTACGGGTGACTTGCATTATTCCTTCCCATGTGCATAACCTTACATTTGTCAGTGTTAAACCTCATCTGCCACTTCTCTGCCCAAGCCTCCAATCTATCCAGATCCCTCTGTAGCAGTATACTGTCCTCTTCAGTGTTAATTACTTTACACAGTTTAGTGTCATCTGCAAAAATTGCCAAGAACTTGTTTCCTTTATGATGTAACTTTCACACTAGCGTTCGATCGGATCCGATCATATTAATGCAGACGGAGGCTCCGTTCAGAACGGATCCGTCTGCATTATATTGGCAAAAAAAAGCTAAGTGTGAAATTAGCCTGAGCGGATCCGTCCAGACTTTTACATTGAAAGTCAATGGGGGACGGATCCGCTTGAAGATTGAGCCATATTGTGGCATCTTCAAACGGATCCGTCCCCATTGACTTACATTGTAAGTCTGGACGGATCCGCACGCCTCCGCACCGCCAGGCGGACACCCGAACGCTGCAAGCAGCGTTCCGGTGTCCGCCTGCTGAGTGGAGCGGAGGCTGAACGCCGCCAGACTGATGCAGTCTGAGCGGATCCGCATCCATTCAGACTGCATCAGGGCTGGACGGAAGCGTTCGGGTCCGCTCGTGAGCCCCTTCAAACGGAGCTCACGAGCGGACAGCCGAACGCTAGTGTGAAAGGAGCCTGAGATGTACAGGTTTCAGTTTCCCAGTCTATATCTGGGTAGTTAAAGTCCCCCATAATATGACCTCATTATGATTTGCCGCCTTGTCTATCTCGTTTAGTAGTAGATTTTCTGTGGACTCTGGTATATTAGGTGGTTTATAATAATCTCCTATTAGTATTTTATTATTGTTTTTGCCTCCATGTATTTCTACCCACAGTGACTCCACATGTTCATGTCCTCTCACTTATATCTTCTTGGACTGTGTGCTTTAGACCGGACTTTACATAAAGGCAGACCCCTCCCCCTCTCCGGTTTTGGCAATCCTTTTTAAACAGACTGTAACCCTGTACATTAACTGCCCAGCCATAGCTATCATCCAGCCATATCTCAGTTAAGATGTGACTATGAAAATCTGTTGAGGCTGTTTTATAGGTTCAAAATACTGATCTGATGCCCTATCCCCTCTAAGCACCTCCACCATTCAGCTGCTTGAAAGGACCATGGTGCTCATGCCCTTTCATTTTTTACATGGGGCGGTCTGCTTGGTATTGGCAATTCAGGGTATTGCAGCTCTGTACCAAGCTGCAATACCCTGCACCTCCACTACTAAGTAGACGGCGTTCAGGTGGATGTCAAGAGTCCACGGCCTTGCGGTCCCTTCAAACAGTTGATGGATGCAGGTGCTAAGAGTTAGACCCGTAACATTCCAATATTGGTGGTCTTTTAATGTCCCATTTTAGGCTATAGCTGAAGCCTATGTTGGCAATGGAACCCAAGCAATAATTGAAGCTTTGGTGCATGTAGAGCTCTATGACTGTAGTTAAAATCTGAATTTTTAGGCATGTCTTTTAATTGCCGTCTTTCACTGATCACATTTGGAAATAAAAAAGGCATCATGAAAAGTATTTGTAATTTAGACTTGAAAAATCTGTTCCATAAACAATTCTAAAGATCTGCTACAATGGCATTTTCTGTACAATGACACAGTGCATGATGTGCACTCAAGGGCTCATGCACACGAACGTATTATCTTTCCGTGTCCGTTCAGTTTTGACCGTATGCGAGACCATTCGTTTCAATTGGTCTGCAAAAAAACGGAAGTTACTCTGCATACATTCCGTATTTCCGTTCCGCAAAAAAATTGAACATATCCTATTATTGTCTGCATTACAGAGAAGGATAATGCTGTTCTATTAAGAGACAGCTGTTCCGTTCCGGATCCATTTTTTGTGGACCGTGTGCATGAGCTCTAATAAATATCCATACTTTTTACTAAATTAGGTCTAAAGTTTTGTTTGTTTGTGTTTTCTTCTTTTTCTTCCCTGATGACATTGTAATTGGAAAGTTTAACATAGGCGATATGTTCAAAAGTACGTGGACACCTGACCGTGACACCTATACAGTATAAGCTTGTTGAACATTCCATTCCAGAAGCATGGGTGTAAGTATGGAGTTGTGCCCCCTTTTGCAGCTACTACAGCCTCTACTCTTCTGGAGTGGGAAGGCTTTCCACGATTTGGAGTGGAAATAATGGATGCTACAACTGATGCTTCTACAGATAAGTCTGTTCATTTATTTGTGTTTTCCTGTTTGCTTGATCCTAGGTGACCCTGACTCCCTCCGTATTAAGTGTAGGGAGCCGGTGGTCGTGTCCCCTCACTATTATAGGGTGTTCAGGTGTCATACAGTCGAAGAACGAGGGTATTCAATTATCTACCATAGAGATTTTTGCATAGGCTGAGCAGTAAGGGCGAGAGCTAGGGCTGTTACAGGGCTTACCCTTTGGTTCCTTAGTTTTGGATCAAGTCAGTCGGATCTTCATTTGTGTCTTCTAGTTTTCTGTAACACCTTCCATGACAATATCGTCACTTCGAGAATTCGAGAATATTTAGAATATAGTGCTATTTATTCGTTATATATCGAATATTCAGCATTTTTTTTCCATCTGAACACATGATTCCTCTTTGCTTCTTTCTTGTGGGCCAATGAGAAGGAAGCAATGTCAAGTTCACAACAATACTTAGTGCACCAATCAAAAAATATTAAATGTAAAAAAATGTAGCCAAAGTGACCCACGCCTGTATTTTGCGTTACGAATTTGCATGACGCGATTTTTACATTGCCAATTTTTCGCATTCAATAAAATAATCTCAAATTCTCGAATTTCGCAAATATATGATGAATATTCTATAAAATATTTGTGAAGCATCGCGAATTCGAATATAGCCCCTGCCGCTCATCACTAGTTTAGATGCGGGCTCTTTACAGAACACTTAAAGGCTATGGACACATTTGGGGTAATATTTATTAATGCATTCTAGTTATTTTGAGCTAAAATCATTTTTCCAATTGGTCTTTATTAAATCATTTCAACTATTTGTCTTCTTCTCAGAAAATCCACCAGAGACAGCTTGATCAGTAGCCCTTATCTTGAGTTCGGCTTCTTTCACATTAGCGTTAGGATTGTCCAGCAGGCTTCTCCGGCATGTTTGCTGTGCCGCGACCGCATCTCCAACCCGTCCTCATTATAGTGAATGGGACCGGAGTGGACCTCCGTCGGCACACGCATGTTAGTACAGATCCGGCAGACCGTTCCCCAACCGGAACAGCCTGCCGGACAATCCGAACGCTAATGTCAAAGAAGCCTTCCCCGACAGCTCATAAACACAGATTTTAGCTAAACTCTTAGCAGTTTCAACATAACTTATCTTAAATGAGTATTTATTAACTGTCAGGGAGCTAGAGGTAATAATAAGGGCTACAGGGCAGCTCCCCGGCGGGATCACTGAGGGGAAGAAACCATTTGCAGGTACACTGAAACTAGAACAACCAATATTAGTGAAACACCAATAACTTAATATGTGTGGCAATGTGCGATAGCTCACCAAAAATCTGAGCACACACATATAATATAAATTCATTCTTTATTGTTTCAAAAATATATAAATACATGATATTGGACAAAATACATATAATAGCAGCGAATGCAGGACAATACTGCGACTGCACGGTTTGGCACTATCATTTTGTGTTTCCAGTTGTTTTTATTTTTTAGGAATTCACTTCACTAATTATTTACATATCATCACTATTATATATTTTTAGGTACAAATGGCGTTTATATTATGTATGTTTTTTATGTCTTATTATGCATTTATTAATGAGCATATTTTTTTTATTACAATATATATTTATGTATTGATTATGGCTGAAAGAAGCGTGTACCTATTATGTTTTGATCAGATTGACGTTTATTAAGAAGTAGGGCAGTTTTTAGATATTTCACAGAGGAAAGTCTAATAGTGTTGGAGATGATTTATGGAGTATCCCTATCCCTCTCATATCTGACCTTTTTCTCCTTCCCCCTCTTTCCATCGTTCTATTTTTAGAACTCCACACAGTACATCGTGTCAAATACATGTCTTATACTGGGGCTGAGAGCGGTTTGCCCTCAACCAAGATGGCGTGGACGCCGACTTTCAGCTACTTGGGAACGGATCAATTTGGTGATGCCCTCCTCGTCCTTGCGAGCATGGTGTAGGCTGGGCCTCAGGACTGAGTTGCCGCCTACGATGCTTTGTCATGTGACTTTCCATCGCCGGGATGACTTTTGCATGCCGGCGATGTGGAGTCACATGACGAGTACACGTGACCGCGAGTACACGTGACCGTGGGAAATCCTGCGAGATGTGGGCGGCAATCTATTTTGATTGGAGACGGGGCATGATAGGATGGGATCACCGTTCATCTCACGGACAATGCGGATCTGGCTGTGCGTAGCATTATCGGGCTATGCTGGATAAGGTGAATTCCGGCGGTCTGTTCCTCTGCCAAAATAGCCTGCCGAGTTCACAACAGAGATGTGAATGTAGCCTTAATAACTTTATGTAAAATGAGTGCCATAAAAAAATGTGTTCACATTTGCTTGATAAGGGCTCTTTCAGCTTGCAGAATTTTTTTCCGAGCCATCATAGTTTCACAGATATTGTCATGAGACTGTTTTCCCTTAAGGGTACGGCCACATGTTCAGATTTTCTAATGCAGATTTGGATGCCAAAACCAGGAGTGAATTCAAAAAAAGAGGAAAAGTCATATCTGTCCTTTCTCTGTACTGAAGTCTTAGGCTGAGTTCACACGGGCGAGATTTCCGCGCGGGTGCAATGCAGTAGGTGAACGCATTGCACCTGCACTGAATCCTGACCCATTCATTTCAATGGGGCTGTGCACATGAGCGTTTTTTTTCATGCATCAGTTCTGCAATGCTTTAAAATCGCAGCATGTTCTATATTCTGCGTTTTTCACGCAGCCCTGGCTCCATAGAAGTGAATGGGGCTGCGTTAATAACGCATTGCATCCGCAAGCAAGTGCGGATGCAATGCGTTTTTCACTGATGGTTGCTAGGAGATGTTGTTTGTAAACCTTCAGTTTTTTATCACGCGCGTGAAAAATGCATCAAAACGCATTGCATCCGCGCGGAAAAAACTGAACAACTAAACGCAATTGCAGCCAAAACTGACTGAACTTGCTTGCAAAATGGTGCGAGTTTAACTGAACGCACCCTGAACGCATCCGGACCAAATCTGTCACGCTCGTGTGAACTCAGCCTTATTTTCTTTTATTATCCTCTCCTGATTTTGGCTTCAAAAACAGCATCAGGAATCCTAACCGTGTGGTGGCAGCCACAAGGTACCCCTCACATGGGTTCCGGTTTTTCGAACATAATCTCTACGCCGATTTTCTTGTGGATTGACCTATATCTCTATACCAAATTCACACCAAAAATTGCATATGTTACTTGTGGGTTTTGATGCAAGTTTGGCCCAGTTTGCATTGCAAAAATCACTAAATCGCACTAAAAATCCTCACAGACAATTGCCATGCTGCTAATTTAAAAATCCATATGGAAGGTCAATTTCCACATGGAAAACGAATGCAACGTGTAAATGAGATGTCAAATCTCATTCACTTTGCTGGTTCTGTATTACGCTGCGTTTTTTTTGCATAAAAATCCGAGCTGAAAAACTGAGCGAAATCTGCAATGGGTGCAGGTAGCCTAAAGAGATTTTCCAATCAAACACATTTATCACCTATACCATCACTGGGAGCCCCCGCCTAAATGGACCCCCAAGATTACAACAATTCTCCATTCCAACTCACCTGCACGGCGATGGAGTAGTAGTCGAACATATGGTGTCACGGACATTCCCGTGACAGGTGGCAAGAGATCTGTGAGACTGGCAACATGTGATTTGAATTGACATGTTTTCCGTTTTGATCAAATGACGTCTGTGTTGTTTCTGGTGCCTGCCACACCTTCTTACCCCAGGTGTGGCTATTAGGGTCATTTAACCTTCAATATTGTTGTTTCTCCCACTATGCTGTGCGGTTTATAGCTTCTGTTGGAGTTGTGGATAGCTGGTGTGTAGATCTCAGCTGAGTTCCTGGTGCTGCCATAGCCACTTGAAGTTAAGTGTTTTCTTTCCCTTAGGATTTTGTTTGGGTTATTTTGTGTGTTGCATTTTCATGTCATTTCTATTAAGGCCTGAGGGAGACTCCTATTCGTCCTTCCTTTTGGAGGAACAGGTTTTCTCAGTCCTGACATTAGTACCAGGGTCCTATAGGGTGAGTTAGGACACTAGGTATTCCTGTGTATGAACTCACCTACCTCTGGGGTCTGTTCATACTGGTAGTCAGGACTTTGATTAGGGTTTTATAGGAAGTGTTCATCTCCTTTCCCTAGTTTCCAGGCCTTATTCCCTCACCCATCTCCCTCCTATGTTCGGTGTGGTGTTACCCTCCCACACCCGAACGTGACATATGGCTGCTGCTCTATTTCTATTCTTTGGAAGAAGCCGAACCCTGAAAGCACCTAATAATAATAATAATAATATTAAGGGTCCATTCACACGTCAGTATGTGTTTTATGGATGTGCAAATTGCAGATCCGCAAAACACGGACACCGGCATAGTGCGTTCTGCATTTTCTGGACCGCACATCGCCGGCACTCTTATAGAAAATGACTCTTCTTCTCCGCAATTGCGGACAAGAATAGGACATGTTTTATTTTTTTGAGGAACGGAAGTGCGGATCCGGAAGTACGGATCAGCAAATGCGGACAGCACATTCCAGCCCCATTAAAAAATTAATGGATACGCACCTGTTCCGCAAAATTGGATGTGTGAATGGACCCTAATAATAATTTTATCAGAATTGTGATGTTAGCCTCCTTCTATGAATTATATTAGCAGAAGAAAGAAACAGTTCCAGGCAAAAATTCTCTTCTACAGAGGGGTTGTAAAAAATATCTAAATTTTTAAGGCTGTTTCACACATTGTTTCAAGTTTTGTTTTTATTAGTTTTTTTGTGTGTGTGTGTTTTTTTTTTGTTTTGTTTTTCATGCAGTTTTTTGAGCCAATACCAGAAGCAAATTAAAATTGAATCGGAAACATGAAGGAAGGACTTCTCCTTCCTGCTAGACCCACATCTGGCTTTGGCTTAAAAAACTGCAGCAAGTCAAAAGTGGCATTGAGTATACCTCTCTCTGGAGGGCTCAGTACACCTTTGGTTTACAAGGCATTATAGACTATACATTTAAATAGGCACTGTGTAATGCTTCATTTTCTCCATGGTGGCGCTACAGCCTAACGAAAAACTGGCTGCAGGATTCCTGCACAGATTATTGCAGGTCGGTGGGGCCCAGCGGTAGGACATGCAGTGATAAGGTTTTCATGTGGATGTCCCCTCTACAACCTCAATTCTAACCTCTCGATGGTACTGTATTTTGGTCAGTATGCATCAGTATGTGTACACCAAATCGAGAATGGGATCAAAAGATGAGAGTGGTGCAAATTATTCCATTATACGTCGCTCCGGGAAAATACTGACCAAAATACTGAAATGTGAAAGTGGCCACCGTAAAGTTATAGACCCGTGTTATTATCATGCTGCATTCATAGGATTGCTGAATTAGGGTAGTCTCAGATACGTTTTCTGTTTTCAGGCTGCTGCCACGCTATATCTTTTTCATGGCTTGTAAAAAATAGCATGAATTGATGTTTTTTTACTAGCATTTTTTGGGGTGACATTGTTTAGTGTCACAACCCAGAATATGCTGGACTTGGAAAAAAGTGGGCAGAATAGGCTAGGAAATACCATTACAAAAAAGTTGTGTTTGGCTACATGCACACGATCGTTGTTTGTTTCTGTGTCCGTTCCATTATTTTTGGGTCCGCAAAAAATGCTGACAGCACACCGTGTGCTGTCGGCATCAGTATGTCCGTTCCGTAGCCCCGCAAAAAAAATAGAACATGTCCTATTCTTGTCCGTTTTAGGCATTGTTACAATGGATCCGCAAAACAAACAGATGGCATCCATTTTTTTTTTGCGAATACGCAAAACACATACAGTCGAGTGCATGTAGCCTTTGTAGGATGTTTTATAATTTTCTATAGGCCAGCATGTAACATCGGGCTACAGGTATTTTGCACCAACAAAAGGCCCTAAAAACACATTTATCAAACTGTGTTTTCTGTTGTGCTTTTTGTTTGTAGCCAAATGTGAATGCACCACAGACAAGGTTATTTTCTGGCATTTTCACAGCCTTTCCCTTTAACAGATGAAAGACGGCAATAAAAAACACTCTCATGCACACGTATGTATTTTTATTTCTGTGTCCGTTCCGTAGTTTTCTTTTGTGCCCTGTATGTTGAACCATTCACATCACTAGGGCTGCAAAAAATAAATAAATAAGGAAATGACATTGTGTGCATTCCGTGTCTGTATGTTTGCAAGGCCTTTTTCACAAAAAATTAGAGCATGTCCTATTATTGTCCACATTATGGACAAGGATAGGAGTGTTTATTTTGGGCCGGATGTTTTTATTCAGCAAAATGCGGCATGCACACTGCCGGTATTCATGTTTTGCGGATCCGCAATTTGTTTACGGCAAAACTTCCGACGTTCGTATGCATGAGCCCTTTAAGCCTTACAATTTTTTTTTTTAAAACAATAAAAAATGCTGTAAAAATGTAGTGACAAATTCTAATGCTGTTAAAAAAACACATGGCACTTTTTACCCCAAAAAAATGTGCAAAGGAAGCCAATCCATGTTCTCGCATACATCGTAAACTAAACAAGGAGAGTCCTTTAGTGCGGCGTATGCTGGGCGGTAGAGCCTTCAGGACCTCACCTGGAAAATGTTCTCATCTACAGTAAAACACTTTGTCCAAACAGATGGCGAGACCCCTGAGAACAGCATTGTGATGCCTACTTAGGTTGATTGATGTGATTTTTCTAGACTACAAATGGTCTTTTAAGCAGCCAGCTATTAAAGCCCTTCTATAAATGTATCCCTATGGAGCTGTATATGTGAGAATCATCTCTGGTAAATTTCCTGAGCGTCAGTAGGAGTAGTGCCAGGTATCTCGTGGTAGTGAACCGTTCTTGCTGCTTCACACATGGTTGATAACACAGTACATTGCTTAAAGGGCATTGGTTGGCAGGATCAACCCTGTTAAACCAACCATAAAGCTTGGTAGGGCTAACAATGCTGATGAAAAGCAAACCATTCTTTCTTCGATCCATTGCTGTGTTTAAGAGAAGTAAGTGTTTTTTTTTAAATATTCAAATTAGTGTTGAAGAGCATAGTGGGAGGGACCTAGTCACTCAGTGCACCTTAAAGAGAGTCTTTCACCTAAAATGACCATTATACACCACAAACATCATGATATCCATTACATTCCCCATTTTATAATCTTACCTTTCATATTGCTGTCCGTCGCCTATTCTCTCTTTTATTCCATATGCTAATTAGGTTCTGAAGGTGCCCAGGGGCGGCGTTTATGCGGCCGGTGCCCAGGCTCCACGGCGCTGTTCAAATCAAACCCCTCCCCTTTCACCCCTCTGGCCCGCCCTCGGTTCTTCAGATACCATCCTCCAGTCAATGACAAATCCGGCGCCTGCGCACTCCATTACCCACTAGGGCAGAGGCAGCAGAGCGTTTAATGCGCATGCGCCGGCCCGTACATCCCGATCTAGCCGGCGGAAGTAAACTGCCAAAATATCGGGATGTACGGGCCGGCACATGCGCATTAAACGCTCTGCTGCCTCTGCCCTCGTGGGTAATGGAGTGCGCAGGCGCCGGATTTGTCATTGACTGGAGGATGGTATCTGAAGAACCGAGGGCGGGCCAGAGGGGTGAAAGGGGAGGGGTTTGATTTGAACAGCGCCTTGGAGCCTGGGCACCGGCCGCATAAACGCCGCCCCTAGGCACCTTCAGAACCTAATTAGCATATGGAATAAAAGCGTTTTTAAGAGAGAATAGGCGACGGACAGCAATATGAAAGGTAAGATTATAATATGGGGAATGTAATGGATATCATGATGTTTGTGGTGTATAATGGTCATTTTAGGTGAAAGACTCCCTTTAAGTTACACCTACATGGTGACATATGGTGGTGGGATGTCCAGGGAATCAGAGCAGAGGAGCTTAGGTGCACCGTTCAAGTGTTGGCAAAAGTTGTTTTACTTTACTTCAATAAAACTAAAATTTTTATTAAAGGAAAGTGTCATCAGAAAATGACCTATTGTTTAAATTAAGTTTTTTTTATGTTAAACATAATTTTAAAAAACATTTGGGATATTTCAAATTTTTCGTGTCACTATATAAAAAAATCCTAAAATCCTGAATTTTTTCACAGTGGTGACTAAGCCTAATAATAGGCACCACTTCTTGTTCTGCTCAGATCCCTTTTCAGCAGTTATCTCATTACCATCACAGGCAGGATTACATGATATATAACACCTCTACCTATAGATAACACAGAATTCACAATAGGTGAGATCACAGCTTACCTACTCCCTCCTGACCTCTGCACAGGTCACAGAGCATGCCTACAAAATATTCCCATAAACGTCCACAATTCCATTCCCGAAAAAAATAGAACATGCCCTATTCTTGTCTGCAATTGCGGACAAGATTAAGCATTTTCTATTAAGTGCCGGTGATGTGCGGTCCGCAAAATGCGGAACGCACATCGCCAATGTCCGTGTTTTGCGGATCCATGGATCCGCAAAACACACATAGATGTGTGAATGGACCCTAAGTCTCAGAAAACCCCTTTAACAAAATGGTATGTGATATTTTCCCTTTAATTCACAAAACCCAACCCAAAGTCCTCCAGGTCACAGCAGATCAGGCCAAGTTCAGGAAGCGAACAAATATAAGCCAAAACAGGGAAGTAATACCTATAATGGGCACAGAGACCTGTAAAGGAAGCGGAAGACACAGCACTGGGTACGCCATGAGTGCACTGTAAGGGGCTCTACCTAAATGATGATGGCTAGGACTCTATCAGTGGTATTCAGGTGGCCAATGGTATTCAACGGAGGCCAACCTGCCCCCACGTTCACCAGGCCCATATCATACACATTCATCTCTGCTACATCTTCTACAGCTAGTATTTGTGGAGAAAATAAATAAAACTCTGAAATCATATAGACATGCATAATATGATCTGTCATTGAATGCACCAAAATATTCATATTAATGAACGTATCAATTCCAGGAAAGGATCAAATTTTCACAATAATCCATGATATGGCAAGTTCTTTAATGTGACTGATATAAGTCACCTTTCATTCAATGAAGAGCTGAGATACAAATTGATGACAGTGCACGTCCTCTAGAGTTCTTTTGTATCTATACAGTAAAATCTGTTCACGCAAATAAGAATATTCTGTTTTATATTGTATTAGAGAATCGTTCATATTGTAAGTATTAGCATTGCTATTATGGGGGTGAGACAGTTTAGCAGGGATCTGGCAGTAAATTTATTTTGCTGCACCATAATAATGGCTTCCAGCGGTAACCTGTAGCTGCTGTATGCATCCATATGCAATTGGCTCCCCCTAGCGGTGGCTGCATGCAACCAAAATTATATCCACAGTCTCCATGTTTTGCAACCAAGCCAGTTTTCCTTAAAGGGGTTGTCTGAGTTGAAAAAACAATATAAAGCACTGTATATCTGATTTTCCTGGTTCTCTCTTGGCCCTTTGTTTACCTGCAATCTCTGCCCCTCCCCTGCTCTGCAAAGGGAGCAAATACAAATGCTGCCCTGATTGACATGTCTGACTGCTGTAAGACTTAGCAGCATGTTGTATGCATAGGACTACAGGTCCCAGCTGTATAATGACACTGCTGATACACACAGGATCTTCCCCCTACCTATTTTTGCGCAATGCTCTGCAGAACTCCTCTGTCAGCTAGGGTGGTCAGACATCCAGTTTTAAGACTCCTGTCCTGTCCTCCGTCCGGCGCAAGGCCAGGACGGACAGCCAGGAGTCCTCCTTTTTAATGTGTTACAGGGTCAGTTTAGGTTTACCCATGGCAGGGGCAGGCAGGCAACACGTCGTCTGCACTGTGTCACATCGCCATCTAGCACTGCATGCATCGTCGGAGAGAACTGTTCTCTACAGCAGGCAGAACGGAGCGCGGGTGTCACTGGCAGCATCCACGCCGCTCTAGCGCCGTTCTCTGCCTCTTCCAGTCTTCCGTTCCTCTGCCTGGCCCTGACTTACTTATTGTGTCCACACACAGCCCAGGTACTTAGACTGATAATGCCCCTGGCCTGCCCTCATTTATCAACATGGTTGGGGCATGTCTTGTATATAATTATACAGTCCTGGTCAAAAGTTTAAGACCACTTGAAAAATAGCAAAAAATCATATTTTACATTGTTGGATCTTAACAAGGTTCCAAGTAGAACTTCAACATGCAACAAGAAGAAATGAGAGTGAGACAAAACATTTTTTGAGCATTCAATTAATTGAAAATAACGATTAAACTGAAACAGGCTGTTTTTCAGCTGATCCAAATTTTAGGACCACATGCCTATAAAAGGCCAAATTTGTGCAAAGATGTGGATTCATTGTCATTTTCTGTCAGGTAGTCACACGTTGTGATGGCAAAGGCAAAAAAACTCCCTTTTTGAACGTGGTCGGGTTGTTGAACTGCATAAGCAGGGTCTCGCACAGCGCGCCATCGCTGCTGAGGTGGGACGCAGTAAGACAGTCATTTGGAATTTCTTAAATGATCCTGAGGGTTATGGAACAAAAAAGTCAAGTGGAAGACCCCCAAAAATTTCACCAGCACTGAGCCAGAGGATCCAATTGGCTGTCCGTCAAGACACTGGACGATCCTCGACCCAAATTAAGGCCCTTACTAGTGCTGACCGCAGCCCCATAACCATCAGACGGCATCTGAGACTGAAGGGCTTCAGAAACAAAAAACGTCTTCAAAGACCTCGTCTCCCTGAACGCCACAGAACTGCTCATTTGGACTTTGCAAGAGAGCACCAAACATGGGACATTCAAAGGTGCAAGAAAGTTTTATTCTCTGATGAGAAAAAATGTAACCTTGATGGTCCTGATGGTTTCCAATGTTACTGTCACGGACGGTGTACAGGAAACAAGGCAAAGCAACATGCATAAATGACTCGCTGGATCCAAAAGCTAAGGAACCAAGGGGAGACCCCTGCAGAAGACCTGGCACTTTCCCTGGCTGCTCAGCCTATGCAAAGATCCGAATGGTGGAAGTTTGCATATCCACGTACCTTGACTATATAACCCCTGAGCACCCTACAATAGTGAGGGGACACGACCACCGGCTCCCTACACAAGATACGGAGGGAGTCAGGGTCACCTGGGATCCAGCAAACAGAAAATAACAGATAAATGTTCAACACTTAACTTAGTACCAGACAGGAGAACAAGAACAGCATGCACACACACTCCAGGAAGAAGTATAAGCCGCCCAGAAAAGCATTCTGGGGAGGAATTTAAAGGGAAGCAATTAGTCCAACACATGACAGCTGAGAGAGGCTAACGAGATGAGGAGCTGAATACCACAACAAAGAAACTCAAGGAGGAGTTTCTGAAAGGCCTCTGTCAGAGCTTCTCAGCTGTCTGGTTGTGACAGTTACTGGCATGACAAGCAGATCCCACCTGAGATGTTTTCTACGCGCCACAGTGGAGGGGGCGCAATAATGGTCTAGGGGTGCTTTTTCCTTCAGTGGAACAATGGAGCTTCAAAAAGTGCAGGGGCATCAAACGGCCGCTGGCTATGTCCAGATGTTGCAGAGAGCATTCTTGACTGAGGACTGAGGGCCCTCATCTGTGTGGTAACGACTGGGTTTTTCAACAGGACAACACTACAGTACACAATACCTGCAGGACAAGGGACTTCCAGGAGAATAGTATCACTCTTTTGGCCCATCCTGCGTGTTCCCCTGATCTAAATCCAATTGAGAACCTTTGGGGATGGATAGCAAGGGAAGTTTACAAAAATGGACAACAGTTCCAGACAGTAGATGGCCTTCGTGCGGTCGTCTTCACTACTTGGAGAAATGTTCCCACTCACCTCATGGAAACGCTTGCATCAAGCATGCAGAAACAAATTTTTGAAGTGATCAATAATAACGGCGGAGCTACTCATTACTGAGTTCATGTTTGGAAGTTGGATTTCTGTTTTAGGGGGGAAGTTTAGTTTTTTTTGGGAGGTGTGGTCCTAAACTTTTGATCAGTTGAAAAACATCCTGTTTCAGTTTATTAGTTGTTTTCATTAAATTGAATGCTCAAAAAATGTTTTGTCTCACTCCCATTTCTTCTTGTTGCATGTTGAAGGTCTACTTGGAACCTTGTTAAGATCCAGCCATGCTAAATATGATTTTTTGCCATTTTTCAAGTGGTCTTAAACTTTTGATCAGGACTATATATTACTGTCAGTTGGCCTAGTATAAGTAATACATCTTCTTGTCTTTATTTATATAGAGTATGCTGGTATAACTTGGGTATATCTGTATGTTATTATATATGTACAGCTGGTATAAGTTATACTGTACATATATAATTATATACAGGAGATGCCCAGGTTATACCAGCATGCTCCATATCACTATATACAAGTGCCGGGCCGCGCTATACACAGACAGGACCCGGCACCAGTAATTGGACCACCCCTGCAAATCGTGTATATCCGGTCCTAAAGACTTGATAAAGGAGTATTGTCACTCCGAACCGCGTTGTCAACTGAACAAATAAATATCTCTTAAAAGACGTCATTTGCTATTGTGGTTTTGCGCCAAAAGGTATCATAGTGTGTACAAGTCAGTACACAGCCCTTTCACAGTATTCTACATGACTCCTTTGGAGTACTGGCAACTCCTAGGATTGAGAAAGATACCAGCAGCACACCTCATCCGGATTGAACCCCTATTCCCCCCGCCTTTGCAAGTGCTGTGCTTATACAAGCATAACACCAGAAGGTGAGTGTAACTACTGACACAGTACTCTCTCTAAAACTATTTGCCAAACATTACTACCCTATGAGCGCCTTGTCTCTCGTTTATTCCGCCAAAATTACAGTACGTGTCAAATGTATAGCCACACTCTGTCTTCTATAGTGCACTACAGAAAATGTAAAAGTAGCTATACATGTTAAAGTATACCTAATAAAGTGCTATTCTCACATTAGAACCATAAATGTATGAGATGGGGAAACAGCACTTATTTTGTGAACATTGTATTCGTGTAAATAAAGTTAAATAATTTGGACTGACATTTTGCTGTTTGGCCACAAGAGGCCGCTGTTTCCTAAGCATAGCTAAAAAGGGACTGCATTTCTAGATTCATCTGATGTTGAAAACTCCCAGGTGGTGGAGTTACAAGCCTGGAAAGGAAGTGAAGGATCCTCCCATCTTAGGGTGAGCTTGGTAGAGGCATCTAGGAGCAGTGTGTGAGGAGAATTCCTCAACATCTAATAGTGAGACCATCCTCCAGGGACCATAGCTGCAGCCAAGTGGAGCTGATCATGTCCATTGCCCTGATCTTGTCCAGAGGAATTGCTGCCAGGAACTCAAATGGGAGTTGAGGAGTAAAGCCACAGACACTGCGGTACCGCACACTTATTGGAGAAACCAACTTACACAAAGCAGACCCGGGTCGGTAAGACTAATCGTGTACGCATCTCATACAGTTTTGGCGCCTAGGATCCTAGAGACTGAGACCAGGCCTGTAGTCAGTTAGTTAGGTTTGCTGTTTATGTCAGGCCACAAGTGTTGTTAACTGCTTTTAACAAGGAATTCACATTAAAAGTATCAGTTCACACCGGAGAGCTGATTAGGGTAATAACAGGTAAAGCGTGGCTGGTCTATTTGAGCCTGTCAGCAGGTAAATTTACCACTAATACCTCTAGCATCCCCCGGAGGGAGCTGCGCTGTACAGCACAAGGGCCCCAGCCCTTGGCTGGGTATATGTAAATGTATGGTGTGTAACCAGCATCTGTGGATGCATTCATGACCACGTTTAAGTAAAAAAATATGTTTTTGGCAAAGCTGGTGTTTTAGTTTCCTTCTTCGTTCGTGACTTCGCTGTATCCTGGGGAGCCCACCTGGCACACGGCTTACAAATGTATAGTTTCCAACAGACCCAAATTTGCAGGGACTGTAGCCATGGGTGTTGCTAGGGTCTCAAAAGATCCGGGGCCTAAGCCCAAATGCATATGGCCCAATTCTCTAAATCGACCAATATTTCTCTGTTTACTGTCCTCAGAAATTATAATTCCCCAGCCCCTCCACCATACAGTCCCATGTAAATATCATTATTTCCCTCCTCCACCATGGAGTCCCATGTAAATACCATCACACCATCTCTCTAGCCCCCTCAATATTAATTCCAATGTAAATAACTTCCCTCTCTATCTACAGCCCCCTCCAAAATACAGTCCCATGTAAATAACACCACCCCCTCCCCAGCTGCCTCCAACACACAGTCCCATGTAAATAACATCACCCCTTATCTTCCAGTCCCATGTAAATAACTTCCTTCCCTTCAGCCCTAACATACAGTCCCAGTTAAATAACTACAACTCCAAGCATTGCTCTGCCTCACACACTGAGTAATCTACCCTTTCACTTACCTCTCCTCATGTAGCAGACCTCACCTCAGCTTCTTCCCAGGACTTCTCTTCACTGATGAGCCCTGCTCTCCTGCATTGGTCACATGATGGTGACATCCTCACAGGTCCTTTTCAGCTACTGCATTCTGATCACATGGACTGTGATGTCATCACAGGTCCTTCAGCTCTTCCAGTGAATTAGATTCAATTGTATTGCTATCCTGAGGATGGCAATACAATTGCATCTAGCTGGCAGGCAGGAAGTTCGGGGCCTGGGACAAAACATCAGGGGTCCAGGCCCAGAATGTTTTAACCTAGCAACGCCCCTGACTGTAGCTGATTTTCAAAGTCAGTCCCTGCAAATTTAGTCTGTTCAGGGATAAAAATGGGTGGGGCTTATATGAGAGCATGGTCCTGGGTGGGTTTACGTAAAGGAAGTGGGTGTTCTCGGATGGGTTTGGAGCGTTGGGGTTTACATGCCCTGAATTTATCAACTACAGAGCTGGTAAGCATAATACATGTTATCTTCCCTTGTCTCTATTCCCTGTAATTTCTTGCCCAACTAAAGGGGGCAGCCCCTGTGTGGTTATTGTTTTAATTTTTGTGCAAAGGACGGACTGGAATAGAGATGAGCGAAATTCTTAAAATTTCTCTCTGTCTTTCTGGGAAATTCAGAACAAATTCAGAATTAGAACAATCGCAGTAATTTCATGTTTTCAGAATTGAACGGTTTCTCCCGATTCTGATTATACAATTATAAACACACATTTCTGAAATTCTATTAAACCTAGGAAATGAGTATATATTTATTCCTCGGCTTTTTCACACTTCTCTCTGGATATCATTTAAAACTGTCATCCTTCTGTTGATGGATCTGGCTGTGTGCTCTTAATTGACAGTCTCAGATATAATGGTTGCCTGCGCGCTCATTTAGAGAAGGCTTTTTATGTCTCAGATAAATTGAAGAATATTTACAAAGCATGTTGGGAATTAATTTATTAGCAAATCTAGCACAGTAGCAAAAGCTCATCCGCCTGCATGGGAAGAGGCATAAACACATCGCCTAAATGTACAACTGCAACTCCAAAACCACTGCTTTCATATCTGTATAAATAATGGTGCTATATAGTTTGCTTAATAAGTGCCATCCATACAGATACAGCAGTCTTTGACTTGACACTTACCGGGGATCTGTCACTTGGACTATTATCTGCAGTAATACTTGTGTAGAACTGCAGATAAAAAGTCCAGATCACTATTTTTTATTTTCCTACTGCCACTTGTTACCCCGCTGTCAGGATTTAAAGCAGCACTGAAATACATTGGTGGGGACTGCTCTGCATGCACACAGGAGTCCCTTCCATCATGTTAGCACAGCAGACTGTGTTTTTCAGTGCAGCTTTAAGCGCTGACAGAGGGGGAACGGGAAGCAGTGATCTGCACTACTCATGTATTACTGAAGATAATAGCCCAAGATCGTGGTGACAGATTCCCTTTAAAACATTCAATAAACAGTTGCAGCAAACTTAATATTGACAATAAAAGGGATGAATCATTAACATTAAAAATGGAGTCCAATCTGCAGGCAGCATGTTATAGAGCAGGAGGAGCAGAGCAGATTTATATATATTGCAGCAATAGATTCAATATATTTTTATATATATTTATTGTAATCTAAACCTCTGCTCATTCTAGCGTCACCGCCTGCCATTGACCGCTCCCACCGACACCAGATGTTTTCATCCGCGCACAGGGAGAAGCAGCAGTGGCAGTGCGGGGACCAGCAGTGGCGCGGGGAGCCAGGTAAGTATATTCATTGTGAGGGGCTCGGCATATGGGGGGGGGGGGGGGATTTTTATAGTCTTGGATAACCCCTTTAACGTCAAAGCTTCCCTTTAACATACGGTAGCATAAGTCACTGAAAGTGAATTTAAAGTTTGCTGCGCCTGTGTAGTACATTCAGAGTATCACATTAATGTTACATCTGTATAAGCACCCATAACAGCTCATACCAACCAAATGATTGCATAAAATATTATCATATATGCTTACTATACAATAATAAATCCCTTTCATGTATGACCTACCATACGCGAGGAGCGCCGGTCTCAGGTTACATATTGCCATTGTCTTTCACACCTTTTCTTAACAAAAACTTTCCCACAAAATGGGATACAGACGCTCCACCAACTTCTTCTAGGGCACATGTGCCAGAAAACATGGCGCAGGGGCGTAAGTGCATTATAAGCATACTAGAATCTTAGAAAGTGATGGCATATCGCTAGGATATGTCAGCACTTTATGATCAGTGGGGGTCTGACCTCTCGGACACCACTGATCCTGAATGACGGGTTACAGTTCTTATTTAGGGCTGTGACCCAGTGTATTTTATTCTTCCTGTACACTAGCGCCCTGGTCACCCGATGTGCAGGAAACTGCAGCAAGGCCACATATAAATTAATGGTGCCAGCGTAAATGCCCTTCACCAGCACCGCAGGCCCTTCATTCTTAGGATGGGTGGGGGGTGCACCAGTGATCATAAAGTGATGATGTATACAGATTTCTTTCTTGAAAAGGAATAAAATGGGGTCGATCAACAAGTTCTGGGCTTTCCCGTCCCAAGATCGGCATCAGCAGGTGTCCCATTTTGAGTTTTGCTATGGAGCCCTGTATGCGCTATATTTCTTCATGGTGACAAGATAATAATACCCAAAAGTAGAATATCAGCTTGTTTCCTGGTGGCAGATTGTGCTGTGTAAACACGATCTGCTTCCGGGAAACAAAGACTCTGTACGGGGAAGAGCGATGGCATTAGCGATCGCCCCTCCCCGTACTCTGAAGGAGCTGGAGATCACTCCATGTAAATGCAGCGGTCTCCTCTGCTATAGCGTTCAGCAGATTTCCGGGAGGGAACAAAGCCTTATTTAATCAAAATGTAATGATTTCTCGCTGGTTAACCCTAACAACACCCTTACAGAAGTCACTTTTTGATACCACAGTCAGCAAACTCAAAACCATTACTAATCTTCCTTCACCACTCCTGGTTGGTAGACTCTAAGGCATCCCCTAGTTGTTCACCTGAGCCCATCGGAAGGCTGGAAGGACCTGGCTGCTTGGGACCCAGGTTATGTCTGCTCCCTTTGCCCTTGAGAAAATATACACAGTTGAGCCACTTTATTATGAGCACTTACTACTTTGGACGTCGGCAGCGCATAGCTCATGAAGGAAGTCGCGCGTGGTGAGCTGGCTTGGTGAGTATATAAAGTGTGGTAGGCTGCCTGCATACATATCCCTCGTTGCTGTCGTGGGTAAAAGGGGTAATTTATCAGAGTTGCAAAAAGGGATGGTTATTGGCTTTTGGGCCACGGGTGGCAGTATTTCTGAAACTATGCAGGTTGTGAACTGTTCATGTGCTGCTGTGGTAAAAGTGTACTATAAGTGGACAAATAGCACCATTGCGAATAAACTTGTAAACCTGAGGATGACCACAGCACTCTCCCAAAAGGCTTTCAGTGGGTTAACGTCCCCAATATGGTTTCTCTCCACCTGGATCACCAGATACAACTCTATACTTATTGAGGAGAAAGCGCACCCGGAAATTTCATTAATGCTTCTTTAATGCCTGCACACCAGATCTATGGCCTATCCATGTACCAGCTTGAAAAAGGCCACTAAAATGGAAATGCCTGAAACATTGCACTAATGTAAGAATAAGTACCACTGGTGTCTGAATATTTATGAATTAAAGAAGCATTAATCAAATTTCCTGGTGTGCTGTCTTCTCAATAAATATACCATTGCAAATAAACGACGTGGAAAATGTGGAGCACCACGTACCAGCGATGTGAAAAGTGAATGACAGCTACGAAGGTGCATACGGATGGACCGATAAGTTACAGTGGGGCAGCTCACCACAAAAATGGGCTACCAGACATGCGTCTAAAACAACAGTCCTCTGCTAACAAAGTTGCATTGGAAGAAAAGGCTTCAGTTTTCATGGCAGTATCAGAATTGGACCTCTAATGATTGACAAAGGGGTTGCCTTCTCCGATGAGTTATGTTTTCTGCTCCATCGAATAAGCAGACATTGGTGTGTCAGACGAGGAACATCTGAGAACTGACATTCTGCAACCATTGTGGGAAGAACACAAGCTGGTGGTGGCAGTGTGATGGTCTGGGGAATGTTTTTGTGGCATTCTCTGGGCCACTCATCCAGTAGAAGGCACTCTGCACCGATTTGGGTATGAATCCATCATTGCAGATCAAGTATACCCGTACATGCGATTGTTTTCCATGGGGCGGATGGGATCTTCCAGCAAGACAATGCAACACGTCACACCGCTTAGAAATGTCCCACATCAGTTGGAAGAGAATGACCAAGACTTCCAAGTACCACCCTGGCCCCTAATTCCCCAGACTTGAATCCAATTGAGCATCTATGGGACCACCTTGATCGCTCTATGGATCCTCTCCCACTCACCCTCCATCAGCTGTGGGATGCACTGCAGTCAACCTGGCTCCAGATACCTGTGACAACTACCAGGACCTTATTGAGTTAATTCAAGCCTGTCTAGCTGCTGTCCGTGCTGCACATGGAGGTTACTCTGGATATTAGCTGGTGGTCATAACAATGTGACTCAACTGTATATATCAGGGATCAGCAACCTCTGGCACTCCAGCTGTTGTTAAACTGCAATTCCCAGCATGCTCCATTCACTTTTAAGAGAGGTTTAGAGAACAGCTGAGTGTGTGCATGCTGGGAATTTTAGTTTCTCAATAGCTGGAGTGCCAAAGGATGCTTATGCCTGGTCAGGGTTGCCAACCAGAGTTTTTACATTTTTCTGGACAGTATATTGCGAAATCACGGACAGGCAAAATTTTTAATGAATGATAAAGATTATAGGGGTCATTTATCAAACATAAATATGCCTACCGTATTTCTGGTGCAGATTGCAGCACGAAGGTCCTTTGAGCTGCAATCTGCAACTTCTCGCTGCTCATGCCAGGTCTAAAAAAGTGGACGTGGCGTGGAAGGGGAGGGGGCAGCAGGCCCATCTCATTTACCATTTTCAACGCCTGTTTAAGGCCTCTTGCACACCACCGTATCTATTTTGCGGTCCGCAAAAAATACAGATGACATCCGTGTGCATTCCTTATTTTGTTGAACGGAACAACTGGCCCCTAATAGAACAGTATTATCCTTGTCCATAATGCGGACATTAATAGGACATGTTCTATTTTTTTTGCGGAACAGAAATACAGAAATGGAATGCACATGGAGTACCTTCAGTTTTTTTTTTTTGCGGACCCATTGAAATGAATGGTTCCATATACGGTCCGCAAAAAAACGGTACGGAAATGGAATGAAAATAGCAAGGAAGCTGTTTTAGGCCTCTTGCACACAAACATGTGCTGGCGGTGCCCATGCTGCGGACCGCAAATTTCAAATCGCAATGCACGGGCACTGACCATGGGCCTGCTGCATACAGATTGCGACCCCATTCACTTAAATGGGGTCCGCAATCCATCCGTCGTTCTATCTTTTTTCGGAACGGAAGCATGGAACAATACCCCACGAAAGCACTCAGTAGTGCTTCCGTAGTGTTCTGTTCCGTGCTTCCGTTCTGCATGTTTGGATTTGTGGACCCATTCAAGTGGGGGCGGAATGCACACAGCGGAATGCACACGGCCGGTGCCCCGTGTATTGCCGACCTGCCGTATGCCACGGGGGGCACACAGTCGTGTGCAAGAGGCCTATATTTAGAACTGGTAGAAGATACGCTGAAGTTATGTAGAGGCCTGCTCCTCTTCGTAACTCCGGCGGACCCACTGCCAGGTATAGGGGTTAATACACCTAAAACACTTAATAAATGACCCCCTATAAGTAATACATGTGTATACAGTTGCAAGAAAAAGTATGTGAACCCTTTGGAATGATATAGATTTCTGCACAAATTGGTCATAAAATGTGATCTGATCTTCATCTAAGGCACAACAATAGACAATCACAGTCTGCTTAAACTAATAACACACAAAGAATTAAATGTTATCATGTTTTTATTGAACACACCATGTAAACATTCACAATGCAGGTGGAAAAAGTATGTGAACCCTTGGATTTAATAACTGGTTGAACCTACTTTGGCAGCAATAACTTCAACCAAACGTTTCCTGTAGTTGCAGATCAGATGTGCACAACGGTCAGGAGTAATTCTTGACCATTCCTCTTTACAGAATTGCTTCAATTCAACAATATTCTTGGGATGTCTGGTGTGAATCGGTTTCTTGAGGTCATGCCACAACATCTCAATCGGGTTGAGTTCAGGACTCTGACTGGGCCACTCCAGAAGGCGTATTTTCTTCTGTTTAAGCCATTCTGTTGTTGATTTACTTCTATGCTTTGGGTCGTTGTCCTGTTACAACATCCATCTTCTGTTGAGCTTCAGCTGGTGGACAGATGGCCTTAAGTTCTCCTGCAAAATGTATTGATAAACTTGGGAATTCATTTTTCCTTCGATGATAGCCATCCGTCTAGGCCCTGACGCAGCAAAGCAGCCCCAATCCATGATGCCCCCACCACCATACTTCACAGTTAGGATGAGGTTTTGATGTTGGTGTGCTGTGCCTCTTTTTCTCCACACATAGTGTTGTGTGTTTCTTCCAAACAACTCAACTTTGGTTTCATCTGTCCACAGAATATTTTGCCAGTACTGCTGTGGAACATCCAGGTGCTCTTGTGCAAACTGTAAACGTGCAGCAATGATTTTTTTTGGACAGCAGTGGCTTCCTCTGTGGTATCCTCCCATAAAATTCATTCTGGTTTAGGGTTTTACGTATCGTAGATTCGCTAACAGGGATGTTAGCATATGCCAGAGACTTTTGTAAGTCTTTAGCTGACACTCTAGGATTCTTCTTCACCTCATTGAGCAGTCTGCGCTGTGCTCTTGCAGTCATCTTTGCAGGACGGCCACTCCTAGGGAGAGTAGCAGCAGTGCTGAACTTTCTCCATTTATAGACAATTTGTCTTACCGTGGACTGATGAACAGCAAGGCTTTCGGAGATACTTTTATAACCCTTTCCAGCTTTAGGCAAGTCAACAATTCTTAATCGTAGGTCTTCTGAGAGCTCTTTTGTGCGAGGCATCATTCACAGCAGGCAATGCTTCTTGTGAAAAGCAAACCCAGAACTGGTGTGTGTTTTTTATAGGTCAGGGTAGCTGTAACTAACACCTCCAATCTCATCTCATTGATTAGACTCTAGTTGGCTGACCCCCTTACTCCAATTAGCTCTTGGAGATGTCATTAGTCTAGGGGTTCACATACTTTTTCCACCTGCACTGTGAATGTTTACATGGTGTGTTCAATAAAAACATGGTAACATTTAATTCTTTGTGTGTTATTAGTTTAAGCAGACTGTGATTGTCTATTGTTGTGACTTAGATGAAGATCAGATCACATTTTATGACCAATTTGTGCAGAAATCCATATCATTCCAAAGGGTTCACATACTTTTTCTTGCAACTGTAGCTCAATATACTGATAACACCTCATTACCAGCATTTACTATGAGTTGTAAAATAATGATAATTACCAGCAAAATAAGCTAGTCAAGTACCACTAGCCTCCAAAATATCACATTGTTTCTTTCACAAACTGAAAAAAAAGAAAATAGTCACCTATTTTTATGGACTGCCCAGAAATTTCTGGATGGTTGGCAACCTTGTCCCTGGTGTATAAACATGACACCATCAGAATTTGTGCACCTGACAACCAAAGCCACCAAACAATCGAAGGAATGGAAAAAACAATAACAAACTGCACACCACAAACAAACAACCGCAGCATTTGCCCGCACATAGCAGTTTAGACTTCCCGTCTGACTTCATTAGCAAAATGGCAGCTAATCTACTTGTGCTAGAGATAAGGGCGATAAGAGCACAAGAGAAGCACTTAATCACTTTGCTCACCTTTGACATATAGCTTAGGCAATAGGAGCACACGACAGCCTGGCCGGCGGCCATTGCAATCAGGACAGGGGCTAAAGAGACGCAGATAAGACCGAGGTGACGATGATGTCCAAAAGTTTTGCGAATATATAAAAAAAAAAACATTAAGTAATATGGAAACGAGGAGCTACTACAGTCATTTCTACATATTCCCGAGTCAGTCTGGTAATTGCTCATTCTTCATGTAACTGAATAATTGAACATTTTCCAAAGCCTAAGCTGCATCTATAAGCTTCACATCTGCCAGCGTGCCTGTGCAGCCACGGCGATTTTCTAGTGAGTCTGACTGGAGACATCTGGATACATGGGATCTGGGAAAGGGTCCAGAGACTAAATTGGCCTACATAGCGGATTGCAGGCTCTACCCGTCTCACACTTGATTTCTAAGACACAAGGAAGAACGATAAATTATCAGGAGAGATGTTTTCACATGGATTTCACGTGCGATTTTCTCAAGCCCTTTCTGTGTCTGTGCAGAACACGACCGCACTGGATTATTCCTGTTCTGAAGCTGCGGGCTTATCATATGTGATATTATTGCGTAAACTCTCAGACCGGCCGCAATCACACGGCTGAAGTATAGGAGCAATTCAGTATCTGTATCACAGCTTTAACACCCAGACCTTCTGCTGAATCGGTTGCAATGCAGCGGCAACGGCCAGGGCCCCTTTTGTAATTGGTGGTGGTACCTAGGTGTTGGAATGGCCGAGTGGTATAGGGTGGCCTAGAATGTCCCTTAATGTTTTGTATGAGTGTCACGGTGCTCCTACCTGGATACGGCTGGAACCCCAGGTGTTGGCTCCGAAGCAGACAAATAGGGGTTAGTAATTGAGGGATGAAAGAAGTAACTTGAGTCCAGACCTTGTATGAAGTTCAATAGCAGCTTTACTTGAATAAACGTTCATCAAAAACTTTGTCTTGGTCCCAGCAGGCTTTAGCATTTAAACTCTGGCAGGCAAATTCAACTCTGCTACATCTGTTGCTCTCTGGCTCTGCTGACAGGCTTGCTGTATAACTTAGCTTCTTCTTTATGCTGCAACTTCTCTCTTCATAGTCTGTCTCTATATTATGCCAGGGATCTCTCCTCCTGGCTCCTGAGGCTCTAAGCTGTGGCCTCCACATCCAGCAGAGCTGATGGTGCTCTAGCTGGCTTGGCTTGGCCTGGGCACGTCCAGCAGAGACGTGCCCTGCACTTGCTTCCTTCCCCTAGCAGGGGGTAAGCTAGACTGCTCTAGAAACTGGTCTACTCCCTTCCTACAGAAAGTAGGACTCACCCACTCCTCCACAGAGGGGGGTGTTAGAATGGAATAGAAAGCTCCATTTTACCTAACTGTAGCTCTGCCGTATTTGCTGCCACCTGCTGGTAAACCAGGCACATTACATTTGAACATAACAGTTACATTAGAAATAGCAATGCACATTATCGTGGACCTGAAATAAATACACAAGATTACATCATATTAGCATACACAGATAGAAGCAGGGCGTAGGAGTGGCAATGCCACCGTGGGGCATTACGTGGTCTTAGATCATAAAGTCAGGGCCACCCGAGCCACAGGAGGCGATTGCAGCTGCAATATAGATGCTAAATGGCCACCTGGTAGCAGCTTCTCACAGTTTATAGACATACATAACTATATGAGGATACACATACATGAGGTTTAAAGGGGAAGAGTCATGA
The DNA here is from genome assembly GCF_014858855.1 of Bufo gargarizans. Classification (NCBI taxonomy): domain Eukaryota; kingdom Metazoa; phylum Chordata; class Amphibia; order Anura; family Bufonidae; genus Bufo; species Bufo gargarizans. Next base: position 690,616,756 of record NC_058080.1, on the reverse strand, counting down.
GAAATCAGTTATACATATCATTATTATTATTATTTATTTTAAAGCACTATTAATTCATGGTGCCGTACATCCATACTGGGTTACACAAATATTAAAATACAATAAACAAGAAACTATTAACAGACCGGCACAGAGAGGTAGAGGACCCTGCTAATTTTTTTTATTCTACCTATAACAATCTGTATAAAAAAAAAAAGAAAAACGGAAATTCTGACATATTTGCTCTGCCCACTAAGGCTTATAATAGACTGACTCAGAAGGCTGAATTACAATGATAGGTAATACCCATATACAGATCACACAGGATCGACCATTTTTAATTGGTGATGACCACAGCTCACCTCTTCCCCCTCCCTGCTCATTGACCTTTGCACACATCACAGAGCATGCTCAGAACTTGGAGGCACATTTTACCCTTTTTTTTAAACCTTACACTTATAATACAATAAAGACACCACAATCTGATTTGTATGACAATGGCTGCAATGCTTTATTATGGGTTACCTTAAATAAATTAAAAACACCACACTAAATAAATAATTAAATAAACCCATAGCCATATCTAATTAATGAGAACTAAATCCACCCAAATACACTGAGTGATTCTGCCCCACTAACTCAGCAAAGCGACAAGAAAGTTTTAGTTTTTTAAATAAAGATTTACAAAGACAAAGGGAGGGGGGAGATGCTCCTCTTCTTCTTGAAACTGTCCCCGAACCTATGAAGAACCTGCAATATAAAGGGACAGGCTTCCCGCCACAAAGCAAGTTAACAAATCACAGAGCTGGATTTCTCCCCCAGCAACCGCCAGCAACCGCCAGCAACCAATCAGAATTGGATCTTCCTGAGCCCAGCATTTACAGCTAAACTGGAACCAACTGGTTACCTCATCACCTCAGCCACAATTCAAGTATTTCTGTAAAATAAAAAGGGCGGAAAAAAAGACAACTACCTAATTTATGAAGTAATTGTGCCCTCATGTGTCCCTAGGGTGGCCACTGGCTTCACCAAAGAAAGCCGGACCTCACCGGCCATGCTCCCCAAACTGATACACAACGCCCACCTTTGTGAAGCCACTGCCTAACCTCAGTGAAGTCACACCCCCATCGGGGGAAGGAGAGGGAAGAAATTTCTGATGGGAAGGTGAGCCTGGGGCGCTTCTCTCCCCCTCAGTCAGCCACAGGGAGCCATGTCTGCGGCTCTAGTGACTGACTGGGGGTGAGAGAAGCCTCGGTCAGTTGCAGCAGCTCACGCTCAGACAGCGCAGTGCTGCTGTCTGAGCATGAGCTACTGAAAGGGTGGACATCCCTGTGTCCGTCCAGGCCCTGTGCTGGACAGAGGACAGGGAGCCATAAAACTGGACTCTCCGGCCTAAAACCGGACGTCTGGCAACCCTATGTGTCCCCCAAGTTAAACGCTCTGGGGGTCTATCCAATCTCTGAAAGAAGTAAATAGGGCTGATTTACTAAGACTGTCATTTTACAATCCGGTCTTAGTAGGAGCACCAGATTTCTGAAGCGGCACGGGCAGTCTGTACTCCAGAAATTCAACTACAAGCCAGCTGTGATGTGGCGTAGATTTGAGCTCTACTTTACCTCAGTTTCTGGAGAAAATGCTAGTAAATCTGGCGGTGCCCCCTCCCACTAAACTGATAAGTGTCCCATGTAAAGGAGCTTGTTCTCGGTTGATTGCATCTTCTACACAGTACCTAAAATCGGTACTTGTCAGAAGCACATTGCTCTGCGTACGCAGGGGATGTGCGGCAGACAGTATGCAATAGGGACAAAAGTCGAGTCTGAGGCCTCATGCACACAGCCGCAATGTGTAATATGGCCATACCCAGAAAGGTCTTGGGGCCCATATTGAACCTACAGTACGCATGTCTTTGAGTTGTACATTTTATTATCAGGATACATCACCCCCTGTTGGTAGAGCTAGTTGTCTGCAGTCCCTTGTTGCTGCCATCCAAGCTTATATCATAGCACTGGATGATTTTACATTGATAAACTCCCTGCAGGAAAACATTAGTGTAATCTCATAAGCCTGGCCTGCACGTACAAGACTTCTTCTACTACAAATTTATCCAGTCACTTAATTTACATATATGTGTCATAGCCAAAGATTTATGATACTGTCTGGAGGAAAACTGCCTATACCAACCAATCACAGCACAGCTTTCATTTTCCGTGAGCAGAAATTGCCCATAGCAACCAACCAAGTATAAAGCTGTATCTTGCTCTCCCTATATTTAATGGAGGCCATTGTGGCACCAGGAGAAGTATAATACAGAATAGACTCAGCATTCATGTGGAACCTGCATTCCCTTAAGTTAATGAAGGCCAGTACTGCACCCGAGGAGGTAGTATTTATTGTAAGTTCCTGTCCTAAAGAGATCGCCTTGTCGTTGGCGGACAGGCACAAATGATTTTGTACAAAATGCATTTGCCAAGAATCTCACATTTATAACGTAGCATTAGCATTAGTACATTTTCTACACGATTGTATTTGCTTGATTATTGGTGTTTGCAGAGTGCTGTTGCATTGCTTGCTTTTCTTTTCTGCTTTAGGCCATGGCCAGAATGAAAGCACTCACTAGTATTCACCATATAAGTTGCATTCCGTCTTAAAAAGTGAAAAATACAGTGGCACTAGCAAGGAAGCCCTGTGGGCCCCCCTGGCTTAGGGACCCGGTCACAATCGTGACTGATGTGACCCCTATAGCTACGCCACTGTATAGAAGATGGACTAGTACGGTGGTGTAGATTTTAGTGTACCCAATAATGCATAAAATTGAATGTGCCGCCTTCACTGTTTGATTATACAGCAAAATGCAGACTCTGGCATCTTTTTATGATGGCAATGAAAATGGCACGTCACAGCTACCTGTCAGTGACGACAAGCTCAGGTCGCTAGAAGAACTGTATTATCAGCATTTATGTCGTAAATATCACAGTTCAGAAATATGCTGCACACTGCATCTGTCAGCCGCAGATATCAGCAGCGTAAACCTGCCGTCACCTTGCCCCGGAAATTATAAAATTCTATATTTCAGGTGACTCATCCCAAAGCTCACGTTGAAGCAGCAAATAGCCTTTGGGGGTCAGGTCAGCGGGGGCAAAGGCAATTACCTATGTTTGATTAGACCTCTATAAAATATTTTCCCCCGTGGAAGCTGCTTGCTACCACAGAGCGGTACAGTTTGTGGATTCTGGATGAGGATTGTTATACAGTAAATACTTTTTTGGCTGAAGTCCCAGACTCTGGGGTTTCCACTCTTTTCTTCAAGTGAATACAATGTGCACAATATAGTACGATAATGAAACAGTCCTGTAATCTAGCACTGAGCTAGAGAGGCCATGAGTACTATAGGAAGCGGCAGGGTCAGACTGGGGCGCCAGAAGAACATTGAATTCTTCGGTGGGGCAGATTCTGTCACTAGGACAAGGCCCAGCCAAAGCAGACATCCTCATGCAGTGACCTAAAGGGTTAATACCAGGTTCACTGCTAAATAGTTAGCGCCACGGGTCTCATTCTGAAAACTGGTCAAATGTTTACTGAGATGATCTCTGCACTATATATCCCATAAGGCTATATATGGGTAGAAAGTAGTTAACTGGCAGTTGTTAGTTACAGTTGCCAGGTAGTGGGTTGACCCATGATCCCTCTGGTTAGTTAGCTGAGAGTCTGCTGCTGAACAGGCAAGGGACAAGACCTGTTTGTGTGTGCTGCTGAAAAGTAGGCCAAAACAGAAGCCTTGTCCAGGAAAACACCATTCCTGAGAGTGGAAAACTGATAAAAAGTCAACCTTGCTGGACTGAAACAGTAAGGTAAGTGCACATTTATGGCAATAGACTTTACTGCATGTGGTAAGGGTTAATTGTCTCTGGTGTCTGAGGCCATCCGATCTAGCACTGCAACCCGCATTGAGGAACTGCAGATAAGTATCGAGAGTGATTTCATGCCTTTAGTTAATTTGGGAATATTGCATTGTATATAGAAAGAGACTCAGGGAGGACCATTATTACAGCCACCTACCTAGAAAAGGCTTCTACCTCAGCATTGTGCCTACTGCTTGTATATTTACTACAACCTACATCATCTATTCAGTAAATAACTAAATCATCTGCTGCCTCCCCACATCTGCTCTCCTGCCTTACTCCCCTCTGTCTATTTACCTAACATCAAGGGCATCCCAACCACTACCAGGTGGGAGATCCCAAAGTTTAGAGTGTGCCCCAAGAAGAAGAAGGGTTGCGCCCCTCCAATCATTGCATGACCAGCTCAGGGTGTGCAGGAGCGGTGATTAGCCATTGTGAGTGCTAAGACTACTCTTTGCCACTGCCACCACTCCTATCCTCCGCTCTAGCTACCACCACTCCTCCCCTGTGGACCAGCGTGCTGCACTCATATGAAGCTGCCGGTGTAGTGTTCACGTGCCACAGGGGTTTTTAGTTGTTCCACCAATAACTTACGTGCCCATTGTGTAGCAGCAGAGTTACTATGTAGTTAAACGTGGACATGGGCCAGTGTTCTATAGCTGCAGAACTCTATCCTTTGGTGGGCCCCCAAAAGTAGTGGTATAATTATTGCAAATGGAAGATGAAAAGGGGTTCTCCAGTTTCATCATGAATTTTTTTTCTTTATTGAGTACCCCAAACACTGCATATACCTGTATACCTGTTTTTCATGTCAGTGCTTTCCTTCCCCTGTTCTCAGCATCATAAGCACTTGTAAAAAAGTGGGAAGAGCTTAACCCATTTAAAGGAGTTATGCAAACATTAGACAGACCTCCCAGAATGGCCAACCATCAGCGGAGATTATATTTACCTGGTCCCCGCCATTGTGTTCGCAGTCTGATACTCCCTGGCAATCTCTTCCTCTCGCTGCCTCGCTAAGATCAACATTCATCGACAGAGGGACATGTGACCACTGTAGCCAATCACAGGCCACAGTTGTGACCTGTTCCCCTTCTGTCCTGACAACTGGTCATGTGATGCAGAGGGAGCAGGTCTCCGCTGGGCCTGTGATTGGCTGCAGCGGTCACATGGCTCTCCATTAATGGATGTTGATCTCAGTGTGGCAGGGACAGGAAGAGCCAGTCGCGGGGACCAGGTAAATATGATCTCCACTGTGAGCTGGCTATTCTGGGAGGTCTGTCTGACTCTTGGATAACCCCTTTAATAATACATTTGATTTAATTTTTTTATATAATTTCTGATAGGAAACTTGGTGGAAATTATAACTTAAATCTATGCCCGCTCCCAGCTGGTATAGGTTTTAGTTTCTGGCATACAGATATCACAGATGTGACAAATTTAGTGAATGACCCTCAATGTGTATGGCAGCCTCTTGACTAAGCACCTGCAGTAGATTTCGGGAAATCTCACCTAGACTTTTGTTCTGCTGGGAGATCTATTCCCCTATTGAATAGCCATATATCTTTTGCCCGGCTGAGAGTCCTATTTTTTGGATGTCGGAGGAGATAGGTGTGGCCTGCACCTTTTCTGTATGGCCGCTCTAGCTTATTATAGAACCTGAGATCCACAGCTGTAATGCGGATGCTAAAATGCAGCCATATGGCACATAACACCGACCTTAGGGGGAGATTTATCAAAACTGATGTAAAGGAAAATTGGTTAGTTGCCCATAGCAACCAATCAGATTCCACCTTTCATTTTCCAAAGGAGCTGTGAGAAAAGAAAGGTAGAATCTGATTGGTCGCTATGAGTAACTAAGTCAGTTTTCCCTTACTCCAGTTTTGATAAATTTCCTACAATTTCTTATATAACTCTCTTCTTGTACACTACATATAATGGCAATGCTAGTGGGACCTGTCATTCAGGGGACTAGGAAAGGTTGTCACACACAATTTGTGAGGTGTCAAAATAACAAAAGAGGAAAACTCAAGGTCTTAAAGGGGGTTGTACAGCCAGTACATATTAGAAAACCTATCCTCAGGATTGGGCATCAATATCAGATCAGCTGAAGTCCAACTCCCGACACCCGATCCGATCAGCTGTTTGAAGAGTGTAATCTGGAAGAGGGAGTAGTGCTCATACTAGTGCCACCTCCTGTTCAAACCACTGATCGGCAGGGGTGTCGGGAGTCGGACCTCCACCGATAAGATTTTGATGACCTATCCTGAGGATAGGTCATCAGTATGTACTGGCTGCACTACCCCTTTATTGTAGATGTATTGGTATTTTTAAGGGGAAGATATTAAAAGATTATGGACACCTTTGGGGGCAATATTTTTATCATTGTATTCTACTCATTCTTTGCCCAAAAAAAAACCTTATTTTTTTTCTTTAAATTGATCTTTTTTGAACATTTTTTGCAGTTTTTCCTTCACAGCTTTCACGTTCAGTGTATCTGCAGACTGCTGCTTTCTGCTTCACCGCGAATCTATCCGAGACCTGCTCTGACTGGTCGATCTGTAGCCCTTATCTGTACATTCCTTACAGCTTATAAACACTCTGTATCGGTAACTTCTTATCATTTTGTAAGGATTTAGCTTACACAAGTTTATACGAGCTGAAAGGAGTTCAGGGATAAGGCCAATAGATTTAGAGGTCAGAGGAGGTCTCTGGTGGACTCACTGTGATGGGGGAAGCAACAGTCTGCAGATTGTAAAGGAAAAATTACATGTCCAATACAAACCAATTGAAAGATAAAAGTGTCTTTTTTGGCAAACAATGAGTAAAATACAATGATATTTTTTTTTTAATGCCCCCAAAAATGTCCAAAGACCAAATGGGAAAAAAAGATTTTTAACCCAAAATGCGTAGCATGCAGTGCTTAAAAAACTTTTCTAGATTAATGATATTGATGATCTATCCTCATGATACGTCATCAATATGAGCTGGTTGGGGTCTGACATCATCCTTAGTGATCAGCTGTTACTTGCCGACAGAACTACCACTGAGAACAAAGCACGAAGCATTAAGCAGGGCGCCATTCAAAGTGTAGTGGTCATGTCAGGTTACTGCACCTCAGCTCCTATTCACTTCAATGAGATCCAAACTGCAATGACCCAACACGCCCACTTCAATTTGAACCAACCACCACTAATCTGATATTGATGACCTATGCTAAGAATAGGTCATCAATATTATTAAGAATTATTAGGTGGTTGTAGTGGGCGTTCCTTAACATGTTTAAAGGTAAACACCCCCTATAATTCTATAGGACGCTACAAGACGGATGCATACTTTCCCATTTTGCTATTATTTAGCAGACATTTCACCCCTTGTAATTAGAAATATAACTTGTAATCCTCATATAGTCAAGGTGTTCACAGGTATATCTGAACATTTATATTTTCACTGTAGAAGTTTCTCATTTACTAACCCCCCCTCATACATTTGCAGTGGCTGGGTTCGGGGTGGCCCAAATGCTACGCTGGGTCCCCTAGACACCGTTGAGGTGTCACCATGTGTTGCTGCTCTCTGGAAGCGATGAAAAGGCATGGTGTACCCCAATGGAAAATGAGTCCAGAGAGTCAGGGTGTGCAGTCAACCAGTGCTTCTTTACTGGAGGAACTCAAGTGCAAAACAATACAGGCGAGGCACTGAGCTGGCTTCTTCAGTCTCCTCCCGGGAAGAAGAAGGTAAGGCCTGAGCTAGCTGTCCCTCCCTCTCAGAAGGCTGGTACCCTGGCCAAAAGCCTGAGGCCCACGGTCTGTGGCTCAGTAGTCCGGCTGGCTCCTTGGTAACAGGTCTAGTGATCCAGGTTCTGTGGCTCAGCATCCCCATCTCAGCATCTTCTTCCTGTCAATCAAGTAGTCTGGCAGAGTCTCCGCTTCGAAGCACCGTTCCTTAACTGCAGAACACTAGTGGGAGGGATGGAGTGGAGAAACTCAACCCAAACAAATACAATGTTACAACTCTGGTCTCTTATAGACTTGCATTAGACCTTCAATAATGCTCAATGGCAATGACTAGTGATGAGCGAAGCAAGCTTCGCATGTTACATCCAAAGTCGCTTTGTTCAAAACTTCGGATTAATACTGTACTGAGATAGAATGCATGGGCTCCGATGAGCCAAAGTTAGTTATTAGCAAAGTCATGCATGACTTCATTGAACAAGTTTGGTTATTGATTTCTACATCGGCTTCGATTCCGAGGTACCAGTCTGATCCGAAGCTGAAGTTCGGTTTCAAGTTTTAAGTGGCTTTCCACTTTAAAAATCAATTACCAAAGTTATTTAATGAAGCCACGCACGACTTCGCAAATAACTAACTTCGCTCTTCGGAACCTATACATTCTCTATCAATGATGCAGAAGTTTTTCCAGACAAAAACAAGTCTTCAGACATAACAACGTAGCTAAACCAGACATCCAAAAGGTCAGTCTGTCTGGTTCTGGTGGTAAACAATTCTGTCTCTTCTTTAAACCGGTAACTGTGGAAAATTACCAGCTTCCCATTATTAGCTAGAAAGTCCCAAAAGTCTCTCAGTATTCATTAACTCTTTCCACAGTGCTGTGCAAATACAGTGCAAATGAATCGGATATATATCGCAGCAAACACATAAAATGCAGTTACACAGTATTAAACAGTATAAGGCCTCTTTCACACGAACGTTTTTTTTCCATTTCCGTTCCATTTTTTGCGTTCCGTATACGGTCCCTATACGGAACCATTCATTTCAATGGATCCGCGAAAAAAACGGAAGGTACTCCGTATGCCTTCCGTTTCCGTATTTCCGTTTTTGCGTTCCATTCAAAGATAGAACATGTTCTATTATTGTCCACATAACGGACAAGGATAGTACTGTTCTATCACGGGTCAGCTGTTCCGTTCCACAAAAAACGGAATGCACACGGACGTCATCTGTATTTTTTGCGGATCCGTTTTATGCAGACTGCAAAATACAGAAAAAGGCATAAGGTCGTGTGCAAGAGGCCTAAGGCTACTTTCACACTCGCTTTTTGGCTTTCCGTTTGTGAGATCCGTTCAGGGCTCTCACAAGCGGTCCAAAACGGATCAGTTTTGCCCTAATGCATTCTGAATTGAAAAGGATCAGCTCAGTTTGCATCAGTTCAGCCTCCATTCCGCTTTAAAGATGGACACCAAATGGACGCAATCTGGCACAATCGAAGCCGTCTTGGCTATGTTATAGGTAATACAAACGGATCCGTTCTGAACGGATGCAGACAGTTGTATCACCTGAACAGATCCGTCCATGGCGGATCCGCACAAAACGCGAGTGTGAAAGTAGCCTAAGTCAGTGCACGTGAAATAAAATAAGGAGTTGATTGCTTTGCATTGGGAAATAGGGCACAGGTCCACACTTTAAGGTACCCCTGCTCCAGGGGACTACACATTAGCTACAGGGACATTCTGGTCATAGCTTTTGTAGGTCCTGAGCCCTGCTAGTAATATGAGCAGGACAGTGATTGGTAACTGTAATACAGCCGAGGTGACTGAGAGAGGTATTTCAGCAGGTTCTTCTGGCATCACACCCCTGTTCGTGCCCATCCTGCACCCCCCAGCTTCTTCCTCATGATTGAGCAGGACACTTGCACTGAGCTATGTAAACCCTCTAATCCATGTCCTATGGTACACTACTTACCAGCACCAGCTAATAAACCTGCAGCCAATTGCAGGACGTGTTTCACTGACAGTCGCTGCTGTAATACATTTCACTATTGGACCACCACCTACTGTTGCTACATCAAAGCTGCGGGAAGCAAATTCAATGGGACTACATTTAGAATGAGGCTTCATGTCACAGCAGAAATGGTCATGTGTCATTAGCTGGCACCGCATCCCGTGTGCTGCATGCAGAGACGAGTGTGCAATCTGCATCCCCCATGACCTTGGCATCCAGACCCTGCTTTATAATGGGCTGCTGGGAAGGAAATGGCAATGGGAACTGAAGCCCTGCTCACAGAAAGAGAACCAGCCTGCTACTGATAAATGCTGCTGTCATCCAGAGGGGGAGGGGAACAAGAACCTAAAATGACTCAGATACATTCATGTGTGTTGGAAATACCAGGTGGTCACACTAGACATCTGCATTGCGCAGGCTGGACTGTAATAAACCCCTTCATACAGTGCTCTGTGGGCATCCATTATCAGAAGCAGAATTCTGCACAGCGCTACTGTGCATCTGGGAAATACAGCACATGGACAGGGCATGATGGGACTTGTAGTACCGGACTAGCACAGCCACATGTTGCTTATAGCATGCGACATGCAAGTATGTAACTATAGAGACATGGAGACTAATATAGGTATTTTCTTCTCCAGTAGATAGATAATGGATGATAGATAGATAGATAGATAGATAGATAGATAGATAGATAGATAGATAGATAGATAATAGAAAAATATACAGACAAAATATATAGATTGATAATAGATATGATATAGATTATAGATAGCTAACTAGATAGACAGATAATAGATAATAGATAGATAGATAATAGATAGATAATAGACAGATAGATAATAGATAGATAGTGATAGATAATAGATAGATGAATAGATAGATAGATAATAGATAGATGAATAGATAGATAGATACATAGATAGATAGATACATAGATAGATAGACCATTGAAATATGAATTCGTTCTCTTCTATCATGTTGTTGAAACTTCTTTCCACCCCCTTAGTTATATCTGTTTCTGGGAAAGCTGGATGACACCCTCCTTGGTCCCCATTGCATTTCCAGACACTTCAATGGCATATCTATCTGGCTATCCTCCCACTGTACCTGTAAACTGATGGGAGCTGTCATGTTGGCCGGCACCTGGCTGTCCCCTTTCTCATAAGCTGGAAGGACTATGTAGGGAACATCTACACCAGGGATCAGCAACCTCCGGCACTCCAGCTGTGGTGAAACTACAGCTCCCAGCATGCTCCATTTGCTTCTATGGGAGTCCTGAGAACAACCATGCTGGGAGTCGTAGTTTTACCACAGCCGGAGGTTGCTGACCCCTGGTCTACACAGTCGCTGCCTCAGGAATGAATGGCGTCACAGTGGGACTCAAATGTTTGCTGCGACTGTGAAACGTGAATTGCAAAAAATCCTACAGATTATTTTTTTTTTTAGATTTGCGTGTTGCGACCCCATTCATTCCTATGGCAGCCCCGCTCCGCTGCCATCTGTCTTGGGCTAAATTGGCGCATAGACATACCCTTAATTCCCCATGGGGCGACTCTGGCATTTATCATGGTATCTAGTCTTATCACTACTTCACATCTAACAGCTGCCAACCACACGGACAGGGGGCTCAATTACTGAGTGCGGGGGATTTACACGCATCCAGTGTCTCAGGTCATTGATGGACACAGAAGTGAAAAGTAATGATGTTTCACACCTCATATGGCGGCACACCCCTACGGGCACATCTTACGGACCAGAAGGCACTGCATTTGGCAACGAATGATGCCCCCATGCGGCGGTGTATTCTCCCCTAGGCACAATGCTAGTGAACAGGTTTCTCTATTAGCTTCTTACGTAATCTCTTACGTAAAATATGGACCCCTAATATTCTATAGGTGCCGTATTACGGACCTGAAGAACACATCCCCATGACACAGCCACGAGTCGGTAATCATTAACACGTTCTGCCCCTGAAGGTCGATGCTAGTAAATAGCTCCTAATTCTGGCCCGTATACGCTGTATAGTGAGGTGACATCCCTACGGTTCACGAATTCGAGGCTTCAGTCCTACAAGCCCCCATTAAATTCTGACACTCATTAACCCATTATGCCTTACAGTATTGTATCCCCCATATTCAGCTTAGTTTTGGGGACATGCAATCTCATACCTCCCAACTTTTGAAAATCGCAAAGATGGACAATAGGTCGCGGCAGTATTTTTCCTACTAGGCCACGCCTCTAACTCCGCCCAAAGCATAATTACTGACCGCAGCCGCCGGGGATCGGCTAGGGGAGTATAATTCCTTTATGTTTTTACAGCATGTGCAGCCCCTGGGACAATTGTTTCCTCTTGCGCTTCAATATCCGTTTACTGTAAATATTAGCACATAAATCATCGGATTATAGGTATTTTAAGGTCCAAATTGCACCAAATAATGAAGTTCTGGTCTAATATACAGGTAGAAACCATACAGACAGTTTAGTAAGGAGCCATTTAGTAAATGTATTAATGGACATGTATGCATTAATTCCCCAGGTCAAAAAGAGGGACATTTAAGGATCAAAGAGGGACACTTGGGAGACATGCAATCGTCTCAATTTGGGGAAAAGCAGCAATGTGATCTGTTTTTTTTTTTTTTTTTTCAAGGACTGAGCTCAATGTCACCAGGTAGTGAGCTGTGCTGGGAGGACAGACTGCTAGGCGGCGTCCGTCCAGCAGAAGGCGCTGGAGAGAGGCAGGCGCAGAGCTCCGCCGGGTCTCCTGCTCGCACATCAGCTGCAGAGGAGAAGAGGCTGAGCTCCTGAAGGGCATCAGATGAGAGCAGGAGAGGTGTAGACCAGGAGCTCCCGGAGCCCAGTCTTCTTCTTCTCCTTCATCTTCCTCTCCCCCCCTCCCTCCTCCAGCTTCTGCACTCCTGAGCATGGAAAGCAAATTAAACTCGTCGTCTAACAGCAGAGATGAAGGCAATAACGTATTCCAGGGGAAAGCAGAGAAAAGTCTGACGGCGAGCAGCTCCAGCGTGAAGGAGCATGGCAACTCCGTGTGCTTCAAAGCGGACGGCGAGGACCCCGTGGTGGGCTTCGAGGACGCGGAGGGGCCCAGCAGGCAGTACGGCTTCATGCAGAGGCAGTTCAGCTCCCTCATGCAGCCCGGAGTCAATAAATTCTCCCTTCGCATGTTTGGCAGTCAAAAGGCAGTGGAGAAGGAGCAGGAAAGGGTTAAAACTGCAGGCGTTTGGATCATACATCCCTATAGTGATTTCAGGTAATCTGTGTGTGTGTGTGTGTGTAATCCCTGCTTTCTTCTGGGTGGCAGATGCCACAAGTAGTGCTCAGCGAGTTGGGAAGTGCATGCCAGGCTGTGGGGTCCTGCATGTGTGTGGTGGTGGGGGGTCTCCTCCTGGGTATCTGCTGGGACTGCAGGAACTTTATCTAACTTGTGGGGAGGCGGCAGCCCCATGTCACTGATGGAATGTCAGGTCTGATCAGGGGGGTCTGCTAGGGTTTGGGTACATAGCCTGTACCATAGGAGCATAGAGTCACCTGAATATACAGGGTGAGCGCTGTCATATGTACAGTATATAATGTGAGCATTCTAGTCCTTAGCCTGTACCATAGGAGCATAGAGTCACCTGGATATACAGGATGAGCCCTGTCATATGTACAGTATATAATGTGAGCATTCTAGTCCTTAGCCTGTACCATAGGAGCATAGAGTCACCTGGATATACAGGATGAGCCCTGTCATATGTACAGTATATAATGTGAGCATTCTAGTCCTTAGCCTGGAGCATAGGAGCATAGAGTCACCTGGATATACAGGGTGAGCCCTGTCATATGTACAGTATATAATGTGAGCATTCTAGTCCTTAGCCTGTACCATAGGAGCATAGTCACCTGGATATACAGGGTGAGCCCTGTAATATGTACAGTATATAATGTGAGCATTCTAGTCCTTAGCCTGTACCATAGGAGCATAGTCACCTGGATATACAGGGTGAGCCCTGTAATATGTACAGTATATAATGTGAGCATTCTAGTCCTTAGCCTGTACCATAGGAGCATAGTCACCTGGATATACAGGGTGAGCCCTGTCATATGTACAGTATATAATGTGAGCATTCTAGTCCTTAGCCTGTACCATAGGAGCATAGAGTCACCTGGATATACAGGGTGAGCCTTGTCATATGTACAGTATATAATGTGAGCATTCTAGTCCTTAGCCTGTACCATAGGAGTGTAGAGTCACCTGGATATACAGGGTGAGCCCTGTCATATGTACAGTATATAATGTGAGCATTCTAGTCCTTAGCCTGTACCATAGGAGCATAGAGTCACCTGGATATACAGGGTGAGCCCTGTCATATGTATAGTATATAATGTGAGCATTCTAGTCCTTAGCCTGGAGCATAGAGTCACCTGGATATACAGGGTGAGCCCTGTCATATGTACAGTATATAATGTGAGCATTCTAGTCCTTAGCCTGTACCATAGGAGCATAGTCACCTGGATATACAGGGTGAGCCCTGTAATATGTACAGTATATAATGTGAGCATTCTAGTCCTTAGCCTGTACCATAGGAGCATAGTCACCTGGATATACAGGGTGAGCCCTGTCATATGTACAGTATATAATGTGAGCATTCTAGTCCTTAGCCTGTACCATAGGAGCATAGAGTCACCTGGATATACAGGGTGAGCCCTGTCATATTATACAGTATATAATGTGAGCATTCTAGTCCTTAGCCTGTACCATAGGAGCATAGAGTCACCTGGATATACAGGGTGAGCCCTGTCATATGTATAGTATATAATGTGAGCATTCTAGTCCTTAGCCTGTACCATAGGAGCGTAGAGTCACCTGGATATACAGGATGAGCCCTGTCATATGTACAGTATATAATGCGAGCATTCTAGTCCTTAGCCTGTACCATATGAGCATAGAGTCACCTGGATATACAGTATGAGCCTTGTCATATTATACAGTATATAATGTGAGCATTCTAGTCCTTAGCCTGTACCATAGGAGCATAGAGTCACCTGGATATACAGGATAAGCATTCTAATATTTACAGTATTCAATGTAAGCATTCTAGTCCTTAGCCTGTACCATAGGAGCATAGAGTCACCTGGATATACAGGATGAGCATTCTAATATTTACAGTATTCAATGTGAGCATTCTAGTCCTTAGTCTGTACCATATGAGCATAGAGTCACCAGGATGTACAGTATGAGCCTTGTAATATGTACAGTATACAACGTGAGCATTCTAGTCCTTATCATGTACCATATGAGCATAGATTCAAATGTATATACAATATGAGCCCTGTAAAATTTACAGTATACAGGGTGAGCATTCTAGTCCTTAACCTGTACCACAGAAGCATAGATTCATCTGGATATACAGTATGAACCTTCTCATATGTACAGTATACAGAGTGAGCATTCTAGTCCTTAGCCTGTACCATATGAGCATATAGTCAACTAGATGTGCAGTAAGAGCCCTGTAATATGTACAGTATACAGAGTGAGCATTCTAGTCCTTAGCCTGTACCATATGAGCATATAGTCAACTAGATGTGCAGTAAGAGCCCTGTAATATGTACAGTATACATGTGAGCATTCTAGTCATTAGCCTGTACCATATGAGCATAGATTAATCTGGATATACAGGGTGAGCCCTGTCATATGTACAGTATACAGTGAACATTCTAGTCCTTAGCCTGTACCATATGAGCATATAGTCAACTAGATGTGCAGTAAGAGCCCTGTAATATGTACAGTATACAGAGTGAGCATTCTAGTCCTTAGCCTGTACCATATGAGCATAGATTAATCTGGATATACAGGGTGAGCCCTGTCATATGTACAGTATACAGTGAACATTCTAGTCCTTAGCCTATACCATAGGAGCGTAGTCACCTAGATGTACAGTAAGAGCCCTGTAATATGTGCAGTATACATGTGAGCATGCTAGTCATTAGCCTGTACCATATGAGCATATATTCAAATTGATATACAGTATAAGCATTCTAATATTTAGAGTATACAGTGTGAGCATTCTAGTCTTTTGTCTGTACCATATGAGCATTGATTGAACAGGATATACAGCATGAGTCTTGCATTATGTACAGTATACTGTGTGAGCATTCTAGTCCATAGCCCAAACTATAAGCGCATAGATTCATCTGGATGTACAGTATGAGTAGTGTAATATTCACAGTATACAGTGTGAGCATTCTAGTCTCTAGTCTGTACCATTTGAGTATAGAGTCACCTGGATATACAGTATGAGCATTCTAATAAGTACAGTAGGCAATGTAAGCCTAGTCTATGGCCTGTACAGTATGATCATAGATTCAAATGGATATGCAGAATGAGCATTCTAATAATTAGAATGTACAATATTCACTTTCTATTAATTAGAGTAGATTCAAATATGCAGAATTAGCTTTCTATGTAATACAGTATATTGTATCACCATCCTATCCATTAGTATATCTGAGTGTTTTGTTTATTATGGCATTATGTATGAGCATTCTATTTCTCACTATATACAGTATTAAAGGGGTTATCCAATACTATCTACACAGTATGATCTATTCCTTACTATCTACTTTGTGAGCATTCTAGTCCTTTCTATCTACAGTATGATCTATTCCTTACTATGTACAGTGTGATCATTTTATTCCTTATCTACAATATGTGCATTCTATATCCTACTGTATACAGTATGATCATTCTCTTCCTTACTATCCACAATATGCACATTCTGTTTCTTACTATATGTAGTATGAGTATTGTATTCCCTATTATCCACAATATAATCATTCTCTATCTTACTATGTACAGTATGCGCATTCGATTCCTTCCTGTCTACAGTGTGAGCATTCTGATCATTACTTTGTACACTATCAGTATGAACATTGCATTCATAAGAATGCACAGTATGAGCCTTCTATCCATTAGAATGTGCAGAGCTGTGTTTATGTAAGGGAAGACTCAGCTACATGAGCGCTGTCCTCCCTTGTGTAGAGAGCCTGTATCTGCAGAGGGTGATTTATAGGCTGCTTGGAACAATGACCTTGAAACTAGTCCATGGTTGTTGCAACAAGAGAATGTCATATGTGTGTCTATTGTATAGCGAAAGAAAGCACGCGCTGGCATTGCTGGCATTGCTGGCTCGCGTGGCCTTCTCTTCATTTTCCTCAGCCCTGTGTTGTGCAGTACTGTTTCAGATAGTTAGATGATTAGATACGAACAATAATAGAAAAATAGATAATAGATAAATGGGTAGATGATAGAGAGATATGTGTTCTGGACGGTGGCATTGGTTGTGGTCTCATGGTAAACTTGGGAAAGCAGTTTCTAAAGAGGAGGCTCAGCACTGGTGCTGTCCATGGTGCTGGGCACACAGCTGCATCCAGTATCATACACTGAATGTAATACTGACCTCATATGAATGTATTGTTCATACATAGGTTTTGCACTGTATAGGTCTTAAACTATTGGAAATGTGAGGGTTTTTTTCTAATTGGAAATTGTAATACTTGGATATGATGATTAAAGAGGACCTTTCAAGTTTTTTTTAATTCTAGATAAATACCTTTACTTGCTGATGCTGCCAACCTGAATGTGTTTTTTTAAATATCACTCCTACGCCCCGCTGTGCTCGTCTGTAGTTCTCCCACTCAGTATGTTAATACTGAGCATCGGTACAGGGAGGAGGAGACACCAGGGTTTCTCAATGGGCGTCTCCTGGCTGTGCCGCGATCCAATCACTCTGGCTGTGGCGCTCTCCGCTGTTACGTCTTTATATAACTGTGTGGCAGAGCTCAGTGTAAGGGATGTAGCAGATATGAATTTATTATAGGTGATGTTTCAGTGTTTTACATTATTCACAATGAAATACAATTGATGCAGCCTTAAAGGCCTCAAGATAGGTGTGTGTGTATTAGGGCGGCAGCTATCGATTATTTTAGTAATCAAGTTTTCTATCAATTAATCCAACGATTAATCGAGTACTCTAATAAGAAAAAACTAATTAAAAGAACAATTTCCTTTATAAAAACTTCAGCCCTCCCATGCCATCATAAGCCCCTGTGCCGTCAGTCCTCAGCGCCATCAGCTCCCCCCAGTGCCTCAGCCCCCCATGTCTTCAGTCCTCTGTGCCATCATGTCCCCAGTGCCTTCAGCCCCTCCATGCCATCATGTCCCCCAGTGCCATCAGCCCCTCCATGCCATTATGTCCCCCAGTGCCATCAGCCCCCCATGCCATCATGTCCCCCAGTGCCATCAGCCCCCCATGCCATAATGTCCCCCAGTGCCATCAGCCCCTCCATGCCATCATGTCCCCCAGTGCCATCAACCCCAGCATGCCATCATGTCCCCCACTCCCCCAGTGCCATCACCCTCTCCATGCCATCATGTCCCCCACTCCCCCAGTGCCATCAGCCCCTGTATGCCATCATGTCCCACAGTGCCATCAGCCCCTGCATGCCATCATGTCCCCCAGTGCCATCAGCCTCTCCATGCCATCATGTCCCCCACTGCCATCAGCCCCTGCATGCCATAATTTCTCCTAGGGCCATCAGCCCCTGCATGCCATCATGTCCCCCAGTGCCATAAGTCCCTCCATGCCATGTCCCCAAGTGCCATCACCCCCTGTAATACTTACCATTCCTGGCAGGCTGCATGGCTGGCTGATATGGAGTCCGCAGGAGAAGGTCTGCAGCGTCTTCTTCCTCACAACATGCACTGGGACTGGATATCACTCCACTTCACTCACGCTCCGTGGTCACATGATCAAAACGAATCCTCGATGCAGGAAAACTGCATCGAGGATTTTTTTGTGTTTACATCGATTACATCGAGTAATTGTTGCAGCCCTAGTGTGTATGTATGTATTGTGGGGATTCGCTCTGGTAGGCAGGTTAGCGGACGCAGTATAGAGGCAACGACAAAGAGTTCAGTGTTTATTCACACTTGGCAGGTTAACAAAGTATAAACAAAGTCACCTCCTGGTGTTCCATTCACACCTTGCTGCAGGTACCGCATAAGAAGGTCAAGTCCTGGTGTTCACTTCACACCATGCTGCGGGTACCACTTAAAGAGTCCTAGTCCTGGATGTCGTTCCCTTGTCCTCCCAGACAGGTCCCAGGCATGTATCCAACCATAAGCCTCAGATCCCAATACAGAGATCCCCTCTGCATGAACCCAGCTGTCCTTTAAAGGCAGCTAAGTGTTAACAAAAACCCGGACCGGCACCTGCGATCCAGTCCGGTGTTTGACCTTACCTGACTGCTAATTAGTCCAGCAGCACACACTGGGAGGAAAATACCTGCCTCCACATACAACTCCCTTTACTGTGTCACATACCCCCCCCCCCCCCTTTGTTCAACCTTGAGGGGGTGAACACATGCATAAACAGTGCACCCGGGACAGTGCCTCCACGTTTCCCTGCAACCGGCCTGCTCTGTGCTCCACCGTGAACTCAAAGTTCTGCAGTGACCAGAGCCACCTGGTGACCCGAGGACTTTCTCTCTTTGTCCAGGTGGTGACAGGTCGCGGCCAACCCCGTATCGCTCCTTCAGAGATGGCTTGCCGCGAGCTACGGGCACCCGGTACGGCTTTAACCAGACTTTTGCCTGGGGTTCAGTGACAATATCACGGTGGGTTACGGAAGTGCGTTCAGGGAGGTCAGAGAACACATCCAACAAACTCCCTGGCCCCCTGAGTCTGTTTAGCGGAAAAGGTTGTCAGTAATCGTTTCTGTGGCATCCGCTTCCCATGTAGCAGGGGGACCCGAATCTCTTCCCCTAGATAAACCGGCCGCGGGCTGTTCTCAGACCGCCTTATTCCTAGTTATGTTTTATGGGTATATGTCAGTAGCGCAACATAGTCCAGTGTCATTCACATTCATATACAGTATGTATTTACGTATTTATATTGCCAAGCCACAGGGTGGATTTGATTTAAATCACTAGTCAGTAAGGCTTGATTTAAATCATAGTTTTCTACATAAAGACTAATTCTTGCTGGTATAACTTATAATACGCAAGTAGATGAAGATTTTAAAATAACAACTTTTCATATTAGTTTGCATTAGGTTGATTCTGCATTCATAGGTTTGTAGAAGTTAGGATTAAGGTCTCTTTCTCAACTCTGTTCATGTTATAACATTTTTGCTGTGAAGAAGAGGCATGGGATCTCTGCTGAGTCAAATTCAGTTTTGAGAACTGCAAAAGTAAACCAAGCATCTGTGATAATATCTTGTAGGCAGAGAAACTGCCCAATAATCTTACAAAAACCTCTGGAAGAGCATGACATTGTGAATGGACAAAGGGGGAAACTAACTCTCCTTAGGGAGAGAGCACCTTAATCAGTGTGAGGAGACTTTTAGGCCATACATGCTCCGCTGGAATTCTGGGAGGGAAGAAATGCAAATGAGCTCTTAACAAGCTTTGCCTCTAATGCCACAAGATGTAAGGCAGCTGTCCTATAAGTCAATATTCAGCTCTCAAAATAAGCCTTGAGACATGACTTGGATATTAAATAAGCCAGCACCTCATCTGCAGACAGCTGTTTCGGACACAGGCCTCCTACCCAGTTAAGCCAGTACTCTCTGCTCTGCACTGATGAGGGGCAATCACCCCGAAACAGCTGTCTGCAGATGAGGTGCTGGCTTATTTAATATCCAAGTCATGTCTCAAGTCTTATTTTAAGAGCTGAATATTGACTTATAGGACAGCTGCCTTACATCTGGTGGCATTAGAGGCAAAGCTTGTTAAGAGCTCATTTGCATTTCTTCCCTCCCATTGTGAATGGATTAATGGAATTTATTTACCCAAAAAATTTAACATATACAGCCTTATTCTACATAATAAAAAAACAAATCTTTATTTCATGATGGAATAACCTTTGGATGGTAATATATTTTCCTCAAAAAGCATTTTATATAAAAAAATCTGATTAAAATAAAAAAAATCCGATTTATATAAAGAAAATCAGATTTTTAGATTTTTTTTTTTTAAATCATAGATTTAAATCCACCCTGCCAAGCCAGCAGCCATTGATGAATTGGTTGAAGGCTGCATCTAGTGCCGAGATGTCTGCCTCATACCTGTGAAAACAGCAGACTGCTCCACGGGGGAAAGGGGGGTTAGTTAGCACATAGATGCTAACCTGGATAGGCTCGTTTGCTGGTCACACTTGGGACAGGGGAAAAGCAGCCTCTCCGGTGCCTTGTCTCAGCATGACGGATTCCTAACCAGAGAGTGAACAATAATTAGTAATCCCTCATAACTTGCTCAGAAGGGATCGGATGTCCCCAAAATCTAGCTTATCACCTCTAGTATGATGGGGGCATCGCATGGACACCAGACATGGCATATCAACTCGCCTTTATCTTCCTAAAATAAGGATCTCATCTTCCGAACGTCCTGGACGCGTCTCGTTTGATATGCTAGGACTCGGAACGATGAGATATGAATTATGAAGAAGGTCTGGGGTCTAAATCTTAACCAGGGCAACTGGGAGAATATCTTTTTGATATTTTCTTACCTGTTCCCTAGATGACCAGTGGGCCAGCTGCATGGGTAATGAAGCCCAGCCCAGAGGGGCTGAGTCAGAGGTAGGAGAGAAAATCCCCCTCAGGCCTGCCCCTGGAGGAAAGGCATAAACATGCAATCCCTGGACATTTGGGTGTCACAAAGTCGGAGATCCAATCGAATTGGTTTGTGCACCAGTATTCTACCCAAATCTCCTAGGAGGAAAGGACTTCTACCACGCGATTGCTAAGTATTAGAACTTTCTTTGTTTTCTCCTTTTTATTTTACAATTGTTTGCCATTTATGTATCTCTTGTTAATCATTTTTCGTAACCAAGTACTGTCTATTTTTAATACATTAAACCTAAAAGTTTGATGGTTTGTCTTGTAACCTTAATCACATAAAAATAGCGATATCCCACCTGCTGCGAACCAATTTGTTACATACCGGGGACCAGACCAAACCACTGCGTAACGTGACAAGGGTTACCCAAGCCCTTCAGGCCGATTCACCTCACGCCCTCACACGCTGTTACGCCCTGCGTTGGGCCGTAACTTGAGCATAAATCGCCACCTGAAGCCTGTAAGCACACCCACGCACTAACACAAAACTCACTGCCACCACCCATCAGTTATAAGGTCAACAGGACACCCCTGAGTGTTCCACTCGCAAGAAGACACACACACACGGTAGTAAGCCTCACGGAAAAACAACATACAGCCTCAGACTGCACACACACTCTTCATGCTTCAGATAACAGGTTCTTAAGGTTACAAGACAAACCATCAAACTTTTAGGTTTAATGTATTAAAAATAGACAGCACTTGGTTGCAAAAAATTATTAACAAGAGACATACATAAATGGCAAACAATTGTAAAATAAAAAGGAGAAAACAAAGAAAGTTCTAATACATAGCACTTGCGTGGTAGAAGTCCTTTCCTCCCAGGAGATTTGGGCAGAATACTCACCGGCTACAGTTACAGACCCCAGATGCTCGATTATAGGCCCGATTTTGGGCTGGCTAAGCTATCTTCCTATTCTCCCTACCTATCCTATTCAGTGGGATTGTCTCCCCATCACCCAACGGACCTACCTATCGTGGGCCCCTCCGCCTTGGTTTTCTGGTGTTCTAACACCACAACTGGGCCAGGCTTCGCTACTGGAGCTTTTCCTGTCTCCTGGGGATCAGTATGTACAATAGCCGGCCACAGGGCTGGGAACAACGGAAAGTCTCTTCCTAGTATCACGTGCATGCTGGTGGTTATGGACACCTTATGGATCTGCCTGCCGGCAAACGTGCTTAGGGACACCAGAGCAGTGGGGGTACTCCATGTATGCTGAGCACCCCGACTTTCCGGCCAGTATACTCGGCGGGCCGCACCAGGGCAGCTCTTACCAGGGACACCAGGCTCCCTGAATTCAGCAGTTCCACCGCCAGGGTATCTCCCACTTCCACCTGTCACAGGTGGCTATTGTCTATAGTCTTGGAGGTACCTGTGGCACACAACTTCCTGGCATACAATGAGTGGTGGTAGCCATAGTTGGTATCCATGGGTTCACCCCGATGGGTACATTCGGCCCTTATGTGTCTAGGCTCCTGACACCGCCAGCAGACCACCGAGGCTGGGTCTGCCGGGGGTACGTCCCGGGCGGGTTTTGCTGGCACTAACCGCCGGGTATGGGGTGGAGATTTCCGGGGTTTGACTGGCCCCCTCCCAAAATTACCCCCCTGTAGTTTTCTGGTGGCCTCGTAGCGCTCCACCAGGTCGACCATCTCTAAGGCATTACCAGGAGACACCTGGCCGATCCAGTGCTGGAGAGGGTACGGCAAACACATCTGCCAACAGACGGTCCAGCATAGCAGTGGGAGTCAGTACGTCAGGCTGCAGCCATTTTTGGAACCGGTGTAGCAGTTCATAATATTGTGGTCTGGCGGGTTCAGCCAGGTTAAGTTCCCACTGATGCACCCGCTGGGCCCGGACCAATACATTCACCCCCAGTCTCGCCAGAATCTCACCTTTTACTGTCAGGTAGTTGGCTGCTTGATCATCAGGGAGATCAAAAAACATTTGCTGGGGTCCAGATGCCAGGACAGAGCGACGACCTCAGCCCACTGGTCTCGGGGTAACTTTTCCCTCACGCCCACCATTTCGAACACCGCCAGATAGGTCTTGACGTCATTCGAGGGGGTTATCTTAGGGATCACCGCACTGACAGCTTTCCGGGCATTGTGGACGTTCTGGGATGCTCCTGCCATTTGCAACGCCATCACATGTTGTAATAGCAGCTGGTTAGTTTCCTGCTGCTTCTTGTTAGCCTCCCGCTGCTGCAAGTTAGCCTCCACGAGGTCTTTCACGACCGCCTCCATTTTGTCAGGGGACACGGGTAGTAACCTTGCCGGCTTAATGTAGGACATGCACTTGTGCCCGGGAAAAACAAAAAAACTTTTCGACCTTCAGGCCTGCCTCACTGCGTTTGCCCGCATCCTCCACTAATTGTGGGGATTCGCTCTGATAGGCAGGTTAGCGGACGCAGTACAGAGGCAATCACAAAGTCTTTAACTTAAACAGTTCAGTGTTTATTCACACTTGGCAGTTTAACAAAATATAAACAAAGTCACCTTAATTGAAATCCTGATGTTCCATTCACACCTTGCTGCAGGTACCGCATAAGAAGGTCAAGTTCTGGTGTTCACTTCACAACATGCTACGGGTACTGCTTAAAGAGTCCTAGTCCTGGATGTCGGTCCCAATACAGAGATCCCCTCTGCATGAACCAGCTGTCTTTTAAAGGCAGCTAAGTGTTAACAAAAACCCGGACCGGCACCTGCGATCCAGTCCGGTGTTTGACCTTACCTGACTGCTAATTAGTCCAGCAGCACACACTGGGAGGAAAATACCTGCCTCCACATACAATTCCCTTTACTGTGTCACAGTATATATATATATATATATATATATATATATGTATATATATACTTACAGTATGTTTGCATTCCATGATACTGTCTTTGTATACTGCTTAAAAGTAAAATAAATAAATAAAATAAAATCTGCTATCTGCTACACATGCTACACTATGTAGAAGTACTTGAAAGTCTTCATTCCAGGCGGCATTAGCTATATTAATGAACAGCATGTACAATAATTATTCATGTTGGTGCCTTTGATCCAGTCCTGATATTGTTCCTGGATCTACAATACTTTCATGGTTGCCCTGTGGAAATGAACTGCCTACACGTCATACAAAAGTGGACATGTGTGAAGACCTGTAACGTTCCCTCTATGGGCCCTCTGACATGACTTACATACAGCAGTGTTTGCTGATATTGTGTAATACAATAATTGATCTGTACCCAAGTTACTACGGCTGTGCTCATCATGTTTGTGGTCTGCCTTCACATACCTGCCAGGAAATACACCTGAACTGTACGCCAAACATATGTTCTGCTTATCAAGGGTCAGACATGTGCCAAAAAAGCGTCCGCAGGTTTGGGCAGTGAATGTACGGTACGTAATTGTGTGACATAGGTCGGCACACGTTATGTGACTAGTCATCTGGTTGACAGATATTACTTTTAGGTATAAGTGAAACTTTTTTTGACATAGATCCAAAAATGTACCACACAGATATACACTCACCTAAAGAATTATTAGGAACACCTGTTCTATTTCTCATTAATGCGATTATCTAGTCAACCAATCACATGGCAGTTGCTTCAATACATGTAGGGTTGTGGTCCTGGTCAAGACAATCTCCTGAACTCCAAACTGAATGTCAGAATGGGAAAGAAAGGTGCCAGTCACTGGCTAATACTGGTGATGTAATGCACAATATGTTATTGGACTACTCAATGACTTTTGTTTTGCTTGGTGATTTTTATTCCTCTTTTGCTTAGAGAGAAGTCATTAAAGAAGTTGTTTTACTAAACATATCATACATTTTTCCAACCAGCACCTGGATATGAATACTTTTGTAATTGCATGTAATTAAAATTTAGTATAGCCTCTGAGGTATTATGTAAATATATATTTGTATAGATCTGCTGTTTGTTCTTTTCCTTAGTGCTCTGTCCACCTCAGTAACATCCTTCAACTGCCCCCAGCCCTATCCTCTGTTAGAAGCTGTGACAGTTAGGCCCCTTTCACACGGGCGAGTATTCCGCGCGGGTGCGATGCGTGAGTTGAAAGCATTGCACCCGCACTGAATCCGGACCCATTCATTTCTATGGGGCTGTTCACATGAGCAGTGATTTTCACGCATCACTTATGCGTTGCGTGAAAATCGCAGCATGTTCTATATTCTAAATTTTCACGTAACGCAGGCCCCATAGAAATGAATGGGGTTGCGTGAAAATCGCAAGCATCCGCAAGCAACTGCGGATGCGGTGCGATTTTCACGCATGGTTGATAGGTGACAGTCTATTCACTGTATTATTTTACCTTATAACATGGTTATAAAGGAAAATAATAGCATTCTGAATACAGAATGCTTAGTAGGTGATCAATTGAGGGTTAAAAAAAATAAAAAAATTAACTCACCTTCTCATCTTGATCGCGTAGTTGCCGGTCTCTTCTTTACTTCTTTAATGATGAGCTGTGGGCTAAAGGACCTGTGGTGATGTCAGATCACATGCTCCAATGACATGGTCCATCACCACGGTGATGGACCATGTGATTGGAGCATGTAATCTGACGTCACCACAGGTCCTAGTCGGTAGTTCATCATTAATGAATTAAAGAAGTAAAGAAGAGACCGGGAACTACGAGATCAAGAGGAGAAGGTGAGTTAAATTATTATTTTTTTAACCCTCAATTGATCACCTACTAAGCATTCTGTATTCAGAATGCTATTATTTTCCCTTATAACCATGTTATAAGGGAAAATAATACAATCTACAGAATAACGATCCGAAGCCTGAAATTTTGTGAAGAAGTTCAGGTTTGGGTACCAAACATGCGCTATTTTTCTCACGCGAGTGCAAAACGCATGACAATGTTTTGCACTCGCGCAGAAAAATCGCGGGTGTTCCCATAACGCACCCGCCTCTTATCAGGGCCAAAAATATGACGCCCGTGTGAAAGAGGCCTTAAAGGGAAAGAACCAAATCCTGAGCTGTGATAGGGAGAGTGTCGCCGCAGAAAGGACATGTCCCTTGAGCTGTGATAGGGAGAGAGTTGCAGCAGAAAGATCACGCCTCCTGAGGTTCAGCAGAAACGACAAACTCTTGAGCTGCCAGCCTAAAATAAATCTAACAGAGCTACTGGAGCAGTGAATGGGGAGATCTCTGGATCCATGTGAGGTACAGGGCTGGTTCTAGCTTTGTTAGAAAGAGATATTCATGTACTATATGATGCCTGATATTTTTACATGAATCATGAGCTAACACCTTTAACTATGCTTCTAGTTATGGTCATCTTATTGCTTTATTTATAAGCTTTCTATAATCCAAAAAAAGGGCAGCATGAATTTCCAGTGTGTGACCTTGATTATAAGGCATTTATGCCTATCTGCCTGACTCTTGTATATTAGCCTTTTACATTATTATATACTGCTGAGCGCAATGATTGTCATTCAGACAAATTATCCAGGACGCTGTTTGCAGCGCCATAAAGAAGACTATTAGTGTGATATGTAAAAATTGAAAAAGGTTCTCCAGAAATGTATACATTTAGATGAATATTTTAGAATTCATAAAATATAAAAAGAAAATATTTATTCATTTTATTCATATATTTTATTAATATTTTGCAATAGTTTTAGGAGTCACATTTGTATACCAGAAAAAAAAATATATATTAACTTGTCCTGCCAACAATAAGCCCCCATATGGCTATTTAACGGGAAAAAATTAAAAGTTGTGGCTTTTGGAAGGCAGGAAGGAAAAAGCAAAAACAAAAATTGGCCAGTCATGAAGTGGTTAAAAAGGCAAAATAATCCACAAAAGTAGAAATTAAAATGACATAACAGTAGCTGTCGCATCCGAAAGCCAGTTCTTAATTTGAGATGTCATGAGCTTCAGCGTCTTGCAGGGGATTAGCACAACGGCTGCCTTGATGGATGCTGGTATCTGAGGTCAAGGTGAGAAAGACAGAGGCATGTTTTACTGGTTCTACCGCGAACACTGCAGACCCTTATGACCTCACAAATCAAAGATGGCTGCTCTTAGTGCCTCAAGGACACTTAGGCAAGGATGTATGTCTTGAAGTCATTACCTTCCTGCCACCGACCTGTGTTTTATGTCCTACACCTGTCAATACTTAATGAAATTCTGCAAACATCATGAATCATTGCCTTAGGTTCGTATGTAGCAGTGCCGAATGAGTTTAAAGCTTCGTTTGTGCATTGCTTTAAAGCTATGATTAAGATAATGCACCAGACGTACACGCTGAAAGTCATTGGTAAAACTGAGATGATTATGTAGGTATGTGTATTAGAAATGGACAGGCCTGTGTTCCACCATCGTAAGGTTAATTTCCCTCTGTACATTGTGGCAATTTCCTATTAATATTCTTTCTCTCACTAGTGGTTAGCTGGCCGTGCACTGACTTCCATGTGATGGGCTTGTGCCTGTACACAGGAGCCAATCTGAAGAGGCAGATCTGTAGGGGAGAGCGCCATAGTTTGAACCCGAGACATAACTTGAACCCCTTGGGTCAAGAGCTGCTTGGAGGACTGCTGCAGCCTGTCATTGGCTGCAGAAGCATGTGTGAGCCTAATCTGTGGCAGATGTTTTCAGGCAGGGACTGGAGCATGGCGAATGCATCAATGGATGGAAGGCGGAGAGCAGGTAAGTATGCTTTCCTCCCCAGGTGGAAAAAACACAGCATAGTACTGTACCAGCAAAGTACATAAGATTACATTTTCAGATTTTTTCAGATTGAAAATTGACCTGCCGTGCAATTTTCTAAATTCTCGGCATGTCAATTATGTTTGTGCTTTTAGGGTACTTTCACACTTGCGGCAGAGTATTCCGGCAGGCAGTTCCGTCAGCAGAACTGCCTGCCGGATCCGGCAATACGGACGCAAACTGATGGCATTTGTCAGACGGATCCGAATGCGGATCTGTCTGACAAATGCATTGAAATACCGGATCCGTCTCTCCGGTGTCATCGTTTTGCATTTTAAAAGGTCTGCGCACTAATACACATCAATGTAAATTAATGCCGGCATTCCGGCGAGTGATCGGTATTTTTGTCTGGAGAGAAAACTGCAGCATGCTGTGGTATTTTCTCCGTCTAAAAACATAAGAGAGACTGAATTGATGCATCCTGAACGGATTACTCTCCATTCAGAATGCATGTGGATTAAACTGATCAGTTAGGTATTTTCCAGTATTGAGCCCCTATGACAGAACTCAATACTGGAAAAGAAAAACGCTAGTGTGAAAGTGCCCTTAGGCCTCATGCACACGACCGTTGTTCTGGTCCGCATCCGAGCTGCTGTTTTTTTCGGCTTGCGTGCGGACCCATTCACTTCAATGGGGCCCCAAAATATGCGGACAGCACTCCCTGTGCTGTCTGCATCCGTTGCACCGTTCCGTGGCCCCGCAAAAAAAATATAGTATGTCCTATTCTTGTCCGTTTTGCGGACAAGAATAGGCATTTCTGCAATGGGCCGCCCATTCCGTTCCGCAAATTGCGGAAGGCACACGGGCGGCCCTCCGATTTTTGCGGATACGCGGTTTGTGGACCGCAAAAAACTGCATGGTCGTGTGCATGAGGCCTTAGCTGCAGATTTCACCTTTTTCAAATGATGGGTGAGATCTGCAGCTAAACCACATCAAATCGCCACTAAAAATGGTTATTGGAAATTGCGGCTTTTGGTGCGGTTTGAGTGCAGAAACGCACAGAAATTCGCACAGAAATTCATTCAGATCTTTTGCACGTTCACACGCACCCATGTGCACCTACCCTTAAAAAGCTGAATAACCTCTTTAACCCTGGGTTCACACCTGAGCGTTTTACAGCGCGTTCAAACGCGCTGTAAAACGCTCAAGACCTGAAATCCAATGCTTCCCTATGGGAATGGTTCACACCTGGGCGTTTTACAGCGCGTACGAACGCGCTGTAAAATGCCCGACGCTCAAACAAGTACTTGAGCTTCTTTGGGGCGTTTTGACGCGCGTTTGTGGCCATAGGACACTGCAGTCAATCACACAAACGCGCGTCAAACGCGCGTTTACTATTACAAAAAACGCGCATAAAAACGCGCGACAAAAACGCTCAGGTGTGAACCCAGGGTAAGGCCTCTTTCACACGGGCGTCCCGGATTTGCTCCGGATGCGTCGCGTGTGCATTGCAGGAAAACCACACAAGTAGGCATGTAATTGCAGTCAGTTTTGACTGCGACTGCGTTCCGATGTTCAATTGTTTTCCGCACGAGTGCAATGCGTTTTGCATGCGCGTGAGAAAAAACTGAATGTGATACCCAGACCCGAACCGGGACTTCTTCACTGAAGTTCAGGTTCGGTGTTCTATTAATTTTATTATTTTCCCTTATAACATGGTTATAAAGGAAAATAGCATTCTTAATACAGAATGCTTAGTAAAATGTGGCTTGAGGGGTTAAAAAAAAATAAAAAATTAACTCACCTGATCCTCTTGTTTGCGCAGCCGGCATCGTCTTCTTTCTTCTTCTTTCAGGACCTGCCAAAGGACTTTTGATGACGTAATCGCACTCACCACATGGTGAGCGCGGTGACGTCAGCGCAGGTCCTGCTGTATGAAGATAGAAGGTCCTTCTTTCTTCATTCACCAGGACCTGCGCTAACGCCACCACGCTCACCATGTGGTGAGTGCGATTACGTCATCAAAGGTCCTTTGGCAGGTCCTGAAAGAAGAAGCAAGAAGATGATGCCGGCTGCGCAAACAACAGGATGAGGTGAGTTAATATTATTTTTTTTTTAACCCCTCAATCCACATTTCAGTAAGTATTCTGTATTCAGAATGCTATTATTTTCCTTTATAACCATGTTATAAGGGAAAATAATACAGTGAATTTACTTTACTGTGGTTCGGTGTTGCTTTCATCCCTACAATCTCCTAGCAACCATGCATGAAAATCGCGCCTCATCCGCAAGCAAGTGCGGATGCGGTGCGATTTTCACGCAGACCCATTTATTTCTATGGGGCCTGCGTTGCGTGAAAAATGCAGAATATAGAACATGCTACAATTTTCACGCAATGCAGAAGTGATGCGTGAAAACCACTGCTCATCTACACACCCTTATCAAAGAGAATGGGTCTGGATTCAGTGCGAGTGCAATGCATTTACCTCACGCATTACTCCCCCAGACAGAATTCTCGCCCGTGTGAAAGGGGCCTAAGTTTGTTCAGGTTTTTTATGCAGTTTTTGAAGCCAAAGGCAGGAGTAGATTTAAAAAAGAAGATAAGACTCAGCCTTTCCTTTATAAATGTTCCCCGTTTATGATCCTTTGAGTTCAAAAGTGTTGTAACAAACCTGTATGTATTAGGGCTCTTTCACACTTGCGTTGTTCTTTTCTTCCGGCATAGAGTTCCGTCGTCGGGGCTCTATGCCAGAAGAATCCTGATCAGTTTTATCCTAAGGCCCCTTTCACACGGGCGAGTTTTCCGTGCGGGTGCGATGCGTGCGGTGAACGCACTGCACCCGCACTGAATCCTGACCCATTCATTTCTATGGGGCTGTGCACACGAGCGGTGATTTTCACGCATCACTTGTGCGTTGCGTGAAAATCGCAGCATGCTCCTCTTTGTGCGTTTTTCACGTAACGCAGGCCCTATAGAAATGAATGGGGTTGCGTGAAAATCGCAAGCATCCGCAAGCAAGTGCGGATGCGGTGCGATTTTCACGCATGGGTTCTAGGTGACAGTCTATTCACTGTATTATTTTCCCTTATAACATGGTTATAAGGGAAAATAATAGCATTCTGACTACAGAATGCTTAGTATAATAGTGCTGGAAGGGTTAAAAATAATAAAAAAGTTAACTCACCTTCTCCTCTTGTTAGCGTAGATCCCGGTCTGTTCTTTAGCTGTGGGCTAAAGGACCTTTGATGATGTCAGATCACATGCTCCATCACCACGGTGATGGACCATGTGATTGGAGCATGTGATCTGACGTCACCTCAGGTCATTCAGTCCACAGCTAAAGAACAGACCGGGATCTACGCGAACAAGAGGAGAAGGTGAGTTAACTTTTTTATTATTTTTAACCCCTCCAGCGCTATTGTACTATGCATTCTGTAGTCAGAATGCTATTATTTTCCCTTATAACCATGTTATAAGGGAAAATAATACAATCTACAGAACATCAATCCCAAGCCCGAACTTCTGTGAAGAAGTTCGGGTCTGGGTACCAAACATGCGCGACTTTTCTCACGCGAGTGCAAAACGCATGACAATGTTTTGCACTCGCGCGGAAAAATCGTGCATTTTCCCGCAACGCACCCGCCTCTTATCCGGGCAAAAAACATGACGCCCGTGTGAAAGAGGCCTAAGGCTGCGTTCACACGGGCGAGATTTCCGCGCGGGTGCAATGCAGTAGGTGAACGCATTGCACCTGCACTGAATCCTGACCCATTCATTTCAATGGGGCTGTGCACATGAGCATTTTGTTTCATGCATCACTTCTGCAATGCTTTAAAATCGCAGCATGTTCTATATTCTGCGTTTTTCACGCAGCCCTGGCTCCATAGAAGTGAATGGGGCTGCGTTAATAACGCATTGCATCTGCAAGCAAGTGCGGATGCAATGCGTTTTTCACTGATGGTTGCTAGGAGATGTTGTTTGTAAACCTTCAGTTTTTTATCACGCGCGTGAAAAATGCATCAAAACGCATTGCACCCGCGCGGAAAAAACTGAACAACTAAACGCAATTGCAGCCAAAACTGACTGAACTTGCTTGCAAAATGGTGCGATTTTAACTGAACGCACCCTGAACGCATCCGGACCTAATCCGTCACGCTCGTGTGAACTCAGCCTAATGCATTCTAAATGGAGAGAAATCCGCTCAGGATGCATCAGGATGTCTTCAGTTCAGGACCGGAACGTTTTTTGGCCAGAGAAAATACTGCAGCATGCTGCGCTTTTTGCTCCGGCCAAAAATCCTGAAGGCCCCTTTCACACGAGCGAGTATTCCGCGCGGGTGCGATGCGTGAGTTGAACGCATTGCACCCGCACTGAATCCTGACCCATTCATTTCTATGGGGCTGTGCACACGAGCGGTGATTTTCACGCATCACTTGTGCGTTGCGTGAAAATCGCAGCATGCTCCTCTTTGTGCGTTTTTCACGTAACGCAGGCCCTATAGAAATGAATGGGGTTGCGTGAAAATCGCATGCATCCGCAAGCAAGTGCGGATGCGGTGTGATTTTCACGCATGGGTTCTAGGTGACAGTCTATTCACTGTATTATTTTCCCTTATAACATGGTTATAAGGGAAAATAATAGCATTCTGAATACAGAATGCTTTGTATAATAGTGCTGGAGGGGTTAAAAATAATAAAAAAGTTAACTCACCTTCTCCTCTTGTTAGCGCAGATGCCGGTCTGTTCTTTATCTGTGGGCTAAAGGACCTTTGATGACGTCAGATCACATGCTCCATCACCATGGTGATGGACCATGTGATTGGAGCATGTGATCTGACGTCACCTCAGGTCATTCAGTCCACAGCTAAAGAACAGAGTGGAATCTGCGCGAACAAGAGGAGAAGGTGAGTTAACTTTTTTATTATTTTTAACCCTTCCAGCACTATTATACAAAGCATTCTGTAGTCAGAATGCTATTATTTTCCCTTATAACCATGTTATAAGGGAAAATAATACAATCTTCAGAACATCAATCCCAAGCCCGAACTTCTGTGAAGAAGTTCGGGTCTGGGTACCAAACATGCGCGATTTTTCTCACGCAAGTGCAAAACGCATGACAATGTTTTGCACTCGCGCGGAAAAATCGCGCATTTTCCCGCAACGCACCCGCCTCTTATCCGGGCAAAAAACATGACGCCCGTGTGAAAGAGGCCTTATGCGTTGCATGAAAATCGCAGCATGCTCCTCTTTGTGCGTTGCGGTGCGATAATCCACGCAACGCAGGCCCCATAGAAGTGAATGGGGTTGCGTGAAAATCGCAAGCATCCGCAAGCAAGTGCGGATGCGGTGCGATTTTCACGCATGGGTTCTAGGTGACAGTCTATTCACTGTATTATTTTCCCTTATAACATGGTTATAAGGGAAAATAATAGCATTCTGACTACAGAATGCTTAGTACAATAGTGCTGGAAGGGTTAAAAAAATAAAAAAGTTAACTCACCTTATCCTCTTGTTCGCGTAGTTCGTTCCCGGTCTGTTCTTTGCTAGCTGTGGGCTTGGGCTAAAGGACCTTTGATGACGTCAGATCACATGCTCCATCACCATGGTGATGGACCATGTGATTGGAGCATGTGATCTGACGTCATCAAAGGTCCTTTAGCCCAAGCCCACAGCTAGCAAAGAACAGACCGGGAACGAACTACGCGAACAAGAGGATAAGGTGAGTTAACTTTTTTATTTTATTAACCCTTCCAGCACTATTTTACTATGCATTCTGTAGTCAGAATGCTATTATTTTCCCTTATAACCATGTTATAAGGGAAAATAATACAATCTTCAGAACATCAATCCCAAGCCCGAACTTCTGTGAAGAAGTTCGGGTTTGGGTACCAAACATGCGCGATTTTTCTCACGCGAGTGCAAAACGCATGACAATGTTTTGCACTCGCGCGGGAAAATTGCGCATTTTCCCGCAACGCACCCGGCTCTTATCCGGGCAAAAAACATGACTCCCGTGTGAAAGAGGCCGAACACTTGCCGCAAGGCCAGATCCGGAAATAATGTCCATTGAAAGGCATTAATCCGGATCCGGCCTTAAGCTAAACGTCGCTTCGGCGCATTGCCGGATCCGACGTTTAGCTTTTTCTGAATGGTTACCATGGCTGCCCGGACGCTAAAGTCCTGTTTGCCATGGTAAAGTGTAGTGGGGAGCGGGGGAGCAGTATACTTACCGTCCGTGCGGCTCCCGGGGCGCTTCAGAGTGACGTCAGGGCGCCCCATGCGCATGGATGACGTGATCGCATGGATCACGTCATCCATCCGCATGGGGCGCTCTGACGTCATTCTGGAGCGCCCCGGGAGCCGCACGGACGGTAAGTATACTGCTCCCCCGCTCCCCACTACTACTATGGCAACCAGGACTTTAATAGCGTCCTGGCTGCCATAGTAACACTGAACGCATTTTGAAGACTGATCCGTCTTCAAATGCTTTCAGTTCACTTGCGTTTTTCCGGATCCGGCGTGTAATTCCGGCAAATGGAGTACACGACGGATCCGGACAACGCAAGTGTGAAAGAGCCCTAAACCCAGCATTAGAGACCAATTTGTGAGAATTTGCTACAATCGTATCCAGTTTAGACTCTATAGGACCTGGTGATCATGTGATCGCCAGGCGTCTTTGTCACAGCAAAGATGCTGGGTCTTAGCAGGCCCTGATCAGCTCTGC